>NC_141610.1:34260514-34564681 GCF_047967505.1 Dipteris shenzhenensis | reverse complement strand
TTGATATCAGAGCTAGTTTACGAAAGGGGAAAGGTGGAGCGTTGGTGGCGAATCACCCGACGGTGACGACGAACAGGCTAGGCAAGCGAAAAGGCCGCACGATTATTGACCAGCGTCGAGGGAGATCCAACGCGGTTGACGATGTGCGTAATGATTGGCGCTCACGTGGAGCTGTGCTGACGACGAACGATTGGCGTGGAGAAGATAGGGGATTCGTGGTCTACGATCAAACGGAAGACCTGAAAAGCAGACGACGAATTCGAGCGTGGCGTGATACGTGGACTGGTCGTTTGACGTCGGTCTACGCCATAAATACGGTTGTCGACTGCTTCCCTGGCGCATATGCAATCGGAGATTACGGATGACTATGAGGTCTTTCGACGTGGGCAGTCCGGGAACTATTCGCAGAAGAACAGAAAGTCCAAGGAGCAGCAGCAGCTCGTGAGCGGCGAGCAGGAGCAAATTGCTTAGGTGAGCACGTAGTCAGGATTTGGCGCAGCGAGCACGAAGGCATAGGACCCACAGGCTTCGGGATATCCGGCTACCTCGACCCGTGCTAGTTTTCGATTCCTTCAGACAGATTTAGATCAGAGTTCATAGACCAGGGGGCTCTCTGTTACTTCTGTCAATGTTGTGTTTTCTTCTCTTGTTTTAGTTTGGTGATGCTCCGCTTGCATATGAGTTTCTAGTCTACGATGCTATAGGGACAGATTATGCCTGTGCAGATGCCTGTATACTTGAGTCTGAGTTAATTTGCAGAAATTTCCCTAGTATAGGGAAAAGCAGGATTTGAATATATGCCTGTGTCAAGTGCGTAGTTAGTGTGCATGTCAGATTGCAGGAATTCCCTAGTATAGGGAATTGTGTTCAGAGTGTGAGTACATTGAATTGTGTCAGCTTGTGATTACAGTGTTCTAGGGGTGTTAAAAAAAAAAAAAAAAAAAACCCCAAAACAAAACACCTATTGAACTAAATGGAAGCAAAAGAAGGGGCTTCCAGGAGGGACCCTGGTGAATCAGGAGTCCGGCCGACCCAGCAGGGATCGCGCCCAGTAGCTCACACTTTATCTGGCAGGATTGCATTGCTGGAGGATGCCTTGCAACAGTTGTTAGCGCAGCAATTACAAGCCAACGCAGGGCAATCTGAACTTAGGAGAGCGTTACAGAGTATGTCTGCCAGACCTTCTCGAGAAGAGAAGGGAAAGGCTCCAATGGAACTGGAGTCTAGTGTCCATACGGTCGAGCCTAGGAAGGCTAAAGTGCCAAATATTGCCAATTACAGACCGGAAAAGTATTCTGGTCGGATGAACGACCGTAGCTCCGATGTCATTGAGACCTGGTTACACAAATGGGACGAGGCGTTTGCCATTTGTGAGATCAGAAATGACATCAAAAAGATCCGCGAGGCCACCCATATGTTTAGTGAGGCAGCGGATCGGTGGTGGATTAAACAACAAAAAGATGGCATAGCATCCACTACCTGGGAGGGGTTTAAAAGAGAGTTCAGGAAACACTTCTTACCTCCTGAAGAAGCATCCCGAGCTTGGGATCAATATAGGAACCTTCGTCAGAGAAATTTATCAGTGGCAGAATACACTGATAAGTTTTGAGAGAGTGTAATGAAGGTTGATGAACCCCTGCCTCAATCAATCCAAGTGAAAGATTTCATATTTGGATTGAATGATCGAATAAAAATGGAAGTTCGGGCTAAGTACGCGAACACGCTAGATGATGCAATAGCTATAGCCCTGAACTATGAGGATGCCAAGGGCAGCAAGCCAAGTGGGTTTGCACAGGTCGGAACCCAGTATGGGTATCCAAAAAAATCTGGGTTTAAGAAGAAGTGGGCTAGTAGAGGGAGTGGTTCGCAGCCGAGTGGTCAAGCCAAGCAGGCGAGACCGGCTGAAACTCCTAAACCAAGTACCACCATTGGAGTGAAGAGGAAAGTAACTCCAATGGCAGCCCGGGCTTGGTCTAAATCTCCCTTGAACCCAGAACAGCGGGAAAAAGCGAGGAGAGAAGGCTTATGCTTTGGTTGCCTTCAACCTCATCAGTGGAGAGATTGTCCACGTAATAAAGATCGTCGGATGGCTGAGATGGTGATCTCAGAGTGCGACGTGGAGATGCAGGGAAGTCCCAGAGCGGAAGAGATGCAGATTCAGCTAGCGGGATCTTCTCAGAGGTTAGTACCTTGTTTGTTCTGTGTGTCTGTTGCTAAGTTAGTGACGAGTGCACCTGATAACATCCTATCTAAGCCCGCAGCAACGGGGTATACAGCCTTCAATGATACGGAGTTAATTAAAATGAAAGGGCAAGTGGCCAGTCATGATGTCATTGTGTTGTTTGACTCGGCGTCAACTCACAATGTGATTAACTCCAAGCTCGTGAAGAGGCTGAAACTAAAGACAAGTCCATCTGACTACGCGTATACAGTCAGGATGGCCGATGGAAGTTCAATTGAAGTATGGGACCAAAGGGTTACCCAGTTGGAGCTTCGGATTCAGGACTATGCTGAGAAGCTTGATTTTGAAATAACCAAGCTTGCTCATGCGGATATAGCCCTGGGAATGGCGTGGCATTCTAGGAAGAATCCAGCCATTGATTGGAAAAAGCACGTATATCAATTCAAGATGAATGAGGTGCTTTATGTCTTGCGAGGTGAAAGAGATATACCTCAGGGACCGTTGGTTTCCGTGACGGAAATCAAAAAGGCTCAAGTAGAGTTTTTGTACCTTTGCACGGCATCGGTAGAGTCGGTGGATGATTCTTCGACTAGCACTGATGTTACGCAAAGTGGTGAGATGGCCAAGCTGGCTAATCTTATAACAGAGGAGTTCTCTGAATGTTTTAGGGATGAACTACCTCATGGGTTACCTCCAGAGCGGAAAGTTCAGCATAAGATTGAGCTGATCCCGGGGGCAGAACCTGTAACTAGACCTCCCTATAGAATGAGTTTTACTGAAGAAGCGGAGGTGCGTAGGCAACTAGAAGAATACCTCAAGTTGGGGCAGATTCAACCAAGTTTCTCACCTTTCGCTTCACCAGTGATATTAAAGAGGAAAAAAGGATGATACGTTTCGCCTCTGTATAGATTACAGAGCATTGAATAATATCACTGTTAAGCACAGGTATCCGATGGCTCGGATTGATGATTTGCTAGATGCATTACATGGAGCCGTGATTTTCAGTAAGATAGATCTTAAGTGTGGCTACCATCAGATCCGGATTAGAGCCGAGGATGTGCATAAAACCGCTTTCAGGAGCAGGTTTGGTCATTATGAGTTTTTGGTAATGCCCTTCGGGACTTACCAATGCTCCAGCGACCTTCGTCATGCTTATGAACGATTTACTACGTCCGTATATCGGAAAGTTCGTAGTACATTTCATAGACGATATCCTAATATTCAGTAAGAGTGTTACTGAACATCGTGAACACTTAAGGATAGTGTTCAGTATTTTGAGGAAAGCCAGTCTCTATGTGAATAAGAAGAAAACTATACTGTGTATGGTTAGGCTTGAGTATTTAGGGTTCATAATTACTCCACAGGGGGTAGAAATGGATCCGAAGAAAGTGGCTGCGATACTAACTTGGCCAATCCCTCAGAGTTTGACCGCGTTGCGATCATTCTTGGGATTTGTCCAGTTTTATAGAAGGCATATCAAAGGATATTCCGGAATAGTATCGCCATTGACTGATCTGACCTCAGATAAAGTACCTTTTGTTTGGGGACAGAATCAACAGGAAAGTTTTAACACCATAAAACAAGCTGTGGTCTCAGGACCGGTGTTAAAAATAGTTGATCCCCAGAAACCGTTGTTCCTAGAAACCGATGCAAGTGGCATTGCGGTAGGAGCAGTTCTCCTTCAAGAGGGAAGGCCAGTAGCCTTTGAAAGCAAGAAGCTTTCTCCCTCTCAAAGGAATTGGCCAACTCATGAATTAGAGTTGTATGCTGTTATCCATGCTTTGAAAACATGGAGGCATTATCTGTATGGTTCAGAGTTTTATGTGGATGTGGATCATGATACTCTGAAACATTTTTATAAACAACCTGACTTGAGGGGCCGCCAAGCTAGGTGGGCAGAGCTCATGCAGGAGTTTAATTTAACGATTTGGTACCGAAGAGGAAAAGACAATAAGGTAGCTGATGCGTTGTCTCGCATTATGCACAACCTGAGTTTCACGGTATTAGAGAGTGCTCTAATGACCGAGATCAGAGAAACTTAAAAGGTGGACGAGTTTGTCCAGAGCTTATGGCCTAAAGCTCATGTGTTAAAACCCGGGGAAAGTGAAAAGGATGACCTGGCATCCAGAAAAGGCTAAACTTATGCAAGATATACCATAAGGGATGGTATGCTAGTTAGAAATGGCAAGGTGGTAGTACCTGGTCAGAATGATCTCAGGCAGAGAGTCATTCGACAATGCCATGATAGCCCGTGTGCGGGACATCCAGGTGTCGAGAAGACATATGATCTCGTGAGGCGAGATTTCTTTTGGCCAAAAATGAAAAAGCATATTCATGAGTATGTGACACGATGTTTCTCGTGTCAGGTAAGTAAGGCCGAGCGGGTGAAGCCACCCGGACTTTTACAGCCCTTGGAAATACCACTAAGTAAGTGGGAGAGCATTTCCATGGATTTTATTGTAGGGCTACCTGCAACACAAGGAGGGTATAATTCTATCCTTGTGGTGGTTGATCGTCTAACCAAGATGGCTCACTTCATTCCGACTAGAGAGTCTGTTAGTGCCCCGCAAGTGGCGGATTTGTTCATTAGACATATATTTCGTCTGCATGGATTGCCTAGATTCATAGTGTCAGACCGAGATGTCAGATTTACCGGTCATTTTTGGACAGCGGTATTTGAGACACTAAGGACTGAGTTGGGAATGAGTAGTGGGGATCATCCTGAGACGGATGGTCAGACGGAGAGAGTCAACCAAACTTTAGAAGATATGCTGAGGGCATATGTGTCATTGAGGCAACATACATGGGACAAGTGGTTGCCATTGTTGGAGTTTGCCTACAATGATAGAAAACATTCATCTATCGGGTTCAGTCCGTTTGAGCTGAACTATGGTTATAGACCAGCCAATCCGACTATAGTTGGAGTACCTCAGAAAGTGCCTAGTGCCGCGAACTTTGTAGTTCAGATGCGGGAGATGCTAGCACTTGCGAGAGCTAATATCCGCCAGGCTATGGATAGAGCCAAGGTGTATGCGGATGAAGATCGGTCTATAAGAGTATTTGAAGAAGGAGAAAAAGTTTTTCTCAGAATTCCTTCGCACTCGAAGTCGTTGACTTCAGGAGAGTGTGCCAAGTTATCACCTCGATACTGTGGGCCGTGGTTAATTCTAAAGAGAATAGGCAGTGTAGCCTATAAATTAGAATTGCCACAGGGGTGTAAGGTGCACCCGGTTTTTCATGTTTCACGCTTAAAGAAATTTTTACATACAGGTGAC
Organism: Dipteris shenzhenensis; assembly: GCF_047967505.1. Lineage (NCBI taxonomy): Eukaryota > Viridiplantae > Streptophyta > Polypodiopsida > Gleicheniales > Dipteridaceae > Dipteris > Dipteris shenzhenensis. The sequence goes on along the minus strand of NC_141610.1, from coordinate 34,559,224 downwards.
TCAGTAATCGAAGGTGTGGTTTTGTTTCAGGAGATAGAGGATATTGCAAGGCGCAAACCAACAAGAATCGTGGACCGAGGAACAATGCAAATACGAAATCGAAGGATACCCACGGTGTTGGTTGCATGGCATGGTCAGCCTCTATCCGAAGCTACCTGGGAATCCGTATATCAGTTGCGGAGAGTGTTCCCACACTTTATCATTGAGGACGCTGATGTCTGAAGAGGGAAGGAATGTTACGCTCTAGCCGAGGTAGCATGACCTCGGAAGAATCAGTCGACATTTCCCTTATAGGATCTATCTCTGTAATATATGTGGTTGTCTGTTATTTTTGTTGGAGATGGGCCTTAATCATGCTATAGGTAATTGACTGGTTCGGTGTTTATAATAAGCAACCTGCTTTAGTAGCACTGACTTGCAAGGCAGCGCTTTATGACCTCCTAATGAATTTGGACACTCACCCCATGCCCATGCCTTGATTCACTCCTTTCTATTCTAATTTTTCTCGTGAGTGAGCTACTGCATGCTCTTGTTTGATCTCTCTCGACTGCCATGTGTCCGCACACCATGACACGACATAGTGTTTAGCTGCTTCCATTCTAAGAAGAGACATCTATCTTTTGCATGATCAGTTTAGGAGCATTTTGTGACCATGAAATGCTATTTTGGACTTGGTGAGACTCTGTTGAATACTTTTTTGGATACCATCATATCATCATCATCATTGCCATCAAAGAAGACTAGGAGAAGAAGAAGAAGAAGAAGTGGAGGGGAAAAAAAAGAATAGTAGTAGTAATAGTAAGAAGCGCATGTACATGCCTACCACCATTCATAAGAGGTGGTCTCATTTGTGAATTTATTTATTACAGGATTCAACTCTCATACGGTAAAACTTCAGGACTTGTCTCGAATTCCTTCCCAATGCGTTTCATGCTGACCCTTTTCTTTAATATGTTGCTTCATCTACCAAGACCAGTTAGATCCAATACTAGTATTGTCCCTTTTGACTATACAGGATATCCTTCAAAACTGTGAAGCTTCGGCTAATGACTTGAAGAAGTTGTAAAGTTTCTCTCCGTCTTCTAGGAGTTTCAGTAAGTTCTTGATCTTTTTTCACTCTCTTTAGTAAAATATTTGACGATTTGTATTGGTGGTACAATAGCTAGTTTAGCCGTGGCACCAGCCAATGGTGCCTACAAAATTATGCTGGGCTAGTCTTCTTGATTTGGACTGCTTTTATTGTATGTTCTACCTAATATAATGTGGTGTACACTGTAGAGAGTGTTGGACCTATCTGGTCTGCAAAAGGCCACCTTTTACAATGATTAGATTGCTTCCTGTTGTGTGCTACCTGAATTTGATAAAGAATGTGTATTCTATCGTTTGTGCACTGGTAGTAGCTCCTTATGTTTCTCCCGAGGCCTTCATCTCAACAAGGGCAGATGTGGGGATCAGCAGGGGCAGGGTCCTAGTTTCAGGATTGTGAGATTCACTAGTCTCTTGTAATGCAGGCGCCTTTCCAAGAATTGATTAGAGTCCATGATTTTGAAAGAGAAATTGATAAACTTTTTGACAATTATAACATGTAACCAACCAATCAAACTGAAATCTATAAATACATCAAGGAGATGCAAGAATGGTGGAAATAAGAAATCCATTTCATGCTACATCCTGTGAGGTGGAAAAAGAAACTAAGATTCTTCACTCTAGAATTGGTTTTCGAATTAGGGTTTGTGATTCCTTAGACTGCTAGCAATATCCTAACGACTCCAACCTCAGCTCATGTCAGATTCTTCTAGTGGCCTATTTGTCGCAAAACCCCCTTTCTCTTTTTTGGAAAAATACCTGGGGTTCTAGAGGTATGTTTGCAACAGTCAGATTTTAAGAAGAGAGATTGCAGAATATTAGAAGGTAGCTTCTAGGTTAATGGGATTTTCTTGTCGATTTGGAATATATTTTTGCCAAACTAGTCACAGAAAATTGAATAGCACTGAAAACTTTTACTGTAGATCTGCCTTTAATTGAATAGCTGTTTTATTGCTCAAGTTTTATTTCTATGATTGAAATGTGTCAAATACATATGCAAGAAAAGGATTCTATTTTCAAAACTTCAGGGATGCAGTTTAGGATGTAATTTTTGAACGATAAAAGAACGAGTGCCTGTTAACATGAGCTAGTTTGTTAGAGTTTAACTCTCTGTGTGTGTGTGTGTGTGTGCATGCGTGTGCATGCGCGCGTGTGTCTCACACAATATTTAGGGTGTGCTTTTGTTACTAGAGAGCCTCAAAGAGCACAAGGATTGCCAGTCATGTAGGTTAAACGCGGGTAATCTTTTGCAGGTACATTCTGAAGGTGACAGTTGGTCGTAGTTTTCCATCAAACATTACAGCAATCAATGATTTCTGGGTAATTTTCACATTTAGAAGTTTTGTGACCTCTCATGTCTACAAACAATATTTGGACATTCTTTGCTTCCGTCACATCCATTGTAGCTACAAATAATATTGAGGATTGAAGGCCCCTCAGAAGTTCATCACAATGTGCAGTTTGAGCCTATCTTTTTGTATTTCAATGTATGAGAGCTGCTGCGCGCGGTGCGTCCGGGGAACAAAGTGGCTTTATCTGAGTGTTGTTTTTGTTCCAACTTCCAACTTTGTTTTGAGTCAATGCCATGATTTATATCATCCATGAGTAAACTGTGCTCTATCCGTGCCTGATTTGGGGCTATCAGGAGTCTCTATTCTTCTGAAAAATGTCTGAAATTTTCCAAAGTCACCTCTTACCCCTTCCAGTGGGTGCATCCCCTGGCGTTTTGCGGTAGCCTGACATTGTATGAGGGTGCCTTGGATGGGGTGGGAGCTCGTTGGGCCAATGTCTACTCTCCTACTGGTTGAACATCTCTAGAGGGTAGGTTCGGGTTCCTGAGCATGACTACCGCTAGTCAATAAAGGCTCCTCTCCCTATGAAGAAGCTGAAAGCTAAGGAATCTGAGCTGCCTTTGTCAATCTATGATATTCCCTCTCAAGACACTGTTTTGTAAAACATTGCGTGGACATGAGATGAGCAATCAGCCCTGACTCCACTCTCTCCTACCCTCTCAGCCCTCACAGATCAGCCCACCCTGAGCCCCCTTCTCTGCCCTCACCTCTAGTCTCTCCACTTTCAGCCCTCACCTCCAACCTCTCCACTCTCAATCCTCACCTGTACTAGCCTCTCAGCTCACCCTCAGCCCCCTTCCCGCTTTGAGCCCCCTTCTCTCAGCCCTTACCTCTAGCCTTTCCACTCTTTCTCTCAGCCTCACCTCGCAGCCCCGGCCCCCTACTCTCAAGCTTCAAAGTTCAACCCTCCTTTTTCTTCCAAGTTCTCATTGCTCAGCCCCTCCCTTTGCTGAAAATTTGCAGCCATTTAAGTGCATTTTTTTACAGGAGTCCCTAGGGCCTATCCCTCTCTCTCTCTCTCTCTCTCTCTCTCTCCCTCCCTCTTTTCAAGTTTCATCCTCTTTTTCAATGTCTCCTCTCTTCATCAATGTACAATTCAGTTTTCCATGGATTTTTGTATGTTTTGAAAAGTTTAACGCTAAAATGGAGCTGTTAAAAGTGATTTTATTTTAATATTTTGGTATATTTCCATGTGATTTGATGACATGCCATATGAAGTTCTTGTTCTTGTTCCCCCTTCCACATTCGGGAATGTTCCAGTTTTGGCATCAGACATTCCTGGAATGTTCGCGTTCCCTGGTAACGATCATAGTAGGGCTCCGAACTGGAGGGTTACGCCGAGGCTGAGGCTGAGACTCAGGCTGATGCTGATACTGATGGGGATGGTCATTTGAGAGGGGGCTAAAATGAGTCTGGTGGTATGTGGGAAGGGGGGTGACAGGAAGGTAGAATACTATAGGGGGGCAAAAAGGGGGTACAATAGGGATAGTTACTGGGGCACTCCATTGGAACAGGTGGAATGCCAATCCGTAAAGGAAGAACTACATTCACTCTCACACCACGTACGTCACAGCAGAGACCTTACAGATGCACTTTGATGCACTAAAGTATCACCTTGACCTCACCTTGTCACTTCTCCCTAATAACTCACCCCCATAGTCTGCCGCCACAATGACCACTGTCGCACAATCTTAGCCATGTCCTATTTTTGTTTTGATCTATAATCAAATGGCATAGAACTTGACCACCCTACTGACCTTCAAACCCTAGGATCCCACCCAATTTTGTTAAACTTTCACGCTTGGTGCCGCATCATCACTGAGTCCCAAAATTTTCCCCAAGATGAGGAAGTGATGCAGGTGGTGAAGCCCGAGGAATTAGATGCATGGGTTTGCAAATACGATCCCTCGCAAAGAGACATTGAATGGATGTAAACCCGTGGTTGTTACATGGCTATTACCGCCCAGAATCTCTTATACCGCCCAGAATCTCTTACATGTATGTATGGGGGCATATGTTTACACTATGGCCTATACGCGCCTTTTGGTGCTGATGGCATCAATAGAGATGTCATAGTAAGTAGTCTCTGCTATGCATGATGGAGTTTATGGTTTTCAATCTTGTGGGAGAGAGCCCATGTGCACACGTGTGCCTGTGTGTACATGTGTATATATATCTACATGCATATGTACACACATGTATTATATGCATATATGTGTGTGTGTGTGTGTATGCGCGTGTTTGTCATATTGCTCCTGCCACTCATCGTCAACGATGCCTGTCTATATGGGAGTCTATGCCTCATCTGTTTTGGCATTGCCCGGAGTCTCATGATTTCTTACTTCTGCTACACCAGCGGCTTCAGCTTGTTTCCCCTGTGCTTCCTTAGGCAAGAATTGAGAGAGAGAGAGAGAGAGAGAGAGAGAGAGAGAGAGGTGGGCCCGACGAGTGTGTGTGTGTGGAGAGATGTGTGAGGGAGGAGAGAGAGCCCTAAACCTGTTCCCCTTGCTTGCTGCCAGGCCTTCTAGCCCCCCCGGGGCCGTTATCCTCCATCCATACCCCTTCCTTTGGGTCGTGCCAACAGCTGTGATTCACCCAGGACTTTGCCTGGTCCTTGCCTCGTCTGCAGGTCTTTTGTTCTGCTGCTGAAACGACTGCTCTCCTGGTCTTTCCCTCCAACTCCCACCATTTTTCTGGTCTCTGCTATTACCCACAGGGGGTGTGAGTGTGTGTGTGTGCATCTGGGTTGGTTTCAGGGGTTTTCTTGCCAGTTTTTCCCTCAGTCTGAGTCACCTATTTCCCCCCTTTTTGTTTTGCTGCTTATAGTGTTTCATTTGCTGCTGATAAATCTTGGTTCAGTATTGTCCCTCTGTTCATACGCCTAATTCTGCACCTGGCTCTGTTTCTGTTCATAGGCCTTCTTTTGCTCTCGTTTTTTTCTGTTCATAACCTTTTTTTCACAGCTTCTAAGCTCTCGCCATTTTTAGCCTTCTCGAATCAGTCATAATCCTCACCTAATTCTCTCCCATGTTCTCCTTGCTGTCCATATTTGCCTCCTTCAGTACTCCTATCATCTCGCCCCGTTCAGCTCTATATCTCTTAGTCTTTTGCGCTTCTGTTTCTGCCCTGATATGGAGTCTCATCAGCTCAAGAGGAATGAACCCAACTGCCGTCACGTGGTTGCTGTTATGTATGAATCTGGAGCTGCAACCATTTTCGGATACATTACATGAAGGATTTTCAGAAATAAATCAAGCTTGGGGTGATTAGCCTGTCTGAGAGTTTCGGGTCTCAGTCCTTGGACAGGTTCTCTATGTACCGGTTATGAGCTTGGCTCAAAGAGCAGTGATTTTGTTTTTTCCAGGTTGTATGCTTGATGCATGGGATATGGCTCAATGATTGAAATCCCTGCTCAAAGGTTACTTTGTTGAAGGTTGTTACAAAGCGGACAAAGGTTTCTATGAAGTTGTTTTCACGGACACCCAATATAAGCAACAGCTTTCGCTTAAATCTCCACTCTTTTTGGCAATCAATTGGTGCATGTTTATCCTTGGATGTCTACCAAGGATTATCAAAGTTGCATTTGTCATAAATACCTGCAGACCAAAGTTTACCAACCTCAAATCCATCCACTGCAAAACTGTCCTTAGAGGGTGATGCATTCTCCGTCCCACTGTCCTACGCTTGAAAACTTTCTTGGGCGACTGCCAATATGATGAAGAGGACCTCTCTCTAGCTGATGTTTTATCAGTTTCCTTGGAAGGCGTGACCTGCATTTTAGCCTTACCCTTATCAGTCACCAAGGGGGGTGAAGCATTCCACGCACCTCTAGGACCTGGTGCTGCGACAGGCTTTGCCAAAGAAGCATCATTTGAGTGCGCAGCCGTAAGGGGGGGTTCAGTAAAGCATGTGGGCATTCAGATTGCATATGCCCAAATTTACCACATTCAAAGCAAGGGCCCACAAATTTGCCCCATTTCAGCTCAGAAAACCTGCTAGGATGGCATGCCTGCCATATTGCCCTGAAGATTCACATGTGGAGGAGTGGATCTGTCAGTGTCCCACTGAATACAAAAGCGACTTACATTGCCAAGAGAACGTGGGGGACAAACACTTTCCCCAAAGCTTCAGCCAAGTAAGGCAATGATGGCAAATCAATTACACTGGCCCTGCGAGCTTCCCCTCCCCCCCCTCGCCGTTAGCTCTACCTCCCCCTAGCTCCTCCCCTCGCCGCGACCACCCCCACCCCTCCCCCTCCGCCCTCGCCCCCCGTCCCCCCTCCCCCTCACCCGCCGCCCACCTCGCTGCGCCCTCGCCTCGCCTCCGCTCCAACCCGCCCCCTCGCCTCCGCTCCAACCCGCCCCCTCGCCTCCGCTCCAACCCGCCCCCTCCGCTCCAACCCGCCCTCGCCCTCGCCTCGCCTCCGCTCCAACCCGCCCCCTCGCTGCTCCCTCGCCATCCGCCCCGCTCCAACCTGCCCCCTCGCTGCTCTCTCGCCCCGCCCCTCCGCTCCATCTCACCTCACCATCGCCGCCCCCCCCCTCGCCTCCACTCCCCCCCCCTCTCCCTCGTCTCAGCCGCCCTCACCCCCCCCTCCGCTCTCTTCCACCCCGCCCTCCGCCTCACCTCGCTTCACCCAACCCCCCCCCTCGCTTCACCTCACCCCCCCCCCCCCCCTCTCGCCGCTCCGCCTCACCCGCCGACCCCCCTCGCTTCACCCGCCCCCCGCCTCCATTCCGCTCTCCCCGCCCCCCGCTTCACCTCTCCGCCCCCGCCACTCCAACCCCGCCCCCCCCGCCCTTCCGTGCCCTCCCGTATTCCCCGCACCCCGCAGCCTTCACCCCGCCCTCCGTTCCGACCCCCCCGCCCCCTCACTTCGCCTCGCCCGCCTCACCCCCAGGCTCCACCTCCCGCTTCGTCCCCCTTCTTGGGTGGCAGCCTGTTTTTTCCTCATCGGAAGCTTGCAGTTATTCTTGGCGGTATGGCGGCCCCCTGCCCGGATCCGGAGGCCCAGTCGGACCCTCCCTCTCCAGATGCCTACCGCGTTATCCTGACAGAGCAACAATCATCTCGTGTTCAGGAGGTTGCCATTGACTTTGCTCGTACCTCTGTTTACGGTAGAGTCATTGGACACTCCCCCTCCAGGTCTGCCATCAGGGACTGGCTCCAGTCCACTCTCCTGCTAGAGGATGGCCATATTGAGGAGGTGGCCCTTATGGGAAGGGGCATCTTCTGGCTCAAACTCTCCAATGAGAAAGCTGCGAGCAACCTGATTGCCGGTTCCCCCACATCGGTGGATGGGAAGATTATCATGATAGTCCCGTGGTACCGTGGATTCAGCGCAGCGGATTTCGATGTTCGGTTCCGTATACCTCGCCACCCAGTGACACTAGTTTTTCCAGGGCTTGCTACTGAGTTGCGGCCGATTGTCAGGGACTTGGGCTCCCATTTTGGCTTGGTTATGCACGACACCTTTGCCGACGCGGTGACCACGGCAGGAGCTCCCCGAGTCCATGTGGCTGTGGCGGATCCTGCGACTCTCCCTGCAGTGATCGAGATTGTGACAGGTGCCGGCAGCATCACCCAGAGCATGATAGTCACCGGACAGCCAGGTCAGTGCCTGCAGTGCCACGGCTTTGGGCACTTGGCGGCTGCTTGTCCACGCTTCGCCAGCTCGTCTCGACCCCCCCCGCCCCCGCCCCCTCCGCCCCCCCCCCGGACAGCCACGTCAGGAGGAGCCGAGGCAGCCGGAGTCTGGTCCAGAGGTAGTGGGCGGTTGGACCGAGGTTCGAAGGAAAAGAGGAAAGAACAAGAAGATTTCGGATAAAGGCAAGGAGGCAGAGGTTACCCTTCCTGCAGCAGCACTCCAGAGACCTGACAGGCAGACGCCCCAGGGACCTGGGAGAGCTTCTTCTTCGACGGCAGCCCGCCCTCCACAGCCTCAGATCCCCCTCTCTCCCGCTCCCCCGCCTTCTCCCCAGTTTCCCCCCCCTTCGCCCGACCCGCAGTTTCAGCCCCCGCCTCCTCTTCCTCAGTCTCCTCCTCCTCCCCCTCAGCCCCAGCTCCAGATGCATCCCCATCCCCCCCCCCCCCCCGTCCCCCTCGCCTCTCCTACAGAGTTAGCTGCACCGTCGGCTTTCCAGCCGAGTGCAGCCCCCGCTCCACCTCCTCCACCTTCTCCGCCAGTCGCCTCCGTGGAATCCGAGTCGCCTATCCCGCAGCCTCCTCCCCCTCCCCCCCCGCTGGCAGGACACCCGGAGTCTATACCACCACTGGAGCAGGCTTCCCTTTCCGCTAGCCCCTCAGTGGCAGACTCAGCTGGGTCTCAGCTCCAGGAGAGAGAGCTTCCTCGAGACTTTTACAGATCTGGCCCCTGGGACTACCTGGATGTGGCCGACCTTGGGACCTTCCCGGCTTGTCTCGACATTAGTATCTTCCTGCTCCGCAAAGGGGCGGATGGGAAGATTGCTGCCTTGGCTCCCAGGGATGGCCCTAGCTTCGCTTTCACGTTCCTCAGCGATGGCACCGAGACCTGGACAGACGACTCGGTTTGGGAGGCTCTCAGAGAGCAGACACACGCCCAGGTTTGCTCCTGGATAGGCCCGTCCGGTGGGCAGCTTCTCGAGACTCAGTGGTCCGAGGGCGATGTGCGCCTGCGGTGGCGTTGCGCCGCCAAACGTTTCCGACTGATTGTGATCCTCAGACCCCCCCTGTCATGGCCTCTTTCCCAGGATGTCAGAGCTTGGTCCCAACAGAAACTCCGAACCTTCTACGGGATGACCACTTCAGAGATCTCGAGCTGGCTCGAGAAAGCATTTGCTCATGGCACCAGAGGCCTCTCGCCATTGCTGAAGGTGTTGAAGAACGGGCAGGACGACCCCGTCTCCCCCTCCAAACCTTCTCATAAGCGGCAGCGCCTCCATTCCGATATGTCTGATTCTTCTTCGACTTCGACCGCGAGCAGACAGTTGTTCGCAGCCCCTCGTCCCTCTCCATGAGCCTACACCTCGTATCCTGGAATGTGAACGGGTTTCACTCTTCGGGCACCCGTGGTCCCAGGAAGCTCATTTTGCGACAGGAACTTCAGCCTGCAGTGATTGGTCGATTGGATGTACTTTTGCTCCAAGAGCACAAGCTTTCTGCGGCTCATTCCCGTAGCTGCGGGAAGGTTCTCCCTGGACGTTCCTACACTTATTGGGAGCCTTCGATCGGCGCACAGGGGAGGAGTTGGGGTGTCTGTACCTCCGTGTGCGAGCAGTTAGCCCAGGAAGTTTTCGGTCACGGCACGTTGATCCCAGGCCGAGCCCTTTGGGTAGGCCTGAATTTGGAGGGATCCAAAATAGGAATCCTCAACATTTATGCTCCCATAGACCTCCGATGCAGAGCCACCTTCTGGAGGACACTTACAGGGATTCTTCCAGACATGGATTCCTGGATTGTTGGAGGAGACTTCAACAACCTGGAGACCTTGGAGGACCAGCAGGGCAGAGATCCGGAGTTCACAGGTATGGCTCAGGCAGAGCAGTCAGCTTGGGACTCTTTCATCTTCGCGACAGGAGGGAGGGACAGTTGGAGAGACCCGTCCTTCCGGCGTTGGCACGGGAGCCTGGACTTCTCTTGGGGCTTCCGCAGGGAAGGAGGCAGACTCCTGGAGAGGCTTGATAGATTTTATGTCAGTGATTGGGCCATCAGTAGAGGCGGCCAGGCGGGTATAGTTCCAGGGACGACACTCTCCGACCATGCGCCTGTGCTCCTATCATTAGATTCGGCAGCCCAGACTCTCCCCCCCCGATCATGCAGGATTCCCGACTCCATCTTCTCGAGGGTGGACGTGCGCAGCAGCATTTGCAGTCTTTGGGACAGAGACTGGGGGGAGGGCGTGGATCTGGTAGACTCGGTCGCGCAGGCTCTGCAGGAGTCCAGCCAGATCTGCCAGCTCGCAGCCCTACAGGTTCGACAGGATTGGTGGGGCAGAGAGAGAGCTCTTCGGAGGGACCTCGCCTCCATTCAGCGACTCCAGCAGGCTTCCCCGGGCTCGGAGGAGCTTCGGATCCAGGCCCTTCGAGCCAGAGCCCTCCTGGAGGAGACCCTCCAGCGTCGCTCCGAGTTTTCCTATCACGCCTCTCTCTCCTTTTGGGCCCGGAAGGGTGACCGGATGTGCAGGGAGTTCTTCAGGACGCATGGCCAGAGAGCTGCAGGTGATCAGCTTCGGAGTCTTAGGACAGCGGATGGTCACATCGTTACGGATCCGGGGGAGGTCCTGGGGTTGGCCACTGACTTCTACAGGACCCTCTTCCAGCAAGAGCCGCTTGCCCCTCGTGCTAGTCGTGCCCGTGAGGAGGTGTGGAGGCACATTCCACCCCTGGTCCAGCCTAGCATGCAGGCGACGTTGTTGGCGCCGTTCACCTCGGATGAGATGTTGGAGGCCTTGATGGCTATCGACGGACAGAAATGCCCAGGTGAGGATGGGCTATCCCGAGCATTTTTCACCTCCTTCTGGGACCAGATCCATCAGCCCCTCCTTGCAGCTCTGCAGGGGATTTTCAGCAGCGGTCAGATGCCAGAGAGCCTTTCCTCAGGACTGATTTGCCTCATCTCGAAGGGAGGAGATAGACAGGAGATCCGCCAGTGGTGTCCGATCACTCTCCTTACCACTGCCTACAAAATCCTCGCCAAGATGATCAGTGCCAGAGTTCGGCCTCTACTCCCAGACCTCGTCCATGACACTCAGACAGGCTTTGTCCAGGATCGCAGTATCCTGGATAATGTCTTCACCTTTTCAGAGGCGGCGGAGTGGGCTTAGTACAGCGGATCACACCTTGCCATTTTACTTCTCGACTTCGAGAAGGCCTACGATCGCGTGGACTGGTCCTTTTTGGAGGGGACTCTGGAGCGGCTAGGTTTCCCGGCAGGTTGGATTCAGGGTATCTCAGCTTTGTACAGGACAGCGTCTAGCAGAGTCATCATTGGAGGCAGGATGGGTGAGCGCTTTAGCTTGGAGAGATCAGTACGTCAGGGCTGCCCCCTGGCTCCTTACCTGTTTCTCTTCTTCGCCGAGGCCATGATTTACTACCTTCGGGCGAGGTCCACAGGGCTCAGGGGTGTTCGCCTTCCACTCCGGGAGGACACGGAGCTTTTGGACTCGGAGTACGCAGATGATACAGCCCTTTATGTCCAGGACGATGAGAGGATGCTAGAGAGGGTGCGGATGGCCCTGGAGGTTTTCTGCTCGGCCGCTGGTGCAAAAATCAACTGGAACAAATCAGTTGGTTTTCTCACAGACCCGGGGGCGTGTTCTCAGTGGGGGCGATTTCTGGGTTTCAGATGGATTCCACGTGGACAGACAGCTAGATACCTTGGCTTCCAGGTTGGCCTAGACATCACGCCAGCTCAGCAGTTTCTCCCGGTGCTAGACTCCATCCGACGGAAGCTGGCTTTCTGGAGCACTGCTAAGCTCTCCCTTGCAGGTCGTGCCTTGGTAGTTAACCAGGTCCTCCTAGCCACGGCTTGATATGTGGCTTCCTGCTGGTGCTTCTCGAGATCCAGCGTGGCACAGCTCAGGAGGTTGGTTCGGAACTTCCTTTGGTCTGGGGAGGATGGGCATAGAGATACCAGAGCCAGGGTAGCTTGGCAGACAGTCATTCTTCCGCAGGCTGAGGGTGGCCTGGGGGTCATTGATCCAGAGCTTCAGAGTCAGGCCTTGTTAGGCAAGCTTATCATTTGCGGTTTGACCCCAGGGGGACAGACGTGGAAGATGTTACTTCAGCAGGTTGTCGGCTCTTGTGTCCCGCGCCGAGGTGGAGAGTGGCTACCGTCCCTCAGGTGGATCTTCACCTCCGCCCCGCTCACTCAGCCCCGCTCCCCACTCGTTCGTAGCCTCCTCATGGTTTGGAGGCGGCTCCGCCTCAGTCTCATTCAGTCCCCTCACAGCTGTCAGGAGGAGATCGATCGCCAGCCGCTTATCTGGAACGGTCAGGTCAGAGATGCCGAGGGCCTTCAGTTGGGGGAGAGATCACATATCAGGTGGGACGGCTGGATGAGGGGGCCAGCCCGATCCCTTCGTGTTTGGAGGGATACGTACAGACATCTGGAGATGACTGATCTTGCAGACGCAGCTGGAGGTGCACGTGGAGCCCAGGCGAGACGCACGGAGATCGACGGTGCGATCCCAGTTGCTTGGTTGGTTCCACCTGAGCATCAGATCCTCATGCCTGGTGACACCCGCTGGCTGGGACAGTTCACCCCCCGTGGCATTCCACTGGTGATCGCAGGACGTATGGATGACTCCTCTATCTCCTTCGCGGTTTCTGGGGATGGACGACTCAGGAGAGAGGGTGCGCTCATCGACCCCCTACTCCCGTGGCAGAGGGTTCGGGTCGTAGGCCTCTTGGGGAAGGTCTGGCGTACCGACCCTAGCATCGAGCAGGACCAGGTGCAGCTTTGGCGTCTTTGGCTCTGGGAGGGGCGGGCCTTGTCAGAGCTTGAGTGGGACCCAGGAGAGTGGTGGTGGCCAGAGATTGTGACAGGACAGGGGCCGACCTCCTTCGCCTACAGTACGACTCTGGGCAGGCGAGTTCTCGGGAGGATGCAGAGCCGCCCCCCCACCCAGCGACCCAGCTGGTACGCACAGGGTATTTCCAGGTTCTTTTTGCAGGCATTCTGGAAGGCCTTGTGGGAGAGCTGGCGGCCGCGGAAGATCTCATATTTCCTGTGGCTTCTTGCCCACAAAGGTCTTCCAGTGGGGAGCTGGTTGAGGCAGATAGGCCAGGACGGTTGCTGCCAGATTTGCCATGCGGATGAGGAGACACCAAAACACTGCCTGTGGAGCTGCACTCGCGCCCAGGAAGTGTGGAGGTGGACTTTTGGGATTCTTACTCGCGCAGCACCAGAGCTAGGATTGATCACTTGGGGCGCGTTCTGTTGGTGCAGCACCGCACCTGGTCTTCATCACTTATTCGAGGCATGCCAGCAGGATCCCACTTTCCTTATTACACAGGGGACGTGGGGACCGCTCGAGGGTATCCCACAGCACCTAGCAGAGGCTGATACAGGAGTCCGGGAGAGGCAGCCAGTCTGGGAGATTATTAGCAGCATCACAGGGTGGCACATCTGGACCTCGCGCTGCGCGCAGATCCTAGGTGGCACCTCCTTATCGACTGCCCAGATCATGGCGGAGATTTGGAGTGAGATTATTCATACTCTCAGAGGCCAGTGGGACCAGATTCAGGGAGACTCCCGGGCCGGTCAGGAGAAGCGGAGACGCTTCCTCCGGGCTTGGGACACACAGGGCCTCTTCTTCGTGCAGACTACGCAGGGCCTTCGGTGGCATTACTCACCACCCCGATGGCTGTTCATTCATACTCGTCTTATCCCTCCGTGAGAGGATGGTTTATTTTGCTACCTTTTAGGGCTGCGTCCGATTTGTGAACGCAGCCCGTCAGCTATAAGCTGACCTCTTGTATCTTGTTCTCGAAGTAATATAATTAGCACTGTTTTTTCGGCAAAAAAAAATGATGGCAAATCAACCACCTCAACTGATACTAGGAAATGCTTATCAGGAATATGCTGGTCCGGGCCATAGCCTGGTACGGCCATGCAAGAATAGCTTTGAGGTTATGCCACACTTACTGGTTTGTAAATATGTACATATCGCTTAAATGCCTTACATATAATATTCACGGCCTCTGTAATATAAATAAATGGAGGCTGCTTTGCTGCTCATAGTCATGTGGTTTGTTTGCAAGAACACAATCAACACTTCTTTGGCGGGCCGTGAAGGTTTCTTTGTGGGATTTCACATCTTTTATGCTGGCCCTGCTTCTTTTTTAGGGGTTGCCATGCTGGTTCATACTGATTTACAGCCGCAATTGGTTTAATAATGACCCGCATGGTCATTACCTTTATTGTCAGATGCATCATAAATGGGGATACTTATGAATTTGCTTCAATTCATGCATCCTCTACATCTGCAGTTCGGGCTGAAATGTGGCATCGTTTGGCTGAATATCCTTGGAGGGGTCATGCTTTTCTATGTGGACATTTTAATAACTCCCCTGGCAATCATGATAGCAGTACACATCGTTCACATATGATGGGAAGAGAAAGGGATGCCTGGACACTCATGCTTGATACTTTGCATGCGTGTGATTTATGGCAGCATCTAATGCCTCATGATTTTCGCTCTACTTTCCATCATAATGTATTTACTCAGTATTGGTCATGCTCAGATCAATGGTACATGCTTCGTGTGGTTCAGTTTGATGACTTTATCTGTGAGATACATTTGGATTATGCCTTGGGCATATCTGATCATTTTCCATTATCTATGACCTTACATTTACTGCTGGTTGGTGTGCAGCCGCGACTTGCCATGCAAAAGGCTTTTAGTAGTGAATAATTCTTATTTAAAGCACCATGCCTTTCAAGTTATGGTCAAGGCTCTTATTCGTCAACTTGGTCTGCATGCTTCTATTGATAGGGACTGGACATGGGACTGTTTCTCCTTGGGAATGCAGGATCTGATTGAAAATTATGGCAAATGCTATCTTGGGGATTTGTGTCGCAAAGTAGCAGATGCGAAACCTTTTGTTCAGTGCTTCACTCCTATAGTGTAGCAGAGCCAATTGTTCACAGATGACCAATTTGCTTGGCTCAGAATGATCAATGTAAGCTAAGAAAATGGCAGCTTCACCCTCTTCAGAAAGATATGCAAGATACTGGTTGTTCTTCCAAGGCCTTCTTCAAAAGCCGTGCCGTATGCATTCTTTGCATTGCGTGCTGCGTTGGAATGGATCAAGGACAATGAATAGGCAGCAGCTTTATGTTGAAATCAGAATTGTTTTTCTGATATGTTTGCTGGCCACCTCCTCCCCTACCAGTGGAGGTCGATGCTTGGAAGGTCTTTCTTCAAAATGTTTGACCAATCCTCTCTTAGGAGGATGCAAATAAGCTAGAAGTGCCTTTCACTGAGCAACGGCATTATCTAAATTAGGGTGCTCTAAATCTCCGGATTGGGTTAATAGTTGAGTTTTTGAATATGGGATCAGCTAAGCCCTATCTGTTGTTCATGATTAATAGGACTTGGCTCTCAGGTCATCTGCCTTCATCTTGGCTTGCTGTGTTTGATTCCCAAAAAGGACCTCTGTCGATTTCTGTCAGATTGGCGTCCAACCACATTGATGCCATCTAAAATTATGGTCTTGCACATATCGCATTTTTGTATATGGGATTGCACCCTGCACAGTATGGCTTTGTGCTCCGCAGGCAGTTCATGGACACTATTGCAAATGCTTATCTTGGCAGTTGGGCATTGGGCCTAGGATGCAAAATGTGGTTTACTAGTTACATCTAGATCGCACAGCTTTATCTGATGCCCTCTCATCTTCTTGGTCCTTAGGCCATTCAGTTCGATAGGGGTGCCCTCTTAGTGCCCGTGCCCTGCTCCTCTTTGCAATTGCTACTCATCCCCTGTTGATGCATATGGATAATTGGTTTCACATCATGATTTAGAAGGCATTGAGTTTCTAGGAGGCACACCTTTTGTCATATGGGTTTATGCCGATGATTCTTTTTTCTTTCTATGAAATTTGGAAGCACATATCATGCGTGCGCTTCTTTTATACGGTCTGCTGGGCTAAAGGTGAATTTCCATAAACCGAAACTTTTGCCTCTACATGAGTGTGATTGGCATCGCATCTTGTGCGTGGCCTCTTGCTCTCTCCTGATCAGGTGGTGCGCCATTTGGGTTATCCTATTGGGTGGCATATTTCTTTGCCACAAGATAGACCTTGGGTGCTACAAAAGCTGTTCCATAAGTTATATTATTGGAAACTATCTACTAGGCCACTGCATGTTCGCCTCTGGATTGTGCAGTCTATTATGTGTAGTCTTACTTGCCCCAAATTTCCAGGTCTCATCCTATTTAGACATTTCTCAATAAGGCTATGGAATGCTTTTGGCTAAAGCAAATAGGATCATATGGCGCTTCGTCTTCTCAAATGCAATTATGTTCGCCCTGGATGTATGGGGGCTTGAACATTCTTGACTTTCACACTCGTTTGCTAGCTCTCAAGGCCACGCTCTTGACCAGCCATGGACTCTTATGCTTTCTTGTATGGCTACCTCGCTCCATACCGAAGCTTTCAGCCATTGGGTTCGGGCTATTTCTTATGTTATTTTTGGACATTTCCATGGGCGCATTTCTGGCGGTCCCTATTCTTCTCGATTGATTCATGATTGTTTATTTACATTGGTGGTCGGCCTCCAGATCCCGGCAACACCCTCCAATTGCAAATTCTTCATTGGAGCCGGATCTTTGCTCATCCTTTGGCTCATTTACAGCCTTGAAAGGCGTCTTTTCTGCATTGTTTGGGTGTTTCTACAGCGGCGGATGTAGTACATGATTGCAGTTGCACTCTTTTATTTCCACAGGCCAGGAGACAATATTGTTTGTGGTTGCATCACATATCTATTTGGCGCATTCTTTCTAACTTGCTGCAACCGTTTTAGCCAGTCCCTTGCCTCTTTTCCTCTCTCCCTTTATTGGATCAGAAGCTTGATTAGGAGCTTCCGGGCTACTCTTCCTTTTCATTTGTAGATCTTTCTTTGCCAAGAAGTCTTCCACGGCCTTGGATACATATCACTTTTGGCATTGAATAAGTCTCTTTCTTGGTGGAAGGTTTGCATTTGGAGCAGTAAGCTACCTCTCAAACAGGTTTTCTTGTGGTGCTGCTTGGTAGGGACTTTACCATTGGGATCTTTATTGGCTGCTAGGCGCATTGCTTTTCGGCATGCCCTACTTGTTCTCATCTGCGGGAGACTATCTCACATGTACTTTGGACCAATTCTCTTGCTGGTGATTTTCTTTTCAGACTGACGATGGGTCTTTGTGCTCGTTTTCCTTTCATTAGGTTTGTTATTGGGCATTATGGACTCTATAGAAGGACCAAAATCATAAGGTATTCGGTGATCCATCCCTAGCTAATTACCCTTTCTTCCGGGCATCTCTACGGCAATCCTTCTTCGACTGCCTACATGCATGGGATCATATTTTGTCGTTCTTCTGTTCGCGTGGTATTGTTATAACTGTCAAGTGCTTTTAAAGCATTGAATCTCAGCTGGCCAATCCTTTTTCTTCCGCGTACTGTGTACAACATCATTTTGGCTTTGGGGCCGAAACCCTGAATTATTATCCTTCCCTCTGTTAGTTGTTACTATGCCTTCATTAGACTTCTATACTGCCAAGTGTATGTATGCTTATTACATTCTTAGAAACTGTACAACAGCTGTGTTCAAAGGTAAGAAGAAAATATCATAAAGGATACAACAGGCAAATAAGACGAGACAGCAGCAGGAGCATAAACTTGTGGGTGGGATCATAAAGACAGACAGTCCATGAAGGGAAACAACAATGAAGCCGGTTGTTATTTGTTTTGATTTGTCATGTAGGCATTTTGTTTCTGGTTCTATTCTGTATTTTTTCAAGGTGATTGACAGAGAACACGGTATTTCTAGCTATGATGGCTAAACCCATAAATAAATAGGTAGGTATAAAGCATCAACATTCCTTTGTTTACTGCCTTGACAGGTTCGCAATGTTTCACCACCTCCAGAAATAAATAATAGCATCAAGGTATATCTATCTCCCTAGCCGCATTTTCCCTACTGTTCAAACATTCTTTGCGGATCGGAGATAGATTGGATATGAGAAATTTGAGTGATTCCCTTTTGGGTTTTTTGCTGGTAGGATAGATGGAGGTCGGCATTGAAGATTGTCTACACATTGAGTTTGAGTACAGCAAAAGCAAGTAAGTTCGGGAATGTATATGCAGATTTCTTACTGTAGGTAAGGTGGAAGGAAAATGGGGGCGTGTATCTACCCTCCTATGTTCAAGTTGATTTAGAAATTCAATCTCTTAAAAAGTTCCTTAACTATCTCATGTGCTATGAGAAAATAATGGAAGGGTAATTTGAAAGGGAAATTGATTAAGACAGTTATGTAAACTGACTGTCTAGCTAGCCATCTATGTATTGACACTCCCATGCACGGTTCATTTAGTCATAACCCATTCCTTTACTATCTCCTTTATTCGATTCCCCTGTGCTATGAGAAAAGATAATGGGAGGAGAATGGAAAGGGAAGTCAATTAAGACAGTAATGCCCACTGACTTTGTACCATGCAGTTTCATGCCATCTTGTGGCCCCGTGAGTATATGGTAGGTTGTGCATTAATCTTTACATGGACATAACATCGAAGAAGAGTCTATTAACTTAAAATTTTAAAACTTTTTCAGGTATCATCTAAATGATGTGGTCATTGGCAAGATCTATTTTTTACTGGTTCGTATAAAAATCAAGCATATGGAACTTGAAATCAGGCGGCGTGAATCAACAGGTTCTGGCCCAAACACATATGTGGAGACAGAGACCTTGGCAAAGTTTGAGCTGATGGACGGTGCCCCAGTTCGTGGTAAGTGCATGTCCTCGCTCCTCTACTTTAAAGAAAAAAGGGAAAAGGTCGGGGAAGGGGCAGCAAGCATCTCCAGATTGCCTGTTGAATAAATTAATGCCTACTGTTCCTTTGAGCAGCAACAATGTTGTGCCGAGACTTTACATGCGTGGTAGTAAAGTTTTGAGGGACTTCATTTCTTCATGCCAAAAACAAAGATGCCACTTAATATTGAAAATAGTGGACAGCACAATTCTGAGTTAAACTCAGAAATTAGTGAATGCATTACCACTGATTCGAAATGAAATGAGTATACAGGAATAATGTTTTAAAAATAATTGAAGAATGTCATTCAGCAGAATTACACTAGGTAGATTGCTTGTCACCTCTGTTATGTTTCAGCTTCAATCTTCTATTTGATCTTTCCAATTGCTGTCTGTTGGAGCAGGAGAATCAATTCCTATCAGGCTGTTTCTGAGCCCATATGATCTGACACCGACATACCGCAACATCAACAACAAGTTCAGTGTAAAATACTACTTGAACCTTGTGTTAGTGGACGAAGAGGACAGGCGTTATTTCAAACAGCAGGAGATCACAATGTACCGATTGGAATAAAGTCAGCTAGTGGATTTTGGAAATCTTAGTATAGAAACTCCTGAGATCCTTTGATAATGGAATGGGGTTCTCTGCGCTTAATGAAAGGGTTTGATTTTCTGGGTAGCTGGGGGGTTCTGGCTACGTGCTTTACATAAAACCTTTTTGGGACAGAGACACCCAAGATTGATTTCCCAATCTATTCCTGACAGTCCAGAAACAGTGTCAATAACTTCGAGCCCAGAACAGTTCTTAGGATATGCAGTTAAATGTATGAGGGCCCTCTACTTTCTGGTCTGTGTTGTTTGACGTAGAGCCTGCTTTGTAAAGAAGGTGCAGTTGAAGATTCATGTATAGCAGTGACTACCGAACATATGTGCTCTCCCTCGTTACAAAAAGCTTGTCTCCCAATGGGTGGCTACAACACATTGGAGGAGAAAAGGCTATGTGGACAGCTCAGTTTTGACATGGAGTTGCTGTTTAGAGCTGGGTATTTCTGTAGCCATCACGGAATCAATTATGCCTAATCTTATTTTTTCCCTGATCTTCTGAGGCTGTTTCAAGTATCTTATCAGAAAGCCTCAGGTACAATCAGTTGCTACTATCGGTTTAAATGGGTGTCTTGTAGACATTATTAGAGTTACTCTCTCTCCTCCCCCCCCCCCCTGCTCTCTCTCTCTCTCTCTCTCTCTCTCCCCCCCCCCCCCCCCCCCCCCCGCGCAACTCCCCTTCCCTTCTCTCTCTCTCCTTTCCCTCTTACTGTTCCTCTTTAGGATGTTTTGAAAGTTTGAAACAGACACCTGAACAGTTTTTCTAAGTAGGCTCATTTTAGTATGAAGTTTTGAAAATTAGATTGTTAGAATTCATTTGTAGCGGCATTTTCCAAAAAAGACAAAAAAGTAAGTCAATATGGTGCCTTCAATTGATGTCACTCGTGCTCAAAGATCTTTTTCCATACCTTGAATTTTCCGTTGAAAAGGAATATACATGGAGGGATAATCCTAGCATTGCAAAAGGCACTACATTGAGATGACCTCCTTTGATGAGACCACAACAAATAAACTTGTATTATGTCCTTTAGTGGCACGATGTGCTAGGACTTAATTTATGTATGACCCCTAGTGGCGAGAGGTACTAGGACTTTATGTTTTACCCCACCATTTTTGCTAGGGGCCCAAAAAAGTCTGTCTAGACTTACGTTATATGGTATCTATGTTTAATTTCAGTTTTATATGCTTATATATTTGGCACTTCAAAAGGGTCTCGTTCTCATATTGACAACATAATCTTGTCTACCATAAATCAACTTTGCAGTAATTCCACATTTGTCTAAATTCACCATCTTCTTCAATTCAAGCCATACCTTATCTAGTACCAATATTTCTTGTAGCGATATCTTTGTCAAGGAAATTTGATGGAATTATCCCCGAGTAGTCTATCCATTCAGAATTATATTTACAAGATATTCAATGTATTCACATAAAGCTTTAATGGTAGCAAGCATGGCTATGGTGGTAGAATGTCGTAGCAAGCTTCCTAGTTCTGCTCGTGGTTTTATGACTAATGGGGTTGGATATAGTGTTCAAAGTTCAGTTGACTCTCACATCCTGCCTTGGCCTTCAAAATTGCATGATTTTTGCTTCTCATCAGGGGCCCCTTTGGGTGCTTGTCTGATTATCTCCTCTTTCGTGTTTTTTCTTTAGTGGCCATTTCTGTTTCTTCTCGATTGCCAACAAGATATTCCCATATATTGGTAATGGTTGGCTGCCCCTTTTCTCTTTCTCAGCTTTGCTATTGGTGACCTTTGTATGGCTCTATCTACCTTCTCTTTTTCTCCGACTTTATTAGAGAAATTTTGACTGGTGAGAAATTGTCTCATGAGACGAGAATGCCCATGAGTTTAGACTTGGAAGGAACAAAATCACCGCTCCATTGTGACGTTGGTCTTGGACTCGTTGATTCTCTCATTCGCATATCGATTTTGATCATCAACAAACCAAGTATGGGGTAAACTTGAAGTATCTTCGGTAATAGTGTTATCAAGTCCAAGGTGTTTTACAAACTTAAAATATATGGATTTGATGAGCTCAGTGATCATCTAGTTGCCATGTATTCCATCATCAATCAACTCATTGATGATGAGGACAAGATGATAGTCTTGATCAAGAGCATGAAAGATGTATCCCGTTTTTGGTCTTATTTGGACGTGCTTTGCATTGCATCGACTACATTAGAAGAT
Source organism: Dipteris shenzhenensis (assembly GCF_047967505.1). NCBI lineage: Eukaryota > Viridiplantae > Streptophyta > Polypodiopsida > Gleicheniales > Dipteridaceae > Dipteris > Dipteris shenzhenensis. The sequence continues at coordinate 34,537,502 of NC_141610.1, read as the reverse complement.
ATGGTGGTACTACATCTTGAGAAGAATAGTAGAAACAAAGAAGACAAAACTAGGAGCAATGATGATACAAATAGAGCATTCACATCTTCCAAGTGGAAAGTTGGAAAAAGATCCAATGTCGTTATTGCAAGAGGTTCGGATACAAGGCCTCAAGAATCAAGAAAAAGGAGAGAGAAGAACAAGAACATCATGCTAGTTTAGTTGCAGAGGAAGAAGCTGATAAAATCACAATGTTGCCACTACCCAACTCCACCTCAAGGAGGTTGGGCTTTTTGAGTTGTTCTTTGTGTGCTTGTATCATCAAGGGTTCTCTGTCATTGGTAGCCTCCTTGAAATGATTGTATTTTGTCCCTTCTTTCGTGTGTGAAAGCCTTAAAAGGCTTTGATATACCTTGTACCAAATTAGGAGTCAGGGGTGACTAAGCAATAATTAGGAGTTAGGAGTCATAATCTAGTCGAGGGAATAGCGTGGCCTTTGGCGTGAGTGTGGAGTCAAATGACCTTTGGCTTTGGATAATGTCATAACTAGATTTGGTTCGGGGAGGGGGGGGGGACATCACATGTGATGTTGGTGAGATTCTTCTCACCTGGCAGCACCTATGATATATGTGTGTGTTGAAGATAAGACTCTCCTAGCCTATATGATGGGCACTCTTGTCCTTGCTAAAGGTCACACCAAACCATGGACCTTGCTTTGGTAATGGTCATTTGCATGCTGAAAGATTAGTAGAACTTACCATGCATGTAGAAGGATTTTTGTATGCCATGTCCATATTTTGTAAATTATATTGCATCATCTGCAAAAATTAGTAAAAGGAGAGCACTGTGCAATATCTATAGATTGCTTGATTTAAGGCAACCTTGTTCAACACTTTTGTTGCATTTAGCCAATTCTTTCATATAGCCTATAAGTATAGCTTGCCGCACCGCCCTCTTAAAAGAAAAAAGGTAAGTATTTTGTTAGTTTGTCACTCCTTTGAAATGCTTCCTTTGATTCCCTTGTCCATAGATTCTTAAGAGTTTCTTTTATGGACTACTTTCCAAATTTGAACAACTTTCCTTGTAGACCTTATGAACGCAATGCCTTACCATTAGCTAGATTTTGTTTGCCCTTTCTCAATATCTCCAGCTTTGATGGAGAAATATTGTTTCTCCTTCTACCACTTCATTCTCATAAGGATCTTTAATGAATACTACCATCACATCTCAACTCCCACTTTTTGTGAAACTTCTTTCCATGAAAGTTTTGAAGAATTTTCTTGGTGTATTGAGTTGCATGTTTCAATGCTTTTTCTTTTGGTTACAAAATTACTTCTTGTCCTTTAGGATCACTGTCTCAAATGGTTTTTCTTTTGTTGGCTTTTCCTTTATGTTTGCTATTTTTCAAGCGTCCCTAGTTTCATGGGAGTAGTTCATGTACCAAGAGCTTTGTGCTATGCCTTTGTTTTTTTCCAAAGAATTGAGGGCCACTTTTATAAATAGCTTCGTGAATTGGTTGTTCATTCTATACACTACTTCGAGCATGCTCCAACTCTTGTTTGTGCACACGTTATTCTTTAATCTAACTTCGTTCATGGGAATGCTCTATTTTCAGTGAGTATTTCACCCTATTAGTACCTCTTCTGTCAACAAAAGATTGCCATGTGAGCAAATTTAAGTCTTTTTTCATGTGCTAAACTCTCACATGGTGGGTTGCCCTTGGATTGATATCTGTTCAACACTATTGCTTTTGTATAAATAAAAGTCCTACATGTTTGTTATGTTACCATTTCCATTGGTATCCATTATGCTATGCACAAACTATACATCGATGAGACAATTTGACACAAAATGGTTTATCTTTACATTGTCAAGTCCATTATCTAAACTTATAATCACAATGGCGGATTCTTTTCAAGGGTTTTCCAATGAGTAAAATGTTGTATATTTTTAGTTTGATCTTAAAGTCAAAAAAATACTTAACAAAAAGCATCTTACGTCTAGCAGGATTCCTAGTGCCCATAGCCAATTTAAATCCTTATTTCAATATTTGAACCCTTTTCTTGTCGCAATTGATCCCAAATCCTTATCTAGTCCTTAATTGCTACTTCAGAGACTCTTAGCATGTTTGTGTGATGGTGTAGCAAGATCCTCACAGCAACTTTTTAGTTTTGGTGATGAGACTAGTAATGTTTCAATAGGTATTATCCAAGGAATGTTCCTTGAAAATTCATGAACTCTTTTAGGCTACTTGGTAATTATATATTTTAAGAACAACATGGTTGACTATTTACTATTTTAAGAACATGATGGTTGACTATTTACTAGTAAAATCCATCACGGCATTCGGTCATTGTCCTTACACAGTTGTCTTTAAAGTACAACTCTGTCTTTTGGGTTCATACGGCTAATATTTTACCCAAACTTTTATTCCATCCATATCACAAGGTATGAAACCTTGTAGGAGTGTGAAAGCAAGGTAATGTGGAATGCTTTTTCCACTATATAGCATGAAAATATAGCAAAATACACAGTACTTAGATGAAGAAAAAATAAAAATGGTTGTTATATGTTTCAATAAAATATAGAGAGTTCGTTGTATAAACTGCAAATTAGCATAGAGAGATGAGGACATGCATCTTTTCACCATTGTATCGTGGTATCAGTTGCATATGATCTCCAAATGGGCTTGTAGGCTTGGAAAAATCAAGAAGAAAAACAATTTGCAATACCTTAAAGTCGGAGGGGAGGCTGGAAGGGTAGTGACTAGAAGAATGAAGGAGAAGAAACTGTTACAAAAGACGGAGGTGATGAGGAGTTGGCAGGCTCAAGAGGGTGGGCACTGGACGTCACTGATGAGGAGGCTCTCGTTGGACCACTGGATGTCACTGATGATGACATTACATTATCTCACTTCACACAAAAAGACCCTTGCAGCATAGAGCTCAAGGCAATGGTATGTCATTGAAGGGTAATGAACTTCCATGACATTGTAATACATTGTATGCGAATAGTTAGATGAGCATCCCAACAATGTAGCTTGCAAGAGTTTTTTGCGATATAATAAAGGTGTACCATGCTTGGTGAATCATGATCCACCATGTGTTCCATCCTCTCCATGTTTGTCTTGTTTCATGTGTTTCAGTAATATTTAAGGCAAGTTATGTGTTGTCTAAAAATGTAATGTGCACGCAATCACTGTGCGCAATGCAAATGATTTGAATGATGATTCACATGTAGGAAAAGATCATGTTGCAGAAATAAAAAATCAAGGAAGGAAGCATACTATTAAATGGGATGGGGACACAAACAGGGTATCCTCCAAAAATGTAATGTGCACCCAATTACTGTGCGTAATGCAAATGATTTGAATGATGATTCACATGTAGGAAAAGATCATGCTGCAGAAAGAAAAAATCAAGGAAGGAAGCATACTATTAAATGGGATGGGGACACAAACAATAATGAAGGGTATCCTGATGTGAGAAAAGGTCCTTCCAGGTTGACAAGGCACAAAAAGGGTCTATTGATTATGTGGAAACAGTAGGGCAGGTTAATGAGGTTGAAGAAGCACAGAATGAGAAGGTAGACTTAGTGCTTGATGTAGATTTGGATGCATTAGCAAATATATTATGTGATATAAAAGCATTCACCGTTGATTCTCAGAAGGATGCATAGATTGATGCAAAAGCGTACAGTTCTGCTATTGATAAGGATGCACAGGTTGATGCATCATCATATGAGGCTGATGTTAAGAAGGATGCACAGGCTGTTGCATCACCACACATTGCTCATGTTGAAGAGGATGTAGAGGCTAATGCAGAAGCTAAGGATGATGTTCAAAAGGATGCGCATGTTGACGCAGAAGCATCCAATGATGATGTTCAGAAGGATGCACAGGTTGATGTAGAGGCTTATAAAGCTGAAGTTGAGAAAGATGCATAGGCTAATGCAACCCTGTTGATGCACAGAAGGATTCACTGGCTCATGTTGAGAAAGATGGACAGGTTGATGCAGAAGCAGACCCTGTTGATGTATAGAATGATTCATGGACTGCTGATGTTGAGAATGAACATGACGCACAGGGTAGAGCAAGGCATCATAGGTTGTTACTATGGAGACCTGAATGGCATGTACTCCATCATGAAGAACCAATAAGGGTTATGCCATAAACAATACATGTCCTTCAGGGTATAAAAACAAATCTATTGGTTTTGGAAATGAATGGAGTATTGCTAAAAAGATACAAGATTTATAGGGGGACTAGCTACCCCAATATTGAGAGCGTCCTCAGAATTTCAAATTGCTACAAGATAAGCAAAATGAGGTTTTGTAGTGCAAAAGGATGCTGAATGCTTCCTTAAAGCATGATCAAATATGTTTAGTTTAATTCTTTGGAGTAGTTGCACCTACCACAATATGATACAATGTGACTGATGTTTCCTAACCTGTGTAGGAGAAGGAATTTTTGGTTGGCAGAGATGTGGGCCAAGATGAATGCACAGAGTCACCATTTCAGTTTGGGAATGTGCTTGGGGTTCCTACAAGTTACTGGTGGTAGAAACCCATTCTCTTCAAGAATCTTGAATACATTTGGAGGTTCTATAACCTCGACAACACACTGCTTGTTGACAAAATGCAATACAAGTCCATCTTGAATGACCTTGATGTATGAATTTTTCCTGAGAGTTTTGATCCCGAGGAAAATCACAAAAATGTTGATATTTTGGCTGGCTATGTGGAACAGTGCACATGGCTATAGAAAATTTTGTAAAATGAACAAGTTAAGCAATCCAAAAGATAAGGTATCCATGCCCACAGAGCAATACTACCACCATTTTGTGCGTACACAATGTGAGGGGCGCCCTCGTCATTAGTCTTGTACATATATTATGGCTCACATGATGTAAAAAACTATATTGTGAGGGAGCTAGAGCTTTTGTAAGACCAATGTACCTACCAAATAATTTTTTGTAATTAAACATATATTCAATTGTTATCTTCTGATGTTGTTTGTCTAGACTATAAAGCACATTACACATCCACAAGTTCTCTCTTAATGTTATGTAGTCGTATGAGTTCTCTTTCACATGGATAAAAGTTACTATGTGTGCTATATAGCACTAAATCGGTTACTGTCTATCAATAGATCATCTATATGGCACCAAAACAGCTAGTATATCTTTTGATAGGGATAGCACTGAATCGGTTATTGTCTATGCCATATAGCGCAAAATCGGTTACTATTTTTCAATTGATCAGCTATATAGCAACAAATCACTTAGTATATGTGCTATATAGAATTGAATTGGTTGCTACCTGTTTGACTATTTGATGTCATGATTATGTTGCACCACGATTAAAACACTTTCTTCCTTTATGCCCAAACATGTTGAACCCATAATCAAATATAAGAAGCCCAAAAATTTTGGTTGCAATAGTGGGATTGGTTGGTATTTTTTCTTTAAGGATATCCATGTGCTGAGTTGCAGACTCTGCTATTTTAGTGGTTGTTCATGAGGGACTTTGGGAGTAATGCTTCTATTCATGTTGATTGACCTTACGATCAGGTAGACTAAGATAAGTTCATAGCTATTGTGTGGATGGTTTTCTTTAGCAAAGAAGAGCAATGAAATTGGAGGATGACAATATTGTTGGTTTTTTTACAATGACTCTGTTGTTTTTCTTGGGTGTTTGTGCATTGAGTAGAAGAGATGGAACATAACAGTAGAATAAAATAGGTCTAAAATAAAACACAACAGATCATATTTTGACAGTATTTTGCACAACCCTTTGAGCGATGTACAAGAAAAGGTAAAAAGGTTGATGAAATGTTTTGGAGTTCACAGGTCACATTTGCCTCACATTCAGGCCTCATAGGGTAATGCATTATAGATTGATTCATGCACCTGCAAGGATAGGTAGTATGGGTTACTTTTGGGATCCACTAATTCCATGTCAAATTTCAAGGCTCTAACAATATGAGAAAAGATAATATGACTAGCTTGTTTTCGAGCAAACAATATTGATGGTGGTCACTGCATTGTTCATAGTACCATCTAGTAGCATAGTGTGAGCCCCTACCACACTTAGTGCCCCACTTGTTTGTAAGCACTTTCCCAAATGTTTGCTTTGCATGGCTACATTTCAGAATGAAGAAGTCCACACCCTCGTCATTTCCCTCCTCAGCATTCACTGCAAAATTGTCTCCCTCTATAAGCAAATCACTCAGCAAGTCCTCATAGCCCTCATAGATAGGTTCTTCAACTACGTTTTCTTCACTTGATACCTCATCAGTTGGAGAAAGAATGCCTGATGCTCAAGCTTGAACATAGGACTTGTTCTCACATGATCTCCACCTTTTGTGCATGCATGCATGGCAATAGCAGGACAATTATGTGTTGCATCATGCTTGCAAAATCCTCGAATGCTATGTGCTATTCAAACCACAGATTTAACTATATAGCACATAGTATGAGTATACATAGTCGTGGCACACCAGGTATGCTATATAGCACATTTTGTGTGCTATACAACCCACAAAATATGCTATGTATATGTGGAACTTTGCATTCTATATATCTCACTATTTCTGCTATTCAAACCATAAAATCAGCTATATAGAAGATAGTTTGAGTATATACATAGTCATGGCATAGAAGGTATACTATATAGCACATTGTGTGTACTATATAGCCCATAGAATATGCTATGTAGCACATAGAAAAAGATGTGGAACTTTGCATGCTATATAGCTCACTATTTCTTCTATTCAAACCACAGAATGAGCTATATAGCACATAGTTTGAGTATACATAGTCGTGGCACACCAGGTATACTATATAGCACATTGTGTGTGCTACACAGCTGACAGAATATGCTATGCAGCACATAGACAAAGATATGGAACTTTTCATGCTATATAGCTCACTGTTTCTTTTATTCAAACCACAGAATCAACTATATAGCGCATAGTTTGAGTATACGTAGTCGTGGCACACACCAGGTATACTATATAGCACATTGTGTATGCTATACAGCCCACAGAATATGGTAGGTAGCACATAGACAAATATGAAAAAATTTGCATGCTATATAGCTCTCTTTGTGCCATTCAAACCACCAGAATATGCTATGCAGCACATAGACAAAGATGTGGAACTTTTCATGCTATATAGCTCACTGTTTCTTCTATTTAAACCATAGAATCAACTATATAGCACATAGTTTGAGTATAAGTAGTCGTGGCACACACCAGGTATACTATATAGCACATTGTGTATGGTATACAGCCCACAGAATATGCTATGAAGCACATAGACAAATATGAAAAAAATTGCATGCTATATAGCTCTCTTTATGCCATTCAAACCACATAAGCAACTATATAGCACATAGTTTGAGTATACATAGTTGTGGCACACCAGGTATGCAAATTTTGTGTGCTATACAGTCCACAGAATATGTTATGTAGTACACAAACAAAGCTGTGGAACTTTGCACGCCATATAGCTCAAACAGTGAGCTATTCAAACCACAAAATCAGCTATATAGCACATAGTTTTAGTATACATACTCATGGCACACCAGGTCTGCTATATAGCACATTGTGTGTGCTTATACATCCCACAGAATATGCCATGTAGCACATAGTTTTAGTGTACACATAGATGTGGAACTATGTATGCTATATTGCAGACTGTTTTTACTATTTAAACCACAAAATTAGCTATATAAAGCATACAATTTCAGTACACATAGATATGGCACGATGTGTATGCTATATAGCACACTGTTTATGCTATTCAAGATATTGAATATGCTACTGAGCACACTATTTTTGCTGTTTAGCCCACTGAATATTCTATATAGCACACTCTTTGGGTATACGTAGATGGGGCACACTATGTATGCTACATAGCACATGGTTTATGCTATTCAGCTCACCAAGTATACCATATAGCATAATGTTTGGCATATAGCACACCATATATGCTATGTTCCTCACATTGTCTGTGCTATGAATAGTACACTGATTGTATAGTGCCCTAGTATGATAAACAACACACTATGCATGCTATGTGGTAGATTGTGCATGCTATGAAGTATTTATTTGCAGCCCATTTTACTATATACATGCTATCCATATAACATATTAATGCATCATTTCTTCTCATGTAGCATATTAAAAACTACTATAGAGCAAACAGCCACAACTCACAGCAAACAATACATATAGAAACTAATCTTACCTAGGAATCATCAACAAGGAAATGTATTGGGTGCTTCTTAGATTCATTTTTTGCCATTCAATGATGACAAATGTCCTTGTTTCATGTCACCCTTGTTTGTTCTGTCCAAAATTTGATGACGAGTTCCCTTACTTCAAAGCTCAACACATAATTATGGGATTTTCATTTGCAAAGATTGAGGAGAAAGGGAGTAGGGTAAAGAAAGAAAAGAGTAGGAGAGAAAAGAGTAGGAGAAAGAGAGAAAAGAGAGGAAAAGAGTAGAAGAAGGAGAGAAAAGAGTAGGAGAAAGAGAGAAAAGAGAGAGAAAGAGAGGAAAAGACAGAAAAAGAGTAGAAGAAAAAGAGAAAAGAAAACGAGAGAAAAGAGTAGGAGAAAGAGGAGGAGAGAGGGAGAAAAGAGTAGAAAAAAGAGTAGGAGGAGAAGAAAAGAGTAGGACAGAGTAAGTAGGATAGAGTAGGATAAAAGAGAAGGAGAAGGAGAAAAGAGGAAAGGAGAGAAAATAGAGAAAGAGAGGGAAATAGTAGGAGAAAGAAAGAAAAAAAGAGAGACGAACGAGTAGGACAAAGAGAGAAAAGAGAGAAAGAGAGGAAAAGAGTAGAAGGAGAGAAAAGAGTAGGAGAAAGAGAAAAAAAGAGAGGAAGAGAGAAAGAGAGGAAAATAGAGAAAAAGAGTAGAAGAAAAAGAGAAAAGAGTAGGGAGACGAGAAAAGAGTAGGAGAAAGAGTAGCGAGAGAAAAGATCAGAAAAAGAGTAGGAGAAAAAGGAGGGAAAAGAGAGGAAGAACTACAAGAGAGGATGACCAAGGGAGTAGGAGAAAGAGAGAAAAGAGAGGAAAAGAGAGGAAGAGAAAAGAGAAAAAGATAGAAAAGAGAGGAAAAGAGAGAAAAGAGAGGCTGAGAGAGAAAAGTGAGAAAGAGAAAGAGAAAGAGAAAAAAATGAGAGGAAGTGGGAGAAAATTAGAGAAAGAGAGGGTGCGAGAGTGAAGGGAGATAAGTGTCCTATGCCTATCACATTTGCTAGCACTTAAGGTGCTAGCAAATGGCCATTGCAACATAAAAATACAATAAAAAGAGAGAAAGTAGAAGTTCCTTACTTGGAGCTCAAGATTGAGAGATGACCTCGAAGCGCAAGATTGTAATTTTGACCGGCTCCCCAATAAAATAAAGTAAACACCTCACTTTTATAAAAACCAGTGGTTGTAGTAAAAACTAGTGAGAGCAACAAAGCAAGGGAACCGAGCAATTTTACAAGGGAAAGCCCTACTATAAGCAAGCAACTAGAGCAAAAAAGAAAGCAAACAACCAAAACAAGAGGTATGGTTCTTCACTACAAAAAACATAGCAAATGAATAACTTAGAAAAGAAAGAAGGAGAAAAGAAACACAGACCTTGAAAGAAAGTGAGCATTGTCAAGAGGTGGGCTTGCAACACCTAGAGGTGGAGAGGGAGATTTGTGGAGAGGATGGTAAGTGGGAGATGGGGAGGGAGCTTTGTTTGCAAGGATTCAAAATGGGTGAAATGAATAGCAAAATAGAATTGCAAAGTGAAAAGTGTGGGTGCACGGTCTCGGCTATTTTTGCCAGGCAACCATCAAGGTATATATCGGCAGTTTCAATACATAGTGTCGATATATAGTGACACTTATATGTTGGTATATAAAAAAAAGGGCTTAGCATCAATATATATCGGTACCTGATGAAAAGGGGGTTTCAAAATGAATTGGGAAAAATAGGATTTGATGTCTGTATATACGGACAAAACATGACACTTTCCTAAAATTAATGTATGCTTGGATGATTTGAGGATGATTTCTAACTTTTTTGGGACTTGGTTGACTTGGTTTTGTATTGTGGTTTTAGACGTGTGCAGACTCGCAAGGGTGAGTGGAAGCTCTTCAAATGAGGGACTAAGGCTCGGGAATAGGGAGTTGTAAGAAAATAATACATCTGTGCTCAACAGATAACAGGATCTCGTACGCAAGAGAGAAAACAAGATAGTATGGAGAATCAAAAATTTGATTACTGTAGAACTGATACAATAGATGGCGCTGCCTCCCAACCATGCGCTCCTGTGAAAGAAGCTTCGATGGCATGCTGGAAATAGTAGAAGACGGAGGCTGGATGCTAAGGAATCAGGGTTGCTATAGCCAGTGATGAAATGGGCTTCACGAGCTTGCTCTTATATAGCCACTAGTCGTAGTCAGTTAGGCTCAATTGGGTGACCGATCCAGTCTGCCCAAAACCGGTCGACTAGGGGTCTGTCCCAAAATAGGCCACTGACCATATGATAGAAACGGTGCGCAAAACAGAGCAAGTGACCTATGGCCACCGTTCGGCCTAGAGCCATCCAAGATCATCAGAGGCTCCAAACGGGCCCCACAACCCGAGAGTGGGTTGCCTTGGGAAATGCTCCATCTACCCTCAGTGTGGTCAGTCAAGGGATGCCTTCCTGCACTTGCATGTAGCCTAGTTGGCGGTGTGCCAACTCTATCTGAAGCCGTCCAGCCATCAGGCCACATATGGCCCCCATCTGGTGTCCAAACCAAGACCTACCGGATAATCGAGCTACTCAAATGCCTTCTCCTCATATGGGGGGCTTACAAGTAGAGTTAGTTGGTTCCCGTGTAGTTACATGAGAGTGGAGCATTGATATCTAACACCCCCCCTCAATGTCCATCGGCAAGTGAACTTACTTTTTCGGCCCAATGCCAAGTTGATGAAGATGCCTCTCTAGCAAGTCTCTTCTAAGAGCCTTCATGAAGATGTCCGTAGCATTCTCTGTAGTCAGACAGTACACCAAGTCGACCTCTCTATCCATGATGAGCTCGTGTACAAAGTGATATTGAATCTCAATGTGTTTTGTGCGAGCGTGGAACACCGGGTTCTTTGCAATCACCATGCAACTCTGATTGTCACATGATAACTATGTAGGCTTGTTCTGCACTGCACCCATGTCCCCCAAAATCCTCCTCAACCACACTTCCTCGCAAGAAGCAAAGCATGCAGATTTGTACTCGGCCTCGGTAGAAGAAAGAGCAACTGTGGGTTGCTTCTTGCTGACCCATGACACAACTCCAGATCCAAGTGAGAAACAATAACTTGTCACTGATCTCCTGCTGTCCACGTCTCCTGCCCAATCCGAGTCACAGAATCCGGTCAAGATGTTGCCCTTGGTATAGGTGATGCCATAATCAAGTGTGCCTTTGATGTATTTCAGCACCCACATCCCTGCCCTCCAATGGTTCTCCCGGGGCTTATTGGAAAACCTGCTTAGTACACCAGTCGCAAAACTGATGTCTGGCCGTGTGTTGCACAGGTAAATCAAGATGCCCACAAGCCTTATGTACTTCGCTTCGTCCACCAGTGGTGATGAATCCTTGTTTGAGAGCTTCGCGTCAACCTCCATAGGGGTACCAAGTGTCTTGCACTCAGCCATGCCAAATGCCTTTAGTATCTCTCCAGCATACTTCACCTGTGAAATGAAGATCTATTTTGGCTCCTGCCAAACTTCAATCCCCAAACAGAAATGCATCAGTCTGAGGTTTGTCATTTCAAACTCTCTTCCTAGCAAATGCTTCGTTTGCGAGATCTTCTCTTCATGGTTCCTTGTTATGACAAGGTCGTCCACATAAAAGACCACGATCATACACCTGCCTCCTTCTCTGAAGATATATACATTTGCATCAGATGGGCTCCTCTTGAACCCGTTTTGCAGAAAGTAGGCATCAATTTGCTGGTACCACACTCGTGGGGCTTGGTTTAGCCCGTAAAGTGCCTTCTTCAGTTTGCAGATTTTACCTTCTGAACCGGGGATCTCAAAACCTGGTGGTTGCTCCATGTATACCTCCTACTTGAGATCTCCATTCAGAAAGGTGGATTTCACATCCATCTGAAACACGGGCCAACTTCCCTAGGTAGCTAAAGCCAAAACATTGCGAATTGTGGTTAGTCGAGCTGTGGGAGCAAAAGTATCTTGATAATCAAAACCATGTACTTGTGCAAATCCCTTTGCCATGAGCCGAGCCTTGTACTTATCCAATGTGCCATCGGATTTGTACTTGGTCTTGTATACCCACTTGGTTCCAATTACCTTGTGTTTTGGTGGTCGATCCACAAGGTCCCAAGTGTTTTCTTCATTATGGAGCCATACTCCGACTGCATAGCCTCCATCATGATCTCTGAGAAATGGATGCACCCCTTGCTCTTTTTGATGTCGTACCGACAGATGGTACTGAGGGCCTTGGTAATATTCTTCTTCACTGAGTATTTGTCGCCGATGATTGGTAGGCCAAAGGCGGCTCACACTATGCCCACGTTGAGTTGGTAGAAGTGGAGAGTGATTGTCACGTCTTGAAGAATGCCCACATTTTTGTTGGAGTTATAGGCTTGGAGAAACTCTCCCAAGAGCCTCATATCCAAGTGATAGGGAAGGCGGTTTGCCACATGGATCCTAGACCTGTCACTGCGAGTGCATCTTGAACAGCCGGCTCCTTAAGCACTTGATACACCACTACGGTGTGGTAGTGGAGGGTGTAGCATGACCTTTGTATGTGTAGGGGGAGTGGATGGCACATCCATCGAGCTATTGGAGCCATGCCTCTCAAAGTGGTGGCAAGTGTGTTTGTGACTACACAATTTTGTATTCCCCTTGTGTGGGGGCCGGGGTGTGCTTCCTTAACGTCTTTGAGGGGGGCGAGCCTATTGTTGTAGACATATCTTGGGTAGGCAGTTGTCTAGAGACATCTTCCTCCACTTGCAAATCTTCAGCTGGGATGTCAGAGCGCATATGGATCGTGGGGGCCAAGGGCGTGCTCTGTGAGTCAGAGGGACTGGTGGCTTGTGGAATGGGGGGTTGGGGGTGGAGGCCAAGCTCCCGTCTCAAACTCCAAAAACTCATTCTCCAGGTCCATAGGGAAAACAAATGGCAACTGAGTGAGGACGGAATTAGTAGAAGAGGAGGAGCTTGAGGACAGTGCTGATTTGCTATTTGGAAGAGGGCAGGGGGTTGGGAGATTTTTGATAAAAATTTGACGGAGTCCGTAGCTGTTATGGGAATGACCTGGGGGGATAGGGTCCCTTTATATAGACTTTGTTATCCCCATAGTTGGGGGGATGGCATAAAGCGATGGTCGGTGGGATATTGGGATGGTGAGGTCAAAAGGATAGCAGAAAGGTGATAGCCGATAAGAAATTGGGATGGAAACGACTGGTGGGATAGTGGGATGGAGACGGTTGGCGAGATACTGAAATGGCAATGACTGGCAAAATAGTGAAATGGCAACAACGACTGGCAGGATAGTGAAATGGCAATGATCGATGGGATAGTGGGATGGCTACGATCAGTGGGATACTAAAATGGCAACGACTGGCAGGATAGTGAAATGGCAATGATCGTTGGGATACTGGGATGGCGACGGTTAGTGGGATACTGTATGAGAAAAGGAAAGAAAGGGGAAGAAGGGGGAAAGTGGAAATGATAGGGGGGAGAGAGAGAGAGAGAGAGAGAGAGAGAGAGAGAGAGAGAGAGAGAGAGAGAGAGAGAGAGAGAGAGAGAGAGATAGGAAAGGGTTATGAAGGGGCAGTTGTGTACATGAGGTGTACGAGTGAGGCATGTGGCTGATTGTGAGGTTAGCGTGTAAGAATACAAAAATGCAGAATGGACATAATAACCCTAATCACCTAGTGTTGACCGTGCATACATGTGGGTGTATGTGTAGGGAAATGACATGGGCTACGGGTGCATTGGGGTGATATGCCTACCATATGGACTCACCTAGACCTGGACCTGATGATCATGTGGAATGCTATGTTGATGAATGTCGCACTACCGCATAGCGTGTTAACATCCATGTAGAGCATGTGTTCAGCTTGTGTCCCATTCTAGTTGCCAGAGGTGCATTGGCATGGTGACGATCCCTTGCGGGATTATCCTTTGTCATGGGATAAGTGGGTTCTTGTGTGATTGCCCTTAGTTTAGACACTTTCTCTCATGAGTCAGGTGGCGCCGTTGGTGATGTTATGATCAAAACAATCATTGTTGGTTCACCTTCAGACTTGGAAGTTCTTGTGTAACTCCCCACATTATAGGGGTCATTTCTTGTGTTGCTTCCTCGCTACGATCCTCATGTTGAGTTGTATGATTCATGGTACTAGGGCACACTTGGGACTCTGGGGCTTGGTTGTCATGGCTAGTTTGATGGTAGGTTCTTGTGGTACTGCATCCACGATTGACACAGGTTCTTGTGTTACTACCTTCGGAACCCCTACAGTTTGGGATTTGAACTTTGGTACCCAGATGACCTACTTGCCTTTGTAACTATCTTGGAGTTCCAAGAGCTTGGTGGCGACCCAACGCTTGGGGGATGCTGCGGTTGGGGGGGTGCATTGAGGCCTGGGAGCCAAGGCAATGGATGGCATCACATCCTTCTCCTAGGTGGGGTTGCCCTCGGTAGAGTCATCCACGGAGTGATTGGGAAGTGATACCCTGCTTGGATCTTTTTGGGTCATCGGTTACTATTGAAGTAGTGCTAAGCATAGAGAATAGCCTCTTGTGCTTGCTATTCATGGCCTTCCTGAGTGTGGACAATAGTAGTGGCAGAGAAATGGGCAATCATATCTCATTGCCACCATGGTTGGTACTCTCCTCCTTTCGGTGTTAGACTTTCTTTGGAGGGTTGGGCTTTGGCGGGTTGGAGGTGGATGGAGCTTCAAGTCTACCCTCCCATAGAACTTCCTTGCCTTGGGCCGGTGAGGGTGCAACAAAAGAAGCAGGACATTGTTCACAAAGTGGAATTACCGTAGTTCTCCCACCATTCATGAGGGAAGCTGTTCTGGCCCTCCAGTTGATTTGGTAGTTTACGACATAACACCACGTCCTTCCCAATATTATTTGTTCATCACTTGCTTCTGTGGGGAGAACATAAAAGCGGATGTCTACTGCCTAGCGAACAACCGTTAGACTCAAGTTCACAAATCCTAAGGTACTTAAGAGTTGGCCATTAATCGAAGTGACGGTGAGGTTTAGGCATACCTGTAGCTTCTCCAATACATCGTGTGAGATGAAGTTGTGGATCGACGAGTGCTTGGATGCGTAAGTCCATACTCTACAATTGAACATGCAACCTAGCTGGTTCTACCGTTAGCTCCTCAGTTAGTACTAGGTGTTCAAGTGTTGCCTTAAGCAATGCCATTTCCTTATGTTGTTTGAGTTTGGCGCTACATGCCTTGGCTTCTTCGATGGCCTGGCATTTCATTCGGGCTGCCTCGGCCTTGAGTTCTTTTTCTCTATGGATGGCTTGAAGGGTAGGCAGGGTGAGTGGTCCATAATATCTCTTCAATTTGGTTCCATTAAGGTAGCCTTCCATTTCTACTCGATCAAGGGTGGCTATCTGGCACGCCCCTTGTGGAGTGATATCCACCATGGGGTAGGGACCCATGCCTCGGTACTTGAGCTTGCACTTGGTATTGCGGACGCTATAGAGGAGTGCAATATCTCCCTCTACAAGGTCTTTGTTCTTGAGGTTGCAGTAGTCAAACCATTTCTTGCATCACATCTTTTCCACCCGGAGGTAGTAGGCTACATGCAACCTCATCTCATCCAACTTTTCAAGGTCAATCAAGCATTTTGCTACAAAGGCATTCTCAATGAGCCTCTCTTTGTCCATAAGATGGAGGCTAGGTACTACATACTCCATTGGCATAACTTCCTCCATTCCAAGGGCTAGGTTGAAGGGGGTGCAGTTCATGGCCACTTTGTAGGATGTTCGATAGGCCCATAGGACTGCAATGAGCTTATGCTCCTAGTCGGTATGACTGGCCCCCATTGTGCAAGTTATGATCTTGCAACAAGTTTTTTTCGAGCACTCAACCAAGCCATTCACCCAAAGATATCATGGCATTGATTTCCTATGTATAATCATGAATTTACTGGTCAGGATTGCTATAGTTTCATTGAGGAAATGAGTTCCTCGGTCACTGACTAGCTCTAATGGACATCCAAACCACGTGATAACTTGCTCGTATCAGAATTTAGCGGTGGATCTCGCATCTGCCTTCGCAGTTTCTCTCCCTTCTACCCACTTGGTGAAGTAATTTGTGGCCAAGAGAATGTATCTGGCCCTGGTTCCTAGCCGCTAGGCTTATAGGTCCAATAAAATCTATGCCCCGTTTCTCAAAGGGTTGGTCAATTAATATTTCAATTAAGGCCATCATGTCCACCTTATGTGGGATTTGCACACGTTGGCAGGGGTCACACCGCTTGATAAATTTGATTGCATCTCGAAAGAGAGTTGGCCACCAAAGGCTAGCTTGGAGCACCTTACATGCTGTAACATCAATGAAAAAATGCCCTCCCACAATTCCAAAGTGGGCTTCTTCGAGCACCTCGATATATTTGTGCTCGCATACGCATCTACGCATGATGCGGTCTTTGCCCATGCGGTATAGTTGGCCTACAATTAGCTGATATGGCACTACATCCGTGATGAGTTTGCAGGCTTTGTCTTTCTTGAGAGCTTGGCCCAGGGGTAAGCCATTGGCTGTAAAGAATGAGGGAGAGAGATAGGAGACTCAAGTTCAGCTTTCTTCACAACACACAAAAGAGAGAGGACACAAGGTTGGAGGGTGAAGCCTTTCTTCACTTTTGCACACAACAACAATACAATAGAAGAGGGAAATACCCTATATGTCAAAATCTAGAATACGTGGTTCATATGTGAACCCAAACCAAAAACATACGTGGTAGTCTAACTACACCCCACGAGTACAACTAACATAGGCGGTGACATAAATGATAGTCATCCAGGAGATATATCGGGGGTAGAGCTTGATATCTCAACACTCCCCCTCAAGCTCAAATCCATCTCACGTACTCCAAGCAAGCTCCTAAATCTGCGAAGCTTCTCGGTACCCAATGCCTTCGTAAAAATATCAGCCACCTGCTCCTCAGTGCTGACATAGACAAGATCAATCTCACCAGCTAGAACCTTCTCTCTCACAAAGTGATAATGCACCTCAATGTGCTTCGTTCTAGCATGATAAACTGGGTTATTAGCAAGCATGATGCTGCTAATGTTGTCATAATGAATGACAACTGCTGCATGAACTGACTGTCCCATATCTGCAAGTAGCTTCCGTAACCAAGCTACCTCACATGCAGCCATTGCTGCACCCCTGTACTCAGCCTCTGTGCTCGACAAGGCAACTGTTGGCTGCTTCTTGCTGCTCCAACTGATGGCACCACTCCCAAGAGAAAACATAAAACCACTAGTAGATCTCCTGTCTGAGACACTACCAGCCCAGTCAGCATTTGTGTATCCATGTACCTGTAATGCACACCCAGCTTCATATAACAGTCCATAATGCAATGTGGACTTCACATACCGCAGTATGCGCCTAGCCGCATCCAAATGTGGCTTCCTCGGTGCCTGCATAAACTGACTCACCAGCCCCACAGCATAGCTCAAATCTGGTCGGGTTATAGTCATGTAAATCAAGCTACCTACTATGCGCCTGTACATAGTAATATCTTCAAGAAGCTCACCTGACTCTGCATTGAGCTTCACATTCTGCTCCAATGGAACAGAGATAGGCTTACAGCCTGTCATCCCATATTTGGACAGCATGTCCAAACCGTATTGCCTTTGCAACATCCATATCCCACTCGGGGATCTAATAACCTCAATGCCCAAGAAGTAACGCAGCTCTCCCAAATCCTTCATCTCAAATTTCTGCTTCAACAGCAGCTTCACTTCATTAATGTCTGCATCACTATCACCTGTAATAATCAAGTCATCAACATAGATGACTATAAGCACAATCCCTCTGTTTGTCCTTTTCACATAAAGTGAAAAATCTGAATTGGAAATTTGAAATCCAATAGTGACAAGATATTGTCCTATCTTGTCTGACCATGCCCTCGGCGCCTGTTTTAAGCCATACAAGGCTTTGCGCAACCTGCATACAAAATCGGGGTGTGACTTATCCTCATAACCTTCTGGCTGCATCATATAAACCTCTTCCTGCAAATCACCATGCAAGAAGGCATTTTTCACATCCATCTGATGCAAAGACCATCCCTTTGCAGCAGCCATAGCAATTATTGCTCTCACGGTTGCCATCCTTGCAACTGGGCTGAAAGTTTCCTCATAGTCAATTCCATATGTCTGTGCAAAACCTTTGGCAACCAATCTTGCCTTGTACCTGCTAACAGACCCATCAGCATTGTGCTTTACTTTGTAAACCCACTTGCAGCCAATAGCTTTCTTATCATGAGGCAAAGGCATCAAATCCCAAGTGTGGTTTGCATCCAAGGCAGCCATCTCTTCATCCATAGCTGCTTCCCAATTTTTATGCCCTGCTGCATCCTCAAAACATGTGGGCTCTGGCTCCTCTAGAACCTTGACCATATAAGCATAGTGATGTGCTGTATACCCATCATATCTCAGCCTGTCAACTGGATACTTAATACGAGTGGACCTCCGTACAACTGGATCAGTTGCAGGAGTCTTTAAATCATGCCTGCTTTTCCTTGCACCAGGTGTAACAACAGAAGGAATCCCAAGTTCCTCATCAAGGCTCATTTCAGAGCCACTTGACTCTCCATCAACATGAGAGCTACCAGCAGACACATCAAACACTGGAGCATGGTCCACTTTTTCTTTTCCCTTATGTGATACCTGCACAACACTATCAGGACTGCCATGTGACGATTCACTAGATCTCAATCTCCCTGTCCATGCATTAGATCCACTAGTAGAGGACTCTCTGGGTCCACTCAAGGCTTGAGATTGCTGCTCTGCATTTATTGCAGCATTCCCATTTCCTGCATCTGCATCTCCTACCATAACAGTTGGTGCATACCAGCTGCTCATTTCATCAAAAACAACATCTCTGCTCACTTGCATTTTGCGGGTGGAAGGGTTATAACAGCGATACCCTTTCTGGTGCTGAGCATATCCAATAAAGATGCATTTTTCTGCCTTTGGATCCAGCTTTGTTCTCTTCTCATCAGGAACATGAACATAAGCTATGCAACCAAATACCTTCAAGTGAGAAATATCTGGTTTTTGACCTGTATACATTTCTTCAGGCATCATGCCATGGACAGCTGCAGTGGGGGTTCTGTTCATAATATAAACAGTAGTTGCTACTGCTGCAGCCCAAAAATAATCAGGCATGTTTTTCTCATTTAGGATCGCCCGTCCTACTTCTGCAATATGCCTGTTCTTCCTTTCTGCAACCCCATTCTGCTGAGGGGTAGACCTGCATGAGTACTTCCTTTGAATTCCCTGTTCTTTCAGATATTCACAAAATTCTTTTGAAAAGTACTCTCCCCCTCCATCAGATCTTAGCACTTTAATATACACACCTTTCTCTTTTTCAACCATGGCCTTAAAAGCCTTGAAATGGCTGAACACTTCACTTTTGTGCTTCATAAAATAAATCCACACCTTCCTAGTGTAGTCATCAATAAACGTCACATAATAATGGCATCCACCAATAGAAGCAGCTTTGCTTGTCCAAACATCTGAATGGATCACTTCCAAAGGTCTTCTGCTCACCTTAGCATTTTTAGGAAATGCATGTCTGGCCTGCTTACCCATTTGGCATGCTTCACATACCTTTTGCATTCCCTCAACTCTGAATTTAGGCAAACCTGCAACAATGTTTTTCGTTTGCATAGATTTCAGCCTTTGTATATTCACGTGCCCAATGCGCTTGTGCCATATCTCAATATCTGCAATGACACCTCTCCCATATGCGCAAACATAGCAGCTTTCACCTCAGGCATATCAACATCCAAGGTGAACATTCTTCCATTTTTGTTGCCTTTCGCAACCAAGCGGCACTTATTTTTCAAGTCCTCAACAAAACATCCATCAGGATTAAATCTAACCTGCAGACCTTGCTCAACCATCTGGCCAACTGAAACCAGGTTCTTAGTGATTTTTGGAACATGAAGTACATCTGCCAAGTACTTTGTTTTGCCATCCTGCATAGCCAATGGCACTTTACCAACCTGCGTAATTGGGTGCGCAGTATCATCACCTGTTTCAACATAACCTAGCTTATCCAAATTTCTGACATCATGAAACCACTCACCATGACTGGTCATGTGGTTAGAGGCACCTGAATCAACATACCAAACATCATTGCAAGCTGCAGCATCTCCTGACATGGAGTTAACCATATGCTGCATCACAAAAAGGTGCTCATTTCTGTCGTCACCATGCCCAATTGATGATGCATAGTTGCTTTGCTGCAACTTCCCACTTTTGATGTCATTCTGCTTTTTATAGCATGTATTCTCCTTGTGTCCAGGCTTTCCACAATAATAGCATTCTGTGCTGCTATTTACTTGCTGGTTCCTTTGCCATGAACCACGGCCTCTTTGGCTCCCCCTGCCTCTAGAACTACCACGTCCTCCTCCATAGGACTGGTTTTCCTGTTGTTGCTGTTGGTTCTGATTTCCTGCACGGCCACCAGAACGGCCTCTTCCTCTACCCCTGCCTCTACCTGTATTCGAGTAGAAAGCAGTCTCTTGAGAAGTTGAGGTGGCTGAACCACCATTCCTTTGCTCTTCACTCAGCAAGAGAGCAATAAGTTCCTGAAAATCAGGAAATGTTTCACGGACTCCAATGGATGTCCGAAACTGTGCATAATCTTTCCCAAGACCATTCAAGGTCACGGACACTAAGTCCTCATCATCAACAGGTGCTCCAATGGAGGCAAGAGAATCTGCAAGGCCTTTCACCTTCAAGGAATACTCATTTATATTCAGATTTTTCCTTTGCACATTGTGCAACTCCTGCTTTAGCTGCATCTTTCGTGCTTTGGTATTTGTGCTATACAGCTTCACCAATGTATCCCATGCCTCCTTAAGCGTCTCTAGATCCTGTATATGCACAATCATAGAATCTGAAATGCTAACGGACAGCCAATACATGCATTTTTTGGCTTTTTCATGCCATTCTTTAAAGGCCTTCAATTCAGCAGGAGTGGGAGCAGCACCCAAAACTGGTTCTGCAGTTTCACCACTGATGTAATCCCAAACTCCCTTTCCCATAAAGAAGTTTGTCATCCTGAACTTCCATGCTTGGAAGTTGTTCTTGTCAAGCTTCTCACTGACAATGGTAGACAGATTCTCAGACATTTTACAAATCACGAATTGCAACAGCAACCTGTAAACACAGCAAATGCCTCAGAAGGGCAAATAGCAAAACTTCTGCAAAGAGCCTCACAGGGGCAGATCTGCAACACTGACGAAAGTGGTATTTCACCACACAGTCACTTCCTCGTGACGATTTTGCAGCAACAGGCAATAGGCATGAATCTGTAACTCCCAATATCTCTGCACATAGGCATACGATGCAATTTCTGTGGCACCTTTCCACCGACTAGCCGCGCGGTCGTCGCACAGCAAAAACAGGGCCTTTTTCTGAGTGCCTGCGAAGAACTTCCGCCTTCAAAACGGGCCCCGAAATGGCCTCAAATCAAAAAAATAAAGTCACCAAGGGCTTTGCCCTCACCCGCAGCATATACTGCGCTCTCGCCGCACCGCGAAGGGCCTCTCAATCTGAAGCAGTGCACTCCTGCACTTCTGGCTGTGCTACCTGCAGAGATTTGCTCCCAAACTCGAAATAGGAAAGCTACACTGGTCCTCTTACCAGGACACCACAAACTTGGCTTTCTTTCTTGAGCTCCTTACCACGAACAAGGCTCTGATACCATGTAAAGAATGAGGGAGAGAGATAGGAGACTCAAGTTCAGCTTTCTTCACAACACACAAAAGAGAGAGGACACAAGGTTGGAGGGTGAAGCCTTTCTTCACTTTTGCACACAACAACAATACAATAGAAGAGGGAAATACCCTATATGTCAAAACCTAGAATACGTGGTTCATATGTGAACCCAAACCAAAAACATACGTGGTAGTCTAACTACACCACGAGTACAACTAACATAGGCGGTGACATAAATGATAGTCATCCAGGAGATATATCGGGGGTAGAGCTTGATATCTCAACATTGGCCACTCGAGAGGTGGTCGGCTAGGACATGGGTCTTCTCTTTACGCACAATAACTATGAAGTCAAACTCTAAGAGGATTAGCATCCACCTAGTGATGCGTCTTATCATGCATGGCTTGTTGACCAAGTATAGTAGTGCTTGGTGGTCCACAAAGAAGACGAACTTGTTGGCCAACAAGTAATTCCTGAACTTCTTGACTACATAGACCATGGCCAGACCCTCTCTATCTATTGTTGTGTAGTTGACCTCGGCCTCATTTAGTTGTCGACTCACAACATACATTGGGTAGTCCAAGTTATGCTCCCCTGGTTGGGCTAACACACACCCGATAGCAAAATTGGAGGCATCTATGTGAACATGGAATAATAGATTCCAATCCGGGGCTCTCAATACCAGTGCAGTGGCTAGAGCTAGGTTGAGGGTTTTGAAGGATTTCTGGCATTCCTTGGTCCACTCAAAGAATACTAATAGTTTGTATAATGGCCGGCCTATGTTTGCATAAAACAAGATGAACCTTTGATAGTAGCCTATGTGGCTAGTAAATTGATGTACTCCCTTGGCGTTGGTGGGGGGTTGGTAATTCCAAGCTTAGTTCGATTTTGTTGTGGTCTGTGGAGGTACCATTCCAAGACATATGTGGCCCAGAATTATGCCATGTTTAACCCAAAATTGGCACTTAATTGGGTTTAGGGATATACAGTACAACCGGCACTTTTCCAAAACTAGTCTCAGGTATTTTAGGTGATCATCCCATGGGGATTTGCATGAGGAAATTTACATGGTACAGCTGGAAGGCTTTGAAGAAAGGGCAAAGAGCATTTGGTTTGAAAGCTGAAAAAGAGTCTCTATGGCCTTAACCAAATGCCTAGAGAATGGTATCACAAGTTTGATGCTTTCACTTGGTCCCAGGGTTTCAAAAGAAGTGAGATTGATCACTGCCTCTACACTAAAAGGGCTAATGATAAGAGCCTAATACTACTGGCACTTTATGTGGATGATATGCTATTAGCTAGTAAGAACACTTATGAGCTTGTTGCATTGAAGGCCAAGTTGCATGAGGCCTTTGACATGAAGGATTTGGGACCTGCAAGTCATATTCTTGGTATGCACATCATGCGTGACCATAGTAGGAAACTCCTTTGGCTTTCATAGAAGGAGTATGTTATAAAAATGTTGCAGTGTTTCAATATGGAGGGGGGGAAGGCAGTAAGTACTCCAGTGCCTCCATATGTGAAACTGAGTCAAGCAGATAGTCCCAAATCAAATGAGGAGAGGGCCATGATGGCCAAGGTTCCTTATGCATCAGCGGTTGGGAGTCTTATGTATGCTATGATAGCTACTAAATCGGACATTGCATTTGCAGTGGGAGTTGTTAGCCGCCGGTATATGGCTAATCTAGGAAAGAGGCATTGGGAGGAAGTTAAGTGCATCATGAGGTACATGAAGGGTACCAAGGAGGTGTGTATCTGCTTTGGCAAAGGAGAGATGCGTGTATTTGGGTACACAGATTCAGACTATGCAAGGCATGTGGATAGCAGGAGATCCACTTCTGGTTATGTGTTCACCTTTGCAGGTGGTGTAGTGTTGTGGATGTTTCATGCACATAAATGCATTGCTTTGTCTACCATAAAGGCTGAGTATGTTGCAGCCATAGAGGGTTGCAAGGAGGCTATATGGCTTGATCGGCTAGTGAGATATTTGGGGATTCATACAAGTGTACCGACATTGCATAGTGATTCCATGATTGCTATTCAGCCTAGCATGGAATCCGGTCTTTCATGCAAAGACCAAACACATTGAGGTCAGGTACCATTTTATTAGGGAAGTACTTGAGGACAAGCGCATTAGAGCTTGTCAAGGTTCATATAGATGATAACCTTGCAGATATGCTGACAAAGAGTCTACCTAGTTAGCGGTTTGAGTATTGTCGTGTTTTGATGGGCATTAGATAGTATGCTCATTGTTTGTTCTCCTTAAAGGCACATTGGCCTTTAAGTGGGAGGTTGTGGGAGTTAAAGGCCATTGTACCTTAACCCTGGTTATGTACAATACTCAAACACATATATATATATATGGATGACATAGAAGATTAGGGTGTTTTGCACCCACCAAAAACTTGTGTGACTCTCTCTTTTGGCTCTCCCTCTCTCTCACCTTCTTCCATTCCGCTTCTATTGTTGAGATCTCTCAATCCCTTGCCCAATTGCTCATGAATATGCAATGCTATTAATGAAAAAATAAAATTAAAAGCATCAATTTTCACACATTGCATGAAAATTTGAATCTTTGTCTTGCCTTCTTCTTTTTGGGGGAGATCTAAGGCATGGATATGAGTACTCAAGCTTCTATGTTGATAGTCACTCTCTATTAAAGGAATGGGAGAGACATCGAGGGTTGCTAACCACCACTTGTACCAAGGAAGGGCTACTAGAGCTATGAGAAAAAATTAGATAGAGGTATTCTCAAACTAACCTTGCAATGCTGATCTTGTTGAGCTTTAGAAGTGAGGAATGAAGAGTTCCATGCAACAATGATAGGTCAAGTTATATACTTCATCAATAGAAGAACATGGATAGAAATTGGTTTGTTCTTAGAGTTAGGATCTACATAAACTTTTCTTACATATAATATTCTCCTTTAAATATGGCATCCCCACAAGGAATTCTTAGAGTTAGGATCTACATAAGCTTTTCTTACATATAATATTCTCCTTTAAATATGGCATCCCTACAAGGAATTCTCATTACATGGAAAAGGTGCTCAAGAGTTGTGAAGTTTTCAGGTGTGAAGTCTTTTCTTGTGCTCTATGTTGTTAAGTTGATATAATGTCATGTGCTTTTATTTCATTTCATATGTCTTGAGACGACTTAATAAATTAACTTTATCATAAAAATGTACACGTTTTCAATTTTTTTAATGTGATAATAAATTTGGCATGTAGGACTTATACCTAATAGAAAATGGTAGAGTATTTAAATGAACTTTGACATTAAAAATAAAGGTTTGAGTCAATATGTAGAACTCTTTATTATAGAACTTTGACATTAAAAATAAAGGTTTGAGTCAATATATAGAACTCTTTATTATAAAACAATGGTTCTAATTCTGTTGTATGTCATGCAAAAATCTTAGATAATGCCATAAATAGCCTAGTTATTTCTCTAAACAAAGATACATTTATGAAAAGCAAGCATTTTTGAGCTACTTTTCGTGCAATCTCTATATCTTTTATTTGTGAAATTTGCATTGAATTTCATATCATAAGCTCTTTGTATTACCTACCTATAGCGGGCTTATAGAAAAATTTACTTAAATGCACGTGCAATTTCCTCATGTAAGGGTATTTTTTCCTCTCAAATCGGGTTTTTAATCTTTTTCAAGCTTGTTGCAAATTGGAGCATAGTATATTTCAAATTCAAGGAGTGTTTACAATTCGGTTGCTGATATCATTGACTTAGTTGTAAACATCGCCATGTCAATCTTCCACACTTTGAACGAGTGCCCAAGGATTTGAAAGAGGAGAACTTCATCACATATCATGTGGTTGGATGCATGATCTACCATGGTGAATTAATCCCCAAGGTTTATCTGACCACACCAAATGTAAGAAATGATCCTAATCTCATAGTTTCCGTACTTAATGATGCATTGAGGAATCTTACACAACCTCTTCCAAAAGTGTTGTATGTCCAACTTGATAACACATTGAGAGAGAACAAGAATCAAGTTGTGTTGGCATATCTTTGCATGCTTGTGGAGAAAGGAATATTTCTGAAAGTGAAATTAGGATTCCTTATGGTGGGTCACACACACGACCATATTGATCAAATTTTTAGCCGGTTCTTAGTGAAACTGAGAAGGAAAGAAGCATGGGATGGGGATGCAATGATCCACATTTTACAAGATGCATATGTGCCAAAACCGATAATTGCAAACATGGAAAAACCAACAGATTTTAGACGCTTTGTGTTTGGTGACAATGAGCGCATTGATTGATGTATTGAGAAGCTCAATGAGTTAAGCTTTCAACACCAATTTTGAATGAAGAAAGATCAAGAAGGCACGCCGTTGTTGTGGGGGAAGTTCTATTCCCACATCACCAACTTGGGTTCTAGTCAAAGGATTGAAGTTCTTGAAGTGTGTTCCAGAGCATGAGTTGTATGTGGCACCCTTACAACCTTTACAATCAATGAGGGAGTTGCAATGAGCCATGAAGGAGGGGAGAGATGTAAACCCTATAAGTTTAGTCAATGAGATTAGAGAAACAATCAAGCATGCTACAACGTATTTTGAAGATGTGGTGTGGACATGGTGGAATCCATTCTTTGCATCCCAAATACTTATCAATCACCTACTAAATGACCCCCAAGATGTGTCCGATTTTAGTTGGCCACAATGCATTGAACAAGATTTTGTAAATGCACATATGAATGCTTCTTCAAGTGCGCATTTACATGCACCTTCAAAGAAGAACTATCTTGGGGAGGAGAGAGAAATGTACCTTGGAGCAAGAAAGTCCAAAAAAGCAAGGGAAAGGGTTTAAGAAATGTGGAGTGGTAGCATCGAGGACTTGGCAGTGGGTATGATGGTTGCTGTGTTAGCAACAGATGATCCTAGTGGATTTCCTTTTTGGATTGCTAAAGTTGTGAAAGTCAAAAAGGAAGGTTCAAACACCAAGTCAATAGAGGTGCATTGGTTTTTCACCAAGTCCATGGATGCTTTCACGAGTTGATATAACCCAGAGATGGTGGTAACAAGGAAGCATGGCCAAAAAGGGAAGAGGGTGACAAAGAATTGTCCAAGAATTGATACTCTACAATTGGATAAGGTAGATATTTTGGTATATGCATTTCAATTAACACAAGCTAGGCATTTGCCAAAGGTGACACAATACATAATATCCCAAAAAATTCTAAAGACATTAATCGGATGCAGTGGCCAGGACACGCCATGCAAAAAAGAGGGTGGCAGCTAAACTTGCCTAGGTTGATTCGGAGAATGTTCTAGTGGATAGCCTAGAGGAGGAAGGATCTTCAACTTCTACCACACAAAGCTTAGGCTCTAGTGCATTTGAAGGTGTAGGATCAGAGGATGAATACTATTCTTTTTAGGATCAATGGCATGTATGTTTGTGCAGCAATGTGATTTGTACCTTTTTAGGATTTTGAAATGTGTTATGCCATGGTCCTTTTATGTGCATTGGATGCATAGGCCCTTATTGTATTGGTTTAAAAAAATTAATGTATTTTTTGCAATTTTGGTATTCCAAGTGTAGGTGTTTGTGCCCATTTTCCAAAAAAACTTTGTCGGCAAATTTCATAAAAGCATGGTTTTTATGTATTTTTTCAAATACCATCGTGCAAAAAGGCCATCTTTTTCAAATAAACGTAAAATTCACATGAAAAAGAGGGAATATTTCAAACATTCCCCTAGAGTTCTCTTTTTGAGGTTATAGTTCTCAAATTAGATGATACACTGTTTATGGCAGATCTAGCAGTTGATGCCATACGGTAGATGTGCTTTCTCGACGAGTTCTTGACCATCTTGCTCAGAGATTTACTTCTACTCATTGTCGGCTTTCCATTCAAGTTTCCATCCCCATCAAAGTCCAGCTTCTTCACCCTGAACACAAACGGGAATGCTCCATCCTTGGCCGCCATCACCACGAAAACCCCATCCCTCTCCATTGTTGTCACTTCTGCCAATAAGTCGAGCTTTTCAACCTTGGGTACCTTCGCTGTTGCTTTCGCATCCATGTTGTTATCAGCCTCAATCCTTACCTTATTGGTGCACAAAAGTTTAGTGACCACCCATATCGTTTGCCCCCTGCTGTTGCACAACAATCATAGGTCAAAACAAACAATCACAGAAAGAACAGCATTGTTGGACCGGTGCGACTTCTTTCGAAAAGAGATGCGATAAGAATCTAACCGCTTGGAGGACCACCGCAACTCTAGTCTCAACATGTTTGGCCACCATGAGGGGTTCACCATGCGTGGGTTCACTAGGTCCATCAACGCATCTAAAAGAACTCGATAGGACTTAACACCAGTCACGGTGCAATTTAGAGCTGTGGAGCCCTTGAGATCAAATTGTGTGTTCGATGATCCTCCTGTGATCGATGAAACGATAAATCTGGAAGATTTTAGGGATGCCTTGAGATCAGCCATGGCTTCCACCTTAAACATGGAGTTGGGTTGGAGGGATGATTCACTCTGGTGGCTACGGAGGCCTGCCATGATGGGCTCTTGGACGTTTTTCATCCATGCGGGTGCATTGTCCTTGGAACCCAAGTTGAGAATGGAGCCAATGCGAGAAAGCTTGGAGGTTTGCCATGGAAACCAGCTTTGATTGGTTTCAATGAAAATGTCAAGCAGCTCAACATTGGTGACCTATGGGTCCAAGGACACAACATTAAGGCCCTTGGAAATGTAACTCTCCCAAGTTTGCACCATGCCTTAAGTGTAGTAGGAAAGGACTTCTTGATAAGAAGATGCTATATGAAGTGTAGTAGGAAAGTGCTTCTTGCTAGGGAGATGCTGGATGCTATATGATATATTTGCCAAGAAGATGATATTGGTAGGGCAACTTCTAAGTGTACTTTATGAGAATAATTTGAAGGTTCTTTCTAAAATTGTATGGTAAAGGGTACCACACCTAACATTTTATACCCAAACGGTCTCTTTTTAGAGTCAACTCGCATGCTTGGAATACTGTAGGTATTGCCGTGTGAATAGTGTCGACGCATAATAAAAATTTTCAAAGTCCCAAATCTTATGGGGAGAGTGGGTCTTGTCAAAGACTACAATGACTTTACTGGCTCCTCATTTGTAAGCCATAGCATTCATGGCTTGTAGATCGTGTTTGAGATATTCCTATTTTATCAAATTATGCATATGGTGAAATAGAATTAGCATGCTATCTTCCATTATGCTATTCATTCAAGGTGTGGTGTTCAATAGCAATTACATGTTTATTAATCCCCCAATCCCTTATGTATTAAAAGATTCCCATTTCTCCACCTATCCATATTGTAATAAGGCCAACTTTGTGGCATGCTCATTTGGTTGTAAGAGGTATTTAATTTACATACTATCAATGCACAACAACGTCACACTCCTTACTTATAAACAATGCCCAACACCTTACGTCCTTGATACATGAACCAAAAGGGGCTTAAGGATCTCATCTACTTTTCTATGTGATCTTTTCATAATGAACATTTGTCTTCTCTTCAATTTACTTTGATCACTATGATATAAGCAACTAATTTATTTCTTGGTATAGGATTACTTAATTTGCTTCTCATTGCAATCAATTATTCCTATTCAAAAAAAGTATTAGAGACTAAAATTGAAGTGAAAGTAATTGAAGATAAAGCAAACATCCATAATCACAAAATCAAGTGGAAAAGTTTTATGAGATCCCATCAAACCTATATTGGTGCCCTTTGGTGGATGATCTTGGTAGGCACAAACATGTTTGGTCAAATGTATATGGGACCTGTCACCTCCTTAACCCCCTTTTGAGTGATCACACAAGCACAAAATGGCATTTGGTGAAAATCCATGGGCATTGATGCTAGGGTACGGGAAAGATTCTCATCAAGACAACAAGAGTGGCCCTTTATGCTCTTAGAATAAAAGGACAAGATGTCAAGGAAATCATTTCACAAGGTGGCCTCCTCAATAATATATGTAGGTGGAGAAATGGGAATCATTTTATATGCAAGTTGATTCTTATGGGACTTTTGGACTAAGAATAATGTAAGTGCACTTGAATAGCATATCTAGAATAGTTCATAACATCATGTTATATTTCCTAATGGTAGCTAGTAAATCTCTTTGACCACATGCATTTAATTTAATAGAACATGGATCTTTAGAAGCCATGAAATGGCCCACAAATGAGGAGGGACTCATTTTCCTAGCCAACCACACCCAAAGTAGATCTAGTCTTTTATAAGTGGATTTTAAACAAAGATATATGCACCTAGAATTCAATAACATATAATTTTCCATCCTAATAAATTTACCATTTGGGTACTAGTCCAAAGGAGTTCAAGGAGGACATTTAGATAAAGTGCTATATACTAGAGTGTAATTTGCTAAATTATAGGAAGGCTTCTAAGAACGTTGAAATATCATCCCTCACACGTAGGTATTGCCTAGAAAATAATATTATCTTCCTTACAAGAATGTGATATCTCCCTCTTCCCTACAAGAAATGTAAACTTAGTTATTACTAGTTGAGGTCAAACAGCAAGGGTTTGAAAAGGAAGGGGAAAGCAAGGAGAAAGCATGTAAATAATTAGAGGAGGGTGTATTGATGCAAAATTCAATGCCTCTATATCAACATGTTCTCTCTAAGGCTTAGCCCTACCCACTATGCTAATCTATTGCTCACCCAAAGTTTCTATGCTTAACTATATATTTTAGCCAAGTGACCAAGACTTCTAATTTGAATTATTTTATTATGGTTGGACCAATGACCCAACTAATGGTCCAACAAAAACTATACATAGCTGATGACTTATTCTAAGGCCCTATGACATTAGATCTTCCAAAACATTCACCTTGGTTGCAACTCTTGACTCTAAGCCATAGCAACCCAATGAATGAAATTGACATGAAGGATGGCAACATTGCATTATTACAATCGCAAGTAATATGCAATTATATACCCAATGATGGATGCATATCAAGATTCCTCTCTTGACACTTGGATCCTATCTCAAATCCTATCCTTTGTAGATCTTGTCCTACCTTCAATCATATCCTAAATACCTATCTTAGATCTTGTCCTAAATTAGGTCCTATCATGCCTGGATTATGCCATTCTTAGATCCTATCTTGAATATTTGAGATCTCATCTCAGATCCTGTCTCATGGTAGGATCCTCTTTTGGATTGGCCTAGGACCTAGACTACATCGGATTGGACCAGGTTGACCTAGATTGGCCCAACTTTTCCTAGGTTGGCTCAAATTGTCTTAGGTTGGCTCATATTGACTTGGTTTGGCTCATATTGGCATGGTTGGACTCTTTTTATTGGCCTGTATTGGCATGAGTGACTCGAGTTATCCTAGACTAGCTCCAAGCTCAAGTTGGCTAGGTTGGTCTACGTTGGCATGAATCAGCTTGGATTGGCCTAGATTGTCTTGGATTCATTTTGATTAACCTAGATTGACTTGCATTAGCTTATGTTATCATGATTTGGGATCATATTTGTCTTGATTGGACTTTATTTGCATGGGCTATCCTACATTAGCTTGAATTTGACCTCGATTAGACTTGGTTATGGCTTGCATTGGCATGTTTTGTGTTTACCTAGATAGGCTTGGATTCATTCTTTCTTCTCAAGTTTCCCAAGAACTTGATCATAGCCTTAAATCTGCATGAGAGTACCAAACCCTTGTTGCACAAATTGTTAGTCCTTTTCTTGAACAAATCCCACCAATTTTGCCTTGTTGAGAGTTCACACTCAATATCATGTGATCATATGTGCATAGCACCATCATGTGATCATATGTGCATAGCACTAACCCAATAGAGTGCTATAAAGGAAAGGGTTAGATGCCCTAACCCTAACCCTAAATGGGTTTGTATATATTCTACATTTTCAACTAAATCTAGTGTATAGTTAGTCATTTGTGGTGTGCTCTCTAGCTGTGCCCTCTCTCCTCATCTCCACTCTTCTCCTCTCCCCTCTTCATATTTTGTCATGGTATCAGACTCATGGTTCTACCTTCCATTGAGGCACCATCCTTGTGTGAGAGAGATTGAGCGATTAAGAGATCAAAAGCAATCGAGTGTTTTCATTATTTAATTCTGTTGATGAGAGAAAATTCCATTCATTGAGTGAATAATTTCCGTCCATGTGAGATTGAGAGATTTCTGTTAATCTCCTTCCATTCGATCCATTGTCAGAGAGAAAGATTTCAATTCGATCTTTAGGAGATAATTCCATCCATTCTCTTCTCTTGAGAGTTTCGAGGGACATTTCCATTGAGATATTTCAGTTATGTTTTTTGAGAGAGATTTCATGGTGAGAGAGAGCTTTTGTAAGTCCATTGTCTATCCAGAGAAAGAGGAAGAGAGTTCTTGATCTTTATGAGACTCGAAAGCATAGGGACTTCTAGCCTCCTAGCTAAGGCAAGAAAAGGCTTGTGGAAATATACAGGCAACATTGGCTAGCCTGTAGCCCACGAACAGCAGCAATAGCAAATGGCCGACCAACCCGTATTATCTCCACAAGACAACCACGGCATAACGGTTATGTCTAGCGCCATCTACCTCTCAACAATGGCTGGCTCGCTAGCTCCACAACTCCCAGACTCTCCATAGCCACGACTAAAGCCTTGTTCTCTTCAAAGGCCTTGTAGGAGCCTATAGTGCATCTCATCTTCTATGCTGAAGCTCTTACAGTCCAAGAAGCAATCTCTACAAGAGGAACTTAGTGGCCTGTGAAATGTGATTGTGCCACAGCAAAAGAGCAGGGAGCTTGGAGAGTAGCAGAGAGCTATTGGGACATATTCTTGGAAGCCCTAGTTGGAGTAGGAGGTCGCAGATGCTCGTTGAAGGAGAGGTTACTGAAGGGCACTTCTGCTCGCGATGCCATTGAAGGGCTTGCTCAAGGTATCTACCTCTCTATTTCTTTCAATGGCTTTTTCTCTCACAAGGACACAGAGAAATCTTTCTCTCTCTCTTTCACTCAAGAAGGTCTCTCTTGCTCTTTCTCACACAAATATGAAATAGATCTATCTAAATCTCTCTCTTCAGAAGAGAAGAACAACTCTCACTCTCAATGAACAGAAATGGACGGAGTTTCTTCCAATGAACGGAAATTTTCTATCACTCTACGGAAGTGAATGGAACACTCAATCTCACAATCTCTCTCACACTCTCAAGAATCGTAATGCCTTAGCGAAAGGCAAGGGAGCTCTGATACCATGACAAAATATGAAGAGGGGAGAGGAGAAGAGTGGAGATGAGGAGAGAGGGAATAGCTAGAGAGCACACCACAAATGACTAACTGTACACTAGATTTAGTTGAAAAAATAAAATATATACAAACCCATTTAGGGTTAGGGTCAGGGGATCTAACCCTTTCCTTTATAGCACTCTATAAGGTTAGTGTTATG
Organism: Dipteris shenzhenensis; assembly: GCF_047967505.1. NCBI lineage: Eukaryota > Viridiplantae > Streptophyta > Polypodiopsida > Gleicheniales > Dipteridaceae > Dipteris > Dipteris shenzhenensis. The sequence continues at coordinate 34,504,102 of NC_141610.1, read as the reverse complement.
CACATATGATCACGTGATGATGCTATGTACACATGATCACATGATGTTGAGCGTGAGCTCTCAACAACTTGGGCATCACCCTAGTGGTGGTCAGGAATGATAGCATCTTATCATACCAAGACTACTTGCTTTTTGGAACCACCTTGGGCTCAACCTTGATTGGAGCCGCCCAAAAGATAGCTACAAGCTCAGCATCAAGAAACTCATCTTTCACTCTAGTTGGTATCCCCCCAGACTCCAATCAAGATAAATAGTCGGCCACCGCATGGTGGGAGCTTAGCCGATGGATGACATCAAAATCATATTCCTACAACAACAACACCCAACATGCCAATCGACCCATAAGATTTTGTTGTCTTACTAAGTACATCAACGCGGAATGGTGAACATGAAACACAAAGGGTCATCCCAATAGGTAATGCCAAAATTTTTTGACTGAATAGATAATTCCCAGTCCTTCTTGTTCAGTGACATAATAATTCTTCTCAATTGCCAAAAGTCTTTGGCTCACATAATAGACCGGGCGATACCATTTTTCAACATCCTCCTACATCTGTACACCGCCAATGGATCTATATGAAGCATCAAAAAACACATGGAAATTTTTCTCCCAATTGGGGGACATCAAAACAAGTGCACATGAGAGCTGAAATTTGAGTTGTCTGTATGCCTTATCACACGCTAATGTCCACCAAAATGCCTTTGGCTCTACATGAGCTAGAACATTCAGGGGAATGGCCATGTGAGATAGAAATTGCAAATGTCTGCCATGCCATTGGATCTGACCAAGGAACTATAGGCACTCTTTAGGCATTGTTGGTGCAGGCACTTGCATGATCATGGCCACTTTGTCCAGATCAACTGCAATTCCTTCTGCCGAAATGACATGACCCATGCGTCGCTCGCTTTGTATTGTGAACATGCATTTCATGGAATTCAAACTGAAAGACACCTCTCGACATTAATGGAAAAACTTCCGTAGATGCTCCAAGTGTTTGGTGAATGTTTTAAACATGCTGAGGTCGTCTAGAAATATCCGCATGAACTCCATCAAATATGAGCCAAACATTTCCTGCATGGCTCGCTGAGTGATTTGCACACCTTCAAGGGACCTACAAAGACATACCTCCATAGGTTTAGGTAGAAAGGTATAGTTTTTGAAGTGGCAAAGGTGTTTTCTTTGTTTTTTGTTGGAGTTGTGTGCGCAATTCTTTAGCATGTCCTTACCTCCTCACCTCCTTGGTGAAATGATGTGGATCAATTTTTGGAGAAGTTTTACAATAAGCACACTTGTTTCCATGGTTTGCCTGATCCCCCTTCTTAGATCAAATTGTAATAGAGTGTCCAGCTACATAGGAAGCATGCTGGCAACAACAATTTCCACCACAAGGTGCATGGATTGAAGAGATACATCCTCTTCAGCAGTGTCCTCAGCATCAGCCAGTGGATTGTTCGAAATCATATCCATTATAGTGGCTAATGGATATGGAAAAGGATTGGCGATTGAAGATATGGTTGGAAAAGAGGCAAAAGGAGACGGATGATGCAAGTTCGAGTAGAGCTGAGCCTGCAAAAAAGCTATGACCAGAGTTGAGTGGTGCGACCGAGCAAAGTTGGGGTTCTTGGTGCACACTTGCAGTGCGGTTCGAGTTTGGATGAAGAGTAAGAGTTTGCAGTGGTGGATTTTGGGTAGCTTCGTAGTTTGAAGAGCACCCAGAGCACTGTTTGCTATTGCACAAGCGGGTGATGACAATCCGATTCTTACTTATTAAGTACAAATAGATTCAAAAAGAGATCCCTGTTTTCATGTGTCCTTAATGATTTCGTTGTGATATTCCTAAGTTGCACCTGGTTCTCTATTGAGGCTCTACCCAACATGATTGTGGCATAGATACACAAGCACATATTGATGTCTGTCATAGGGGATGGGTATCTATTGTAGATTTGCATAGTCCACCATGACTGCCATGTGTTATTGCATAACCATGCAAGCTAGCAACAACAGTGACTGCGAGGGGTGTGCATGGGTAGGCTAGTTGCAATGGCTAACGGTTTGGTTTTTCAATGGTGCTTGACCGATATCTTGTTCTTGTACACATGCTAGCACTAGCACTCTGACTCTATTCTTCCCAAAGAGAGATATGAGCTCTTTCTCTGAGTTATATGCATCTTGTGCAGTGTTATGGTGATATTCTTCTTTTCTTGTTCTCTGTGTTTTCAGTAGATGATGTGATGTGTATTCATTTGTATATCCCATAGGTCTGCACGGTATAGTGACGCTACACATATTTGGAGGACTAAACACCTAAACTCCCATTGTAGACCTCATGAGAGGATGAACGATGAGTGATTGTTGACATGGTTCCTCATCAAGTTAAGGGATGCTAAGATTCATCTCGTCACCCTAAAATTTCCATGTCATTTTGGCTCTACAACAGTAGCAGCAAGGCCACTGTACTTGTGGATGGCAATATGAAAGACAAGTCCCAGCCAGAAAAATCCCTTGTATCTTTGTTTGATGTATTCCACATGGGTAAAACTATTAGCACAATTGAAGCTAAGGAGGCAACCCCACCCCCTAGGGGTGCAAATATAGATGAAATAGCCACTGGCCTACTCAACTAAGTGGCCCAGTAGCTCAAGGGGGGATTGGCAAGAGAAGACTAATGCAATCCTCACGTATTCCCTAGGAGAGACAATTTGTGTTGTGGGATATGCATGGGAAACCATCCTACAAATGATTGCCCATGCTCAAGGGGTAGGCCATCACTCTACCATGTTCACTATGCAAGATGGGGGAATCATGAGACCTCTCAATGTTGGTACCCCAGGGTTAACGATGTACCAACAAAGGCAAACCTCTAACCTTGCCCGCCCCACCTAACCAATTTAATTAGGGAAAACTAGCAATACAAGGAACCCCTTCGTCCAACCAAGGCAATATAGGGCTCACAACCTCCCCTTGCTTACCACCTCAGATCACCCCCATGAACCAAGTGATTATTGAGAAGCCCCCTAGCGAGTGCAAGAAACTAGATTATGCCCCATCAGCAAGTAACTCCCAGCAGCCATACAAAATTTCCTTATGCCAATCTAGCCAAATAAGTCACTACCTCTTGCAATATGAATAGTAAGTAAAAGTACACCAAATGACTCCTATCCCTAAAAGAGCCTGAGACATGGACACTTTGACATGTAGGCTAGTAATATAATGTTGCAGATTGCAAGGGCTAGAATGGACTAGTCAATTCCCTACAAGACTCAAGCCAACTCTTTGGTATCATGCTTTAAGTGTCAAGGTCATCACCTCCTAAGGGCTAACCCTACAAGGAGGACCAACCCCCCTTTCCCACAGCATGGTCACTCCCAACAAAAAAACTCCATTGTGCTTGAGCTCTGTGGGGTGGATCACGTCTTTTAGGAATTTCCAATTAGTCCAGCCCCAAGAATGTCCCTAGACCCCTAAAACTAGAATTAAATTGCTGAGTCACTGAGAGTCCTAAAACTAAAATTAAATTGCTGAGTCACTGAGAGGGGATAAGTCTCTTTGGTATCATTGAATGTCTTCACTATGTCTCTTTGGTATCGTTGAATGTGATCAATAGGACCTAGGCTAGGGCTATGAGCAAGGAACTCAGAACACAGGCTTAGAGGGATAAAGCAGCTTCAATCCAGTCTAAAGACAAAGGCCATACAGGTGAAATTAAAATAGGGAATGGATTGGATAAATCTATCATCCAGAGCAGGCCTAATGAGGACACAGCCAACACGTGTACTTCCACATATTTTGGACACACCCGATCAGTACTACACCTTATCATGGTTTGTGAAAAAGGGTAATGCAATAAGGGTATAGCCACACAAGTATAACTTAAGCTTGGTAGGATATATTGAATATCTCGACCCCACAATCAAGAAGCAATGCATGGCAGAGGCACAAAAGCTGGTCTGTGTGACTGCCAAGAAAAATTTGAGGAAAGGCTCAAGACCCAACAAGGCAAGGGATACCATTCATACAAATTACCAAGCCCAAAACAAAGACCCTACCGCCTCCCCCACCTTGGATGCATTGGTTGAAGAAGGCTAAGATAAGGAGTCATGTACCGTTGGATTCTTTGGCTGCAAAGAGATGCAATGCTATATAATTTATAACTCTGAACTTATTGATGCAAGGCATGACAAAATATCAAGAGGGGAGAGGAGAAGAGTGGAGATGAGGAGAGAGGGCACAGCTAGAGAGCACACCACAAATGACTAACTGTACACTAGACTTAGTTAAAAATGTAGAATATATACAAACCCATTTAGGGTTAGGGTTAGGGTTGGGGCATCTAACCCTTTCCTTTATAGCACTCTATTGGGTTAGCGCTATGCACATATGATCACATGATGGTGCTATGCACATATGATCACATGATGTTGAGCATGAACTCTCAACACCTTCCCTCAAGATCAACATCATGAAGTAGGCCTTCCCTCAAGATGATGATTTTGGGGAATGGAACAAGGACTGAACATTACATTCCATCACACCCCATTAATGGGAATGTCCTTCCTCTACATTAAACCAAGAGCCAGTCAGTGTTTTTCAAAACGCTCTTTACCGAGTGGTTTGGTAAACATGTCAGCAACATTCTCTTTGCTATCACAATGCTACAATGTGATGTCACCAAGTAAGACTGTTTCTCTGATGAACTGCTCTCTAACATCAATGTGCTTTGTTCTAGAATGATATATTGGATTCTTGGCCAATACTTGAATCGATTGATTATCATAGTATATTGTTGTTGTCTTTGACTCATAAAAGTAATCTGATTTTGACAATAGTCTTTTGAACCATATAGCTTCACATGTACCTATAGTGAGTGCCCACCTTTACCAAGGAAAAATGCATATCCCTGTGTCGATTTGGTCTCCGGCATAGTCACTATCACAGTATCCATGCAACCATGGATGACTTCCTCTGTATTCTATCCCAAATTGTGTTGTACCTCTGATGTATCTCAAAACTCTTTTGGCTGCATTCCAATGAGAGTGTTTTGGATTTGCCAAAATCTATGCCAGTGAGCTTACTGCATAACAAAAATCTGGTCGTGTGATAGTCAGATATATAAGAGATTCGATGAACTGCCTGTAGTATCTGTCATTGACTATAGGCTTTTCTGAATCTTTGGTAAGTTTCAAACTCAGTTCCATGGGAATGGCTGCGATCTTGCAATCTGCCATATGAAACTTCTTCAGGAGACTGTCAACATCCTTGAGCTGACTCATAAATGTGCTACTTGAATCTCTCCAGAACTCAATTCCAAGACAATAGTGCATAAGTCCAAGATCTTTCATGTCGAACTCTACAGATAAGTCTTGTTTTAGTTTTCTGATGCAGCTACCCTTGCTTCCTGTCATAATAAGAACATCTACATACAAAAGTGCAATAGTAATGTCTTCCCCTTGAACTTTGTAGTAGAGAGTATGATATGCATCAAACTTCATGTATCCTAGATCAGCAAAATACTTGTCAATTCTGATGTACCAACTTTTGGGTCCTTGCTTTAAACCGTAGAGACTCTTCGTGAGATGGCAAACCTTATTCTCTTTTCCTAGTTCAACATAACTTGCTGGTTGTTACATGTAGACTTCCTCATCTAAATAACTATTGAGAAATGCATTCTTGACATCAAGCTGGTACACATTCCATCTGCTGAGTGTCACTGGTAATATTAAGAACCATATGGAATTTATCTTTGCTACTAGAGCATAAGTCTCATCATAGTCCTGACCATGTTTTTGTGCAAATCCTTTTGCAACTAATCAGGTTTTATATCTTTGAATACTTCCATCTGGATTGTACTTTACTTTGTATACCCATTTGTTTGCTATGGCCTTCTTTCTTGGTGGAAGGTCACGTAATTCCCAAGTATTATTCTTATACAAAGCACCCATTTCTTCATTCATAGTAGTTTGCCATTCTAGCTTGTCTATTGCATCTTCGAAGTACACTGGCTCTTCTGTAGCCATGATGGTAGTCATAAGAGTATAGTTCATGGTTTCAATTTGAATTGCTTTGTCTTTCTAAGCATATGTCAATTTGGCTAGAGGTCTGCTTTCCCTAGTAGACCGTCTGAGCTATTGTGGCTCTTCCTAGGGTGTTACTAGCAATTCTTGCTCTTCTTCATCAACCTGTTCTGTAGATGACTGTGAAATTGGTGCGTCTATCTCTTGTGTGTTTGAGGTTTTCCATTCTGATTTCTCATCAAAGATTACATCTCTGCAGATAATGACCTTACGATTGATGGGATCATACAAGTTGTATGCTTTGCTTTCTTCATTGTAGCCAACCATGATGCATTTGCAAGACTTCACATCCAATTTCCTGCGATGATCATCATGTATGTGGGCATATGCTATACAACCAAATATGCGAAGATGCCCAATATGTGGCTTATGTCCAGTGAATGCTTCATAAGGAGTCATACCCTATATCAGTTCGGTCGCGGAAGTCGATTAAGCAAGTAGTTCGCAGTGGCTATTTCTTCTGCCCAATACTGATTTGGAAGATGCTTCTCACTAAGCATTGCTCTAGCACTGTCTGCTAAAGTACCATTCTTCCTTTCAGCTCTTACATTCTGCTGAGGGGTATCTGCACATGTGCATTGTCTTCGAATGCCGTGACTTTTGCAAAAGTCCATGAATGCTGAAGACATGTATTCACCTCATCTATCTAATCTCATGACTTTGATATTTCTGCCTGTCTGGTTTTCTACCATGGCTTTGAATTCTTGAAATCTAGAAAAGACTTCAGATTTCTCTTTCAGAAAATAGACCCAACAATATCTGTTGTAGTCGTCGATGAAATTCAAGTAGTAAAGTGGACCATTGATGCTGCTAGTCTGAACATAACCCCATACATCTGTATGTATCAAATCGAGAATACCTCGTGCACGAGAGGTACTTCTTCCAAAATTGGTTCACTTTTGTTTGCCGAAGCAGCATGCTTCACAAACTTTTCCAAGAAACTGTAGCTTTGGAATCCCAATTGCCATATTCTGATTCTTGAGATCTAGCAAATACTTGAAATTGACATGACCATATCTCTTGTGCCATTTTGCAGATAGTGGCATCTATTGCGGTTGAGCTGACATGGCATGCTTCTTTGGTACTGTGACGCCAAAAATTGATATTTTTAACTTGGCATTGATATTGTTTTTCTCTATGTTTGATAAGAGTTTGAGTATCAAGTGATGGCCTAGCGGCTCTCACTTATTTCTATTTTCTATGATATTGTATGGGATGGAGAGGATCAGTGGAATGGCTCATTGTAAATACCATAGGTATGAATTATAAATACCTTGGTATGGGGTGAGAGTTATTTGTGTATGGGATATTATGGAGTTTTTTAGAAAATAGGAAGAGTGAGTCATATAAAGAGGTGGGCTCATGTCCATGTGTTCCAATAATATAAGAGAGGCCACATGCCAAGCGTGTGGAAGGCATGTGGAGGAGTGTGAAGTCAAGAGGAATTCTTCTAGAACTCCTATGTGGAATAAGGAGGATGTGGACATGTGGAAAAGAGAGGGTCCCTATGGGCTCCATGTGAGGAGACTCTTGACTTTCTCAATATTTTAAGAGTCTTGAGCATCTTGTGATGGGACACATGGCAAGAGTAGCCAAAAAGGACATGGATGGTGACATACGTGCTTATGTGATTGATGGGGAAAGGAATCTACAGGTAGCAATTGTAAATGGGTGAAGGAGGGTAACAAAATCTATATAAAAGGAGCCCTCCTCTCCAGGGATGTTTTTATCGAAGGTATAGAAATATATTATTATAATATACTGGCAAAATTTTACATAAATTATTTTTAAAAGTTTCAAAGAATTGGCGAATTATATCTTTTGTTATAATTTTTGTTTCAAAACTTGGCTAAATATTCTAGGACATTTAAAAAACTTTCAATTTTCACAAATATATTAAAAACTAGTTATATTAAAAACTCTGTCTTTTCCATTTTACATAATTTCAAAATACATGAAATAGCTAGCATTTAGGATACTGTAGAGTATGCAAAACATAAAATTGTTTAAGGATAATGAATATCCTTCAAATCCAATGGGGGAAGAAAATTCTCAAAGTCTAGTTTAAATAGTCCAAAAAAGCTAATTATAGCCTTTTCTTTTACAGCTTGACTTCCAGAGTGCTAATGCTCTATCATACGGAAAGCTACTAACATCATAAGAACAAGAATATAATCTCAAGCTAAGATCTAAGTTATCATCTAGCTTATTACGAAGCTTATTTTTCAAGTAACCGAGAGTACTAAAACACCTTTCATCCTCAACTGAGCCAAGAATAAAGGTTTGACATAAATTTGCAAGCTTAAAGTACTTAGAAATGTTATCTTGTAGGAATGTACCTGTGAGAGAGCTCGTTCCAAAGCCGAACCATCGAACCTTGCATTTGAACATTTTCCATTAAATTACTTTGCTGGTGCATGACTTCTCTAAAAAGGGAAGACTGTGAATAAAGCTTTCCAAAATCCAACAAACCATTGTACTTTATATTGTCCATGTCAATGTCCCGTCCAAAGTGTTTTTTGAGAGCATCCAAATGATTCTTTAGACCTGCTTTGATATTTTCATAAGATCCATTGACCCAAAAATGTGGAAATAGGATGGTAAATTCTTCCATTAGGTCATTTCGTGGAAACCTACTTCTAATCTCATCTACCACTGCACTTGCAACTTCACTAAGGGCATTTTTCACCATTTGTACTTTCTTTAAAAAAGCCTCTTTTTTAATGTATTGTAGTCTTTTGTGTCGTTTGTTTTCTCTTGTCATCCTGAAAATCCGATTGTTTGCACGAAGGCAAACATATCCTTCCTGGTCACATGTTAAAAGTGAGGAATCCCCATCTAGGTCTATTAAACTTTTCCAATCTTTGAAAAATTTCTCGTCTTGAAAACTGGAGCTTGACTGCTTATCGTATGCTGTTGTTATACTCAAATTAGTGAGTTTTATTGTCTTGACATATTCATTGATATAAATATCCTTCGATTGCGACATTTTACTCAACATATTCATTTTGTCTAAAAGTGGAATAATTCCACACAATCCCAATATCGAATCTATGTTGGTCAGTTTATGATACAAAATATCTGCCTTTTCAACCTCTTCTTCTACCTCCATGTGCATTAAATAGATCAAAGTCTTGTATTCATCCCATAATCTTTTCACAGCTGGCTGAACCAAAGATATCCATCTAGTATCCACATTCTTCAAAATCTTCCTCCCTTTTGTACCCACTGCTTCTGCAATAACTCTAAATTGATTGTATCTTTTTGGACTCTTGCAAAAGTAAGAGTAGCTTTTTTTAACCAACGTCTCGATTCGTTGTACTGATGGAAATGTGGACACAACTTTGTAAGCTAGATTTGTGCGATGAGCCATACAATGTATCCCAACACAGTAAGGAGCATATTTTGTTTCTATTTGTACAGAGACACCATTCCGACAACCTTGCAAGACTGAAGCACCATCACATGCAAAACAAACAAGTTTCTTGACCATCTCAGACTCTGTCACACCTCCATACTCTTTTAAAGCTTGGATCAAAACTTGCACTAAGTTATTAGCATTGGATTCTGAATCAAGTTTGTGTACATGTAAAAAATATGGTTTTCTCTTATTGTTTTCCACCACGTACAAATGCATTCCCAACCACGATGTAGTATCCACAGCTGTGTACTCATCCAATGACACAAAAAAAAAGTCTGCAAGTTTTAAAGTCTCCTTTAAATCATCAATTATGACTTGGTTCATGTGGTTAGCCATATCTGTTGCACTACTCCTTGACCAATGCATGCTTGCCAAATTAGGAACATCCAAAAATTGAAGATATGATTGGTAACCTGAGAAGTCTATCAGTGAGTGGCCTTGCTTCAATATTTGCATGATAGTTGAGAATTGCACTATCTTTTCTCTATCAACCTGATCATCGATACATTCCCAACGCTTTTTCAATGATCCTTCACTTTTATTTCTGCTAGACTCTTGTGCAAGCAAGAACTTATTGTACTCAATCTCATTTTTTAAGTGGCGGTTATTTTCCTTGTCCCATTCTTTGATCACTTTCTTTTCATTACTTGTATCTTCTACAGTCTTGTAAACCTTCCCACAATGCTTCTCAATTGTATCAATCTTCAATTGTAACCGTGCCTCCTTTTTCCTTGCCCATGTGCATATTTTACAAATGGCCCACTTTGGTGCATCCCCAGTGTCCACTTGTTTCTACGTCTAACCAACGATATTTGGCTACCCAATCTTCTTGAAGATTCCTACGAATATCCCAAGCTCTCTTTCTCTTCTGCTTACTTGAAGAGTTGCAACCTTGTGATGCATTATCAATGGCTTCTTCAGTTGGTGTTGACATTGATGATACTGTTTCTGACATTTTTCCACTTTCCAATCCAGTTAAATCCACTACCTCATTATTTGTCAATGATGTGCCAGCTGATGAATTTTCAATTCCAATTGCATTCCCTTGATTACAGTTTTGTGATCCTATCTTTCCTGCTTCCAAGACTTGAAAACTCAAATCCCTGTTAAAACTATCATCGTTAAGTAGTGATCTAGAACATTGATTTCTAGCATGATGCATTGTGCTCGGAGCATGTTCAGGAGTCCCATAAATTGCTTCATGATTCATGGATGATGAACTTGAGAGTAAATTCTCTGGTGTACTTGATGTTGTAAACATGTTTATATTAGTGCCCAATGATGTGGAAGGTAATAAGAAAGATGTCATTTTTGTATTTTTCTCTAGAGCTTGAACTTTCTTCTTTCTTCCCATGATAAGTACCTGTTTAAAAAATTATGTCTTTATTAGTTGAGCATAAAATAGAACATAATTTCTTTTCTCTAAACACATGCTGAAAAAATAGCATAATAATTCTTATCCTTATAAAATTATGTGCACTTCAAGTGTGTTGCAAATCAAGTATAACACACCTTCCAAGAGAAGAAATACTTTAATTTATTTTCATACAAATCTACTATATGAATACAAAATGAATATAAGTCCACCACATGAATACAACAACAAGATATTGCTAGCTTCAAAGCAACATTCATCTCATCAAGGGGCTGCATTGCTAGACTTGCATTACATCCAAAGCAACATTTAAAGGTAGATTGAGTATATTTTCTATGTTGCTAGCTTCAAAGCAACATTCATCTCATCAAGGGGTCGCATTGCTAGACTTGCATTACATCCAAATGTTGATAGGATTCTATAGGTATCCATAAGTGCTATTCTCTCTAAAGAATTCTCAGTCATCATTTTTTCAAAGGCATGTTTTTTAATACACTTTAATAGTGCACTATCAGGCATGTGGCGAGACTATTCAAAATACCCAATTGCATCTTCCCAAAACTGTATAATCTCTGTAATTATCCATCCTAATGCATATATGTCTGACTGAGGGCTATACACACCTCTCCTAGAAAAACATTGAAGCTCAGGTGCAAACCACTTCTTTCGTGCATGCTCTTGCTCTTTCTTATGCTTCCTTTGTGTAAATTGTTGGTCAGTCTCTAGAGGTGTCTTCTTCATATCGTTAAAAGCTTTTCTAGTCTCTGAAGAAACTAGTGCCATCCCCCAATCAATTATGCCAACTCTACATGCACCATTTGCTGTGAAATCTAACAGAATGTTACTAGGATGTAAGTCTGTATGAATCCATTGACCCTTATGTAACCTTGCTAGTCCAGCAATGAGTGCATGTATAATGTGGTGCACATTTGAACTAAAGTAGTTAATTTGCTCTATTTGCTCCCTTGTGCATACATCTTCCAATGTTCCTTGTGCCCTTGCCTTCATTTCTTTGCCTCTTTTTAGGACTATGTCAACATAGTGCCTAAACCTGCCTTGCTCATATGGTAAAGTTCTCATGAAGTCCATCAAGCTACCACCATTAAAATATGGTGTGATAGTCCATAAGGGCTCTTCTGGAGTTGCTGCAATAACACGAACAAGCACAGGATGCCGAATTTGCATTTGTGCCTCCTTCCTTGCCTCTCGTGTACGGTCCCCTATGTCACCCTTATATTGCTTTCCAGCATAGCATATATGCTGTAATAATCCTGGAGCACCTGTGAGTTGTACTTTGTAGACAAATCCATATGTGCTAGAACCTATCTTTTCACCAACTTGGATCTCATTTTCAGTTATGTACATCATGGACACATTGCTTATATGACTTGCCCTAATCTGTAGCTTTTGAGAATCACTACCTTGTACTTCTCGTGTTTTCCCATTCAAAATCCTTGCATTTGTTTGAAATCATAATACTACACTACATAAAGCATGCCAAACCAATTTCAACTTACTCTATACAATGCACCAATAAATACATTAAAAAAGAAAGAGCACATCACAGGCAATGATGCATATGCATATTCACAACAGAAACTTTTAAAAAATATATAAGCATACATTTCTTCAGCTTGTGAACTAGATCTAAGAAACTTGGTCCTAGGTCGTGGTGCCTCTTAGCCCCCTGCCTTGTGAGCACAGGAACCAGACACCACTTCCTGAACCAAGCCCTTATTTCATGTTTGAATAACTACACTGCATAAAGCATGCCAAACCAATTTCAACTTACTCTATACAATGCACCAATAAATACATTAAAAAAGAAAGAGCACATCACAGGCAATGATGCATATGCATATTCACAACAGAAACTTTTAAAAAATATATAAGCATACATTTCTTCAGCTTGTCAACTAGATCTAAGAAACTTGGTCCTAGGTCGTGGTGCCTCTTAGCCCCCTGCCTTGTGAGCGCAGGAACCAGACACCAGTTCCTGAACCAAGCCCTTATTTCATGTTTGAAATCATAATACTACACTACATAGGCATACATTTCTTTAGCTTGTCAACTAGATCTAAGAAACTTGGTCCTAGGTCATGGTGCCTCAGCCCCCTGCCTTGTGAGCGCAGGAACCAGACACCACTTCTTGAACCAAGCCCTTATTTCATGTTTGAAATCATAATACTACACTGCATAAAGCATGCCAAACCAATTTCAACTTACTCTATACAATGCACCAATAAATACATTAAAAAAGAAAGAGCACATCACAGGCAATGATGCATATGCATATTCACAACAGAAACTTTTAAAAAATATATAAGCATACATTTCTTCAGCTTATCAACTAGATCTAAGAAACTTGGTCCTAGGTCGTGGTGCCTCTTAGCCCCCTGCCTTGTGAGCACAGGAACTAGACACCACTTCCGGAACCAAGCCCTTATTTCATGTTTGAAATCATAATACTACCCTACATAAGCATACATTTCTTCAGCTTGTCAACTAGATCTAAGAAACTTGGTCCTAGGTCGTGGTGCCTCTTAGCCCCCTGCCTTGTGAGCACAGGAACCAGACACCACTTCCTGAACCAAGCCCTTATTTCATGTTTGAAATCATAATACTACACTGCATAAAGCATGCCAAACCAATTTCAACTTACTCTATACAATTCACCAATAAATACATTAAAAAAGAAAGAGCACATCACAAGCAATGATGCATATGCATATTCACAACAGAAACTTTTAAAAAATATATAAGCATACATTTCTTCAGCTTGTCAACTAGATCTAAGAAACTTGGTCCTAGGTCGTGGTGCCTCTTAGCCCCCTGCCTTGTGAGCGCAGGAACCAGACACCAGTTCCTGAACCAAGCCCTTATTTCATGTTTGAAATCATAATACTACACTACATAAGCATACATTTCTTCAGCTTGTGAACTAGATCTAAGAAACTTGGTCCTAGGTCGTGGTGCCTCTTAGCCCCCTGCCTTGTGAGCACAGGAACCAGACACCACTTCCTAAACCAAGCCCTTATTTCATGTTTGAAATCATAATACTACATTGCATAAAGCATGCCAAACCAATTTCAACTTACTCTATACAATGCACCAATAAATACATTAAAAAAGAAAGAGCACATCACAGGCAATGATGCATATGCATATTCACAACAGAAACTTTTAAAAAATATATAAGCATACATTTCTTCAGCTTGTCAACTAGATCTAAGAAACTTGGTCCTAGGTCGTGGTGCCTCTCAGCCCCGTGCCTTGTGAGCGCAGGAACCAGATGTGTGAAAGGTACACTTTATGCCTTGGAACTTGTGCCATTCATGATTTCATATCAATTCCACAACCACTCTTCCCTCTCCTGCCTCCCAATCTTTCATCCCTGCCACGACCCTCGCATCTTCCATTTCCTTCTCTTTGATCCTTTCCTACCCAGCACACTCCATCTAGACTGCAACCTGCCTGAAGAACCTGCCTGAAGACTACTACCACTGCCAGATCTCCAAGTTACCTAGAGTGCAGAGTTCAGGCTAGTGAAAGAGCAGGAGATTTACCAGTGCAACTCCAACAGCATGGAAAAGGAAAAAAAAGGTCAGAATTCTAGATTGGTTTCAATGTTTTTTAACATATATTTCTTCCATCCATTGGATTTTTTATGTCCAAATGTCTTCACTCAGCTCCACCCTTCTTGTAACATTTTCAATTTATACTGTCCAAGAATGTGGTAAATCACCCAGGAATTTGATTGGAGATGGATATGAATAGAAACTAGAAATTTGCAACAAAATGCGAGGAGAGTGGTTTATAAATCTCTAAATATCCCATATCGCATTTTGCTGCAAATTCCTATTTTTGACACATTCCTCATGAAAAGTTTCACTCAGCTCTAGCATTAATGACTGAAGACTACTACTACTGCAAGATCTCCAAGTTACCTAGAGTGCAGAGTTCAAGCTAGTGAAAGAGCACGAGATTTACCAGTGCAACTCCAACAGAATGGAAAAGGAAAAAAAGGGTCAGAATTCTAGATTGGTTTCAATGTTTTTTAACATATATTTCTTCCATCCATTGGATTTTTGATGTCCAAATGTCTTCACTCAGCTCCATCCTTCTTGTTACATTTTCAATTTATACTGTCCAAGAATGTGGTAAATCACCCAGGAATTTGATTCGAGATGGATATGAATAGAAACTAGAAATTTGCAACAAAATGCGAGGAGAGTGGTTTATAATTCTCTAAATAGCCCATATCGCATTTTGCTGCAAATTCCTATTGTTGACACATTCCTCATGAAAAGTTTCACTCAACTCCATTATTTCTCTTGCATATTAGATCATAGTGTCCAAGAATCACTGAGATGAACCTAGTGCTTGATTTGACATGCACATGAACAGAACTGGAGAATTTGCAACAAAATGCGAGGAGAGTGGTTTATAAATCTCTAAATAGCCCATATCGCATTTTGCTGCAAATTCCTATTGTTGACACATTCCTCATGAAAAGTTTCACTCAGCTCCAGCATTTCTCTTGCATATGAGATCATAGTGTCCAGGAATCACTGAGATGAACCTAGTGTTTGATTTGACATGCACATGAACAGAACTAGAGAATTTGCAACAAAATGTGAGGAGAGTGCTTTATATTTTCCAAATGGTCTCCCATCGCGTTTTGCTGCAAATTCCTGTGTCTGATTTGGTTCTCACTTCTACCTCATTAATTTGCTATCTTTATCCCTGTGGAAATCTTCCTTGATGATGAGAAATGTTTTTGCTTTGGAATAGCTGGCTCCCAGGCCCCACCTTTCAAGAGGAAGCTGGACTTTTCTGCTGCTATTATTAGACCACAGCAATCACCAGGTGAGTCATGAGATGTCATGAAGGAATTATCTGGTCATATACAATGCATTCACTGATTGCATATGTCAGCATATAGAATTCATAGTATATAAGTTTTTGAATAGGCAAAAAGAAGAGACTGGAGCAGAGTGCTGATTCTTCCATCAAAAAACAAATGGAACCAGAAGAGGACAATTCTCTAGATTTGCTCCTATTTGAGTTTCTTCACAAATGCAAGGCTCAGAGTAACTTCCATATATACCACAGTATTTTCAACATGGAGTTCACAATGAGCTCTGTACTGGAGCAGCACAAAGATTTTCTTTCAGACTATTGGGATACCTTCAAAGAACTGACAGAGGCAGGAAGAATTGTGGAAGGAGAAAAGGTTTTTGTGCATATAAATCATATTGTCTCCAATGACAGGCTGAGGTACCATGTGAACAGAAGATTTGACAGCCTACCTGATCAATATAAATTCAATTGTACTTTGCACACCAGAAAGTGCAGAGTGCTAGAGGAGACCATGGCATTTCTTATGTACATTGTCTTCAGTCAGGAGTCTTTGGATGAACAAGGGTAGGAGATAGAAGAAGAAGACACATCTGAAGCAGAGGAAAAGGAGGATGTTTCTTTGGTCACAGAAATGGCAGAGCAAGAAGAAGATATCAACCTTCAGGATGAGGGGTTGCAAGTGGCTGCTCTTGACCTTGTTCAACTGAGGACAAAAACTCTGAGGGGAGCAGAGCCAGTTGAAGATTTTGATGTTCAGAGCAGTAACTATGCAATGCCCATGCTTCCAGGTGTCTTGATTGGTGAAAAAGATTATGTTTTCCTCCATGATATAGAGTGTATGTTCAATTTGAGGGAGGACTATGCCATTTCCCTTATTGCCCAGGCTTCAAGGCTTGACAAGGAGGTTGGCATAGAGGATGACCATTCACTACTGGCTTTGGAAACAATTTTTGATCCTGTAGAGGCCCTTACATTTTGTTTCAAAGAGGCTGAAAAGTTCCAAGAGCCAGATGAAGCTGCCTTCCAGCTCACACAGAAAGCTATGAATCTCTCAGCACTATACATAGAAAATCCTAAAAAAGAGGCTGGACAAGAGGGGAGAGGGATAAATCTTTGGAAAGATGAACTACTTGTTGCTGATGAAAATGAGAAGGTACTTCAAATCAAATACTTTGACTTCTGCTTAACTTTGTTTTTGTAGGTTGTGTATTTTCTCACTCCAATCTTTTGATATGTGGCAGCTACAAATTGAGGATGACACATTCCTCCAGAGATCAAGTGGAAGCAGG
The DNA here is from genome assembly GCF_047967505.1 of Dipteris shenzhenensis. NCBI lineage: Eukaryota > Viridiplantae > Streptophyta > Polypodiopsida > Gleicheniales > Dipteridaceae > Dipteris > Dipteris shenzhenensis. The sequence continues at coordinate 34,487,082 of NC_141610.1, read as the reverse complement.
CAGGTTGGGTTTCGCAAAATGTCAGGCCTAGCTCATTATATTCATGATCTAGGCAGTGCCAAGATCTTGATTTACCATAGGCAGTTGAGCAACAATGGAGAAGCCATTGTTTACTTCTTAAAATGTTTGTCCAGGGCTTTAGGTGGACATGTTCTTTCATGGCAAAAGGAAAACATCATTTTGATAGAGAGGTTGTCTGCCATAGATATATTTGGAGATTATGTGAATAAGCAGGCCTCTAGGGCCGCTTACTTTTTGTCTTATACTTCTTATGCATTAGCATGTGGTGTTAAGGAGCCCAAATCTCTGGAGGGCTATGGAAAACAGAGGGAAAACACCAGCTCATAAGGTTTCGAGAGCCACCCATGATTGCATCAGGCCACACAGTCCAAGAAGAGGAACAGGTGGAGACAACTGAAGAAAATGATACCCCTCCCAGACAAGCAACAGAGGCAAGCCTTGATAAATAGACAGTTGACATCAAGCCAATAAAGAAGAAAAAGACTCCAATCAAGATCAAAAAGAGAGTTCCGATCGGCAGACCCTGGGAGAAATAGGATTTAGTCATCAAATATAGCACAAACATTATATTAAATTTGAACTGATTTGTACAAAGTCTTTGATATCTGGTATGATCTTGTATAAATGAACAATAAGTTGAAGATGAAATGATTTGTACATTTACATAGAGTGGTGTCGTTAAATATTAAACAAACAATATCTTGAAATTGTGAACAAATTGTATTAAGTTTAGATCATATGTTTCACAAAAGAAATACTTTTCATGCATAACACCAAGAGTCACTTGTTCCACAAAAAAAATTTCTATTGAATGAGTTTGAAAACATGTGGACATAACACCAATAAGTTACAAATGCGTCCTATTCATGTTTACTTGTCCATTTATGGTTTCTAAATATCTTCGATTCCCTCCATTGTCTATGTCTCTCTACTGCAATTGAATTGTCTAGAGCTTGTCTTCGTCTTTGCTTTTGGGCTAGAAGAAAAGCAAGCTTGATTTTGGAGATAGCAACTTTTCTTTTAGCATGCAGCCTCTGTAGTATGCCTCAGTAAAACCATTGGAAGACTTCCTTCAGACTATTTGCCTTCTGACTCCCTCCATAGTGTTGTGTGTGTCTGAAAAATGCATTACGTGCCATGTAGTGAGACTTCTCCATGCCTTGGGTAGACCAAATTGCTGGGCATCCATACTTTTTAACAAAATAGGGAAGGTGGTTGTATATGATATGCTGTAAGACATAAGAATGCATAGTAAGTAATAAAAAAAAGAGGATCACACTTAAGTAAAAGAAAAAGACAGAACCTTACCATGTAGTGAGTTATATTGCAGGCTGTCCACGCGTCTTTCATTGACTTCCCAAAATGTTTAATTGCCTCCTCAAAGTTCTTGTAATCACTCTTTGTCCATGTTACTTTGTCACAGAACATGAAGAGTTGATCAAAAGACCTCCACACCTCTGCCTTCCTATTTCGTGCTTCCCCATCTGCCTCATGATCTTTCACAGCATTATGGACTTGCTTCCACAATCCATAAATAATCTTTGAAACTGTTCTACCTTGCCTTACTTGCTTACTGTGTTTGGGTCGAGACAAGAATCTTCTTGCCTTAACACCACCAATAGAGGGCTTGATTGGTACCTCCTTGCCATTGGTAGACTTTTTAAAATCCTTTGTGATTTGAACATCTCCTCCATGCAGACCTATATCGGATAACACTTTTTCCAATGCTTGAAGAGCATCCTTTCTATTTTTTTTAGGACGGAGTTTCCAAGCAAATCCAATATATAAAAATACCAATTTCTCAATAATTCGACATAGACCATGCAATGTGCAGATGTGAACATTACATAGTGGAATGTCCAGAATGGCCTTGAAGTCAGGGTCAACTTTATCTCTATTAGGTACTCTCTTCCACCATTTTGAATCCATTACTTGAGCTGATTCTTTGTAGTAAAGACAAGGAGACTTTGAGTTGCCTCCTTTACTAATGTTATACATGCACTTAAGTGTTTTAAGATCCCCGGCCATGTGCCACTCTACTTGAAAATCACCTTTTCCTGCAACATGGAGATTCTCGCCTTGCACTTGTCTTTTGATTATTCTTGGTATTTCCGTGTGGTGAAACACCCAATCTAGTGTTTCATGGTCTTCTGTCTTCACCTGCTAGATTATAGAAAACAAAAGTATTACTATAACAGATTTGAAAACAATGACCAAAATCAAGTATAAAACAAAAAATGATCATACCTGGAACGAGCCTAACCACCATATGTGTTTCTCTGACTGCACACTAAAATACTTCGAACTCGCTTCAGTCAATGATGTATCAATTGCTCCATTCATCAATGTAATAGTAACTCTTTCCATTTTCTTTTCCTTTACAACCTCACACTCATCCAGTTTGATAACAAATTTCAAAATGCCTTTGCACTGCTCAAATGTTATTCCTTAAAACTCGACCATTCTTTTTTGAAGTTGTTGTAGATCTACAAATATATTGTTCCAAGGATCATACACAGTGGTTCCTTTACCACCATGAAATATTTCTTCAATATGGATATATTGCCCAATAAATTCATCTATACTTTCATTCAAATGACCTCTTATCCTCCACACGGTTGCTGGATTTGGCAGTAAAACTTGTTTACTCCTTTGATCTTTCAAAGTTGAGGATATCGCATGGAAAATCGAACTATATCCCTTCCTGCTAACTCCACTAACATCAAGAGCCTCTTGGATTATAGTGCCATCAACTTAATTATTGGATACAAAGTCCTCTACAACATTGCGTTTGACTGTTTTGTATTTTTTTCCTCAATCAAACCTTTTGCTACACCGCAAGAAAGCAATCCTTTCATTTGTTTAACAGGAAGAAGGTTCGGGTCCATATTTTCTTTTGTAGGCTCCAATAATTTCATGTAGTAACAACACAATATGCCTATATCATTCAGCACCTCCATTCTTGTTTTGCGACAATCGACGTAATAGATATAGTCTGGAAGAGAGCCTTTTTGAGTATACAAAATGATAAATTTCAATCTAACCTTGCTTCTTGAATTCGTTGCTTGCATCCACCAGTCCCAGCCTTCAAATTTCCTTCAAATTTGCCTCAGGGGGGTCACTATGTATAAACCCTCTATATCACGTGCGTTCAAGGCCTATATTTAAAATCCCTTATCTGTAAATTTTTTCATTAATAAAATGTTCCCCTTTTCTATACAAATCTGTAAATTTTTTCCAAAACTATTTTAAATAGTCCCTTATGTATATTTATTTCTGTGAATTTTAGGAATAAAAAATATCCTTCTTTTGAACTCACGTGATAGGGTTACATATCATGAGTGACCCCCCTAAGAAATTTGCAATGTTTTTAATCTTCCTGCTACGTAGTCTATCTCCAAGCATGGTTCTCTTCTTTCTTGCTCTTGTCAACTCTTTTTTACTCTTTGAATGCTCCTCAATTTCATTCTGCAACTGCTGCTCCAATTTTGCACGAATGGCTATCTCCTGCATCTTGGCCCCCTTTTCTTGTAGGTACATCATTTCATACGTTTCCGCAAATGCAGACTGCGCTGAAATATAACCAAGAAGTCCATTTTGTCCATCGCCGGCAAACCTCAGTAATGTGGTGGGATTGACAAATGGAGGTGTAGAGTTTTTTACTTGACATTTTGGATATATGCTTCCATCGCACCATAAGTCAATATGTTGAAGCCCTTCTCTTCTCATATTTTCCCACTGTTGAGCATTCAGCACCGTATCCTTTCGTCTTTTTTGTGCTCGAGCATATTGTTCTTCTAAGTCGATGTGAAGATGGTGTAATTGCTTCTTCTGAGATAGTGACTCACTAGTATCGACCATTTTTTGTGCTTCTAAGGTTGCGAAGTTTGTTTTTCAATCTCATAGTCATTTTGTAACATGAATCGTGGAAGTGTGGCGGTATCCATGTGAATATTTTGAAAACTTGCAATCACCAAGTTCAGTGATGGATTCTTTATGAAAGGCCTGCACACATCGGCAAAAGAGATGCGGAATCTTTGGTAAACAAAAAAAATCTAAGGAGATATTTAATGCAAAATCGTGTTAGTCAGACAAAAGATTATCTTATTCCTTTTTGAATTGACAGTTCTGTAGTCCTTACTGACATTTCTGAGCCACGTTTCTGTATTTTACTATTTTTGAGGTCTTTTAGGAGAGAAATAAATCAAAAAATAGTGAATTTCTTACAGGGCCCCAAAATGAGTTCCCTTTTTCCCTAATGCATGAAACGAAAGCGAGTCCAGGCAGATCCAGAAAAGAAACCAAAGAGAATAAGAGTAATGAATGAAGATGTTATGCTAAAAGCAATGCGATCTACATGCTATAAGCATAGATGTATGTGATCCATTAACTTACATGACATTAAGGGCTATAGAGAACATGTATGGCAAAGGAAAGGGAGTAGATGAAATGAATACTACTCACGAAACTAGTGTCTTTCTTTCTTGTAAATGATAAGAGAAGGCGAAGTACAGGACAATAGATAAGGCATCTTATAAATGGAAACATTATTTGCAATAATGCATATCACATTATTATAGGGTTATCACATGGCACACATTGGAATTTGGCTAATAAAGCAAAGTATGGAGTAAATTTTAACATTAATGGAAACATAGGAAGGCCCAAAATAAGAGCCTCAATGGTTATGGCTACAGCAATTTTGAAAGACTACATTCATGAAAATGCTTTACTACAACCCCATCTTTCAAAAATGCATCTTTCGATAGATTTGACAAAAAAAGTATTTAACTCTATTGGAGAAACACAGAGGCAAAGAGGGCATGCACCGGCATCTTTTCATAATTTGTATACTCTTTGGAAAAAAAGCTTTAGATATGTTAAAATCCCAAAGAGGCAAAAAAGTTCAAAATGCAATGACTGTGATGATCTAAAGCGAGCACTTGAGAGTGCAACATCTCTTGAACAAAAAGAAGCATACAAAAAAAGATAGAATTTCATGGACTTGTTCGACATTCTAGAATAAAATATGCATTTTGGAAGGAGCAGCTATCTCTCATCCAAATGAGTACATGTGCATTACTATAGATGGTATGAATCAAAATCGCACAACATTACCTGGATTCATTAACACTCCACCTAAGCTACAAGGAAAATATTTTTTCAAGACACATCTATGTGGAGTGTTAGTGCATGGATTTAAGTTTTTTGCATACATATGGATTGGTTCCTTGCATCTACATGATAGCAATCAAGTTATTACATCTATTATGAAGGCAATTCACAATGTACATGCAGAAAAAGATTGCCTACTAGCAACTTTGAGAGTACAGGCAGACAATTGTGGATGAGAGAATAAGAATGTACTCTTCTTTGCATTTTTCTCAATGCTACTCGCTCATAGAATCTTCAATGAGATTAAAATTGGGTTTTTGTTGGTTGGGCACACACATGAGGATATCCATCAGGTATTTAGCATGATTTCATGAGAACTAAAACACAAAGACATGGAGACAATGGATGACTTGATAAGAAAATTTGGGAGGAAAGTTGGTGGACGCAAGGAAGGAATATTATGCTCAATGGTTGAAAGGATGTATGGCTAGAAGAGCTTTATTCTACCTTTCATACAAAAAGGTGGTGATGCCCTAATAGGTCATGGCGCTCCACACTATTTTTGCTTTTTCTTAAAGGATGAAAAACTAGTGATGTAGTGGCAACACTATTCTCTTGATACGAAATGGGAACTTGAAGAACCTTACTCTCTCTTAACTTCAATTTCGAGCAAAGAAATGCATCCAACATGGGCTCCTATAAAAGAATTCAGCGAGAAATCTAAAGGTGAAATAAACACTATATTAGGGAATTTGGGAATTTTGAAATAGTTGGGGACTTCCCAATATGGTTAAGATTTGGCCACATGGTCAAATATGAACCCACTACTTGAAAGTCGAATCCATCCTAAACACCATACTAGGGAATCCTCCCAAGTTCCATGTTTAAATGAGAGTTCAAGTTTTGGCCACTTGGTCAAATCCTAACGCTTTACTTAAAAGTGGGACTTGGGAGATTCCCAAATTCTCCAATATAGTGTTAATAGAAGGCTTAAAAGCTTTTATTACATACAAAGAGGGAATGCTTTGGAGATTTCCTTATTCGAAGCCCTCTTAGAAGGAACACACTACTATTGTAATTAGCAAGATCCTGAACCAAGCCCTTATTTCATGTTTGAAATCATGATACTACACTTCATAAGCATACATTTCTTCAGCTTGTCAACTAGATCTAAGAAACTTGGTCCTAGGTCGTGGTGCCTCTTAGCCCCCTGCCTTGTGAGTGCAGGAACCAGACACCACTTCCTAAACCAAGCCCTTATTTCATGTTTGAAATCATAATACTACACTGCATAAAGCATGCTAAACCAATTTCAACTTACTCTATACAATGCACCAATAAATACATTAAAAAAGAAAGAGCACATCACAGGCAATGATGCATATGCATATTCACAACAGAAACTTTTAAAAAATATATAAGCATACATTTCTTCAGCTTGTCAACTAGATCTAAGAAACTTGGTCCTAGGTCGTGGTGCCTCTTAGCCCCCTGCCTTGTGAGCGCAGGAACCAGACACCACTTCCTGAACCAAGCCCTTATTTCATGTTTGAAATCATAATACTACACTACATAAGCATACTTTTCTTCAGCTTGTCAACTAGATCTAAGAAACTTGGTCCTAGGTCATGGTGCCTCTTAGCCCCCTGCCTTGTGAGCGCAGGAACCAGACACCACTTCTTGAACCAAGCCCTTATTTCATGTTTGAAATCATAATACTACACTGCATAAAGCATGCCAAACCAATTTCAACTTACTCTATACAATGCACCAATAAATACATTAAAAAAGAAAGAGCACATCACAGGCAATGATGCATATGCATATTCACAACAGAAACTTTTAAAAAATATATAAGCATACATTTCTTCAGCTTGTCAACTAGATCTAAGAAACTTGGTCCTAGGTCATGGTGCCTCTTAGTCCCCTGCCTTGTGAGTGCAGGAACCAGACACCACTTCTTGAACCAAGCTCTTATTTCATGTTTGAGATCATAATACTACACTACATAAAGCATGCCAAACTAATTTTAACTTACTCTATACAATGCACCAATAAATACATTAAAAAAGACTTGCTACCCATGTGGCAGCAGATCTGTTGCCTATATGTCAGCCTTAATTCTTTCCCTACTGTAGTCAATCCTCTACAGCTACTGGCTATGGTGTATGAAAGACCAAAATTCAAATAGACATAGATAAGGGTCTATTGGAAAAGGTTCCTCTTCATCAAAGACTGCAGATTGAATTCCATTTTATGTCTTTAGAGGATGCTGCACGATGCTAGCTTATGCAGATGTATGCATTTATTCCTATGTACTTTAAGAGTGGCTACTTTTTGCAAGTAGTTTTTCTCGTTTCTTTTTTCTAGACTTCTGAGCATGTTGAGCAATGAAGGTGCTTCCTTCTACTCTAGATTTTAAGAATCACATCTGGTAAGCTTCCTGCTTGATCGTTAAGCTTTGCCATGGCTCACACACCTATTTCTTAAGGAAGGATAATGCCCATTCTTTCCAGGGAATGACATGAATGTTATTGTGTATTACCCCCTTCATATGTTTGACAATGTTCCGTAGTATGTACGAAAGAGTTTGTATTTCTTTTATGCATAATGAGTTTGTATTTCTACAAGCAGCCTACAACTATGTAGATGAAGAGAGAACGTCACCAAGCTACAACGTAGATTAAGAGAGAATTTTGTCAATGTGTCTCTACAAATATGCAAATTAATAGAGAACGTCATCATTGGAGGGTAGAGAAAAAACTTCAATCGCTAAGGGCATCCGTGAGCTTGTAGAACGAACCAAGAAAGAGGCAATGATCTGAGTTCTCACCAGATTTTGCCTGGCACAACCAACAACCAACAGTAGTTGATTTCAACACGTCAACAGCCCCTAATCTCCCTCAAAGCTCGACCTGTTGGCAGCCACAAATTCAAATTTATGTATCTAAATACATCTTCAATGCACTAATCAGTACTTTGGAGACTACCAAGCAACTTTACATACACTACCACATAGAAACATAGCAGCCCCAACACTTGGATTATACAGTGAATTAACAACTCAAAGAATCAAAGAGCTAGCTCAAAAAAAAACACGAATCGGACGAGAAAACTACACGTCTAAAATTAGAGGGAGAGATGCCTGAGTGGGATACTCACATACGAGAAATTGTGACGCTGCCCAGTGCCAATCGAAAGATGCAGAAAAGATCATCACTGCTGGATCATGAGAGAGACAGAGAAGAAGGGTACCGGTCATTCTGCTGAGAGCAAGATTCGGGCTGCATCGATCAACGGGGCGGTGATCAGTAGTGGATGGTCAATGGAGGGAGTTGATTGTCTGGATATATTATTATATCAAAAAGAAAAGCTCTGCGCAGTGCAGATTGTGCTCTCAATCAAAGGTGGTATCAATGAAAGGTGGTGCGCGATCAAGTTAATGCCATAGGGAAACCTCGATGTACTACTATTGACATATAACGTAATCCACAAAAGGAGATGCCAACAATGACTAAGTTTCGGTCTCGACACACAGTAATGCAGGGAGCAGTGCACCCAACGAAGGCAGTCTGAGAAATCCCTCAGTGCTTACTGCAGGAAATAATTGCAGAGGGGAAGCACAACAGTTGTTTCGGTCGATAGTTTTCAAGCCGCCGACGTCTAGACTGTGTTGAGCAGCTTCGATGCCCTTAGTGTCAGTATCGATGCTGTTTCTTCCAAGCTCATCATGACACTGGGCTTGAGGATCTATCAAACCCTCGTACTCAGATGTTTTGGGTTTACTGGTGCAACCACCCATGGTGCCCGCAGCCCGGTCCTTGGATGAACAAAACAACGGTCATACGGTGTATGTTGTGATTCCCCGAGAGGGATTGTAGCAGCGCGAGTGAGGGAGGGGTGTAAAGGAGGATGCTTTGGTATTACGCTGCGTGGCTAACTCTCGTAATACGAATGTGTTCCTGCAGAAAATCGACCATGTTGGAGGTTGGGCAACCCGGTGAACTCCCTCTCATGAGTGAGTTAATCTACAGTACCCTCTCGCAAGTCTCCTGTTCTCGAGCCTGCTCCTGGGATTGCTGACTTAGATTTGCCTCTGGAAGGGTCTGAAACTGATGCAGCGGTTGTGCAGAATGATCCCAGAGTCGGTGGCAGTGGTCGCAGGGACACGAGACGAGCGACCATCAAGAAAGGCTCTTTCAGATCCCAGCCACTGATGAACGTCGATCCGAGGTTGAGCTGGGACTTGGGACAAGAGACCTTTGTCGCCATGGACCCCAACGATGGAGTCGCAACGGATTATCACCAACGAGAGAACTTTAGAAGCCACCTTGAAAAGCTTGGGGTTCTTGGTGAGATGACACAATGGGGTCGGCAGGTGGGGGGGAAGTCGATTCTGCACAATTGGAGAACTCCAAATTCTGTAGGTGACTTAGAGACCAAAGATTCTACAGCAAGAGAGAGCACTGGACAGCGAGAACCCGACTCTCAAACATCATACGACATGGTCGTAGCGGAAGAGATACAATGAGGATGGGCCGAAGTTGATCTGGGCAGCAAGGTGCATTTAAAAGCCATGCTGAAGCAAAGAAAGTCGTCCCTTTCGTGGAAGACGCAAAGGATGCACGGAGATCGACTAACAAGCAAACGAGTTATTCAAATGCAAGATCCTTGCACGACTTCACTCCACCGGTTGATAGTACGACCCAGCGTCCACAAAACCCTCGAGAAGGAAAGCAGCGCTGCAATGTAGATGAGCGAACTTTGAGCGAACTTTCGCCATCTGCGAACTTCCGGCACACAACGTAACTACTAACTACTAACGTGAATCGTGATTCGTGATCACGCCCATATTTTACGACACAGAACACTACGAGTAACGACTCACGAGACCATAAAACCACCTCCAGGCTCCAACTTACACAAAATGGCGAAGCGTCACGATAGAAACTTGAAAGGCGAAGCGTCACGACTCACAAATCACGATAACGAAGGTGTCGAGCATGGGAGATGAGAGGAAGGCAATCTACGAGAGAAAAGACCAAGCTGCACTTTGTCACAACCTAATATCTCATAACGGCCTACATTATGACCAGCTAAGTGGCAGCGCCATCGGCTTTAACCCATTCCTTTAAAAATAATCAAATTAAAATAATCAAATTAATTAGTACACCTTAGAAAAAGGAATGCCCTCCTCCCCACCTCTAGAATTTGATCCCATAGGTGGTCTCCTTTAAGATCTAGTGAGTAGCTCGTGGCAAGCCACCATGGTCTCATATTATATATATAATTCCACAGCTTTGCAACTACTTGTTTTTCATAATTGTCAAGTATAAATCGTTATGTAGTTCGAATTTATGAGCTTTTGTAATACAATTGAATGGACCCAAATCAGTTTCACTGGCAATGGATTCCGGGTGCCGTTACTACTCTATCCATGAAGATCCATGTACTTCTTTAAATCTGCGTCCATGTATTCAAATACTAGGTTCAGAAGTAGCTTGCTCTTCTTCTGAACATGCTCTACGCATAGTAGGCTGCAAACAATGGAAGGGTTGCTCAATGTGCAAATGGAAGTAACAGGACACCACAGTTAGCGAGGAATTAGTGAGCAAAAAGAGACAGAAGAGAAGCTAAAAGTAAAAGAGGAGTTGTTACGACAAAAAGCTCCAATGAAAAGTCGTAGCTACTATATCAACACACTGAAAAGGGACAGCAACACCAAGGTACTAGTGGATAGCCTAGCTGCCTATGAGAGCCATAGTGCTAGCAGTTGCAAAAGAGGGAAGAACGAGACCTTGCGAGTTGAGTAACGACCTTGAATGTGGAGTACGTAGTAGAATTGCAGAGGAGATAAGGCTGCAACATAGAAAATAAAGCCCACAAGAAGTTGGCGCACTGATAGCCGAGCTACAAGTGGACACAAATAGAGGCTTGAATGAAGGGATGGGTTATTTGTAGAAGGAGAGAACCTGTTTGAAGGAGGCATGGTAGGGAAGGCACTTGAGATGGTAAGAAGGAGGAGGAGGAGAGCAAGTCGGTTGATGAAGTTGGGATGTAGTGAAGCATAACCAAAGGAGTCGGGAGCTTAATAGAGATGGAGGAATTTCAAAAAAGGAGGCAAAGAGTAGGATGGAGTGCTCAGTGCACCAAAAAATAGGGGTTACAGAGGTGAGGCGCAAGTGTGAGGATGTAAGGATAAGAGCTAGAAGGTGGCAGTGCATAACAGTGCATAATGGCTCCAAGATGGAGGTGTATAACAGTTAGGGGGTGTGGTTTGGTGGGTGTTGTGTGTAACTGAAGGTGCATGTGGAGATAGATAGCACCTTTCATTTGTACTGAGTCCAAATGAGTAAGAAGGTACAACGATAAATTAAAAAGTTACATGGTAAACAACCATAGGAAATTAAGAAGGAAGCAAGTAAAGGAAAATAATCACTATATAAGTATATATATAGGGAAAGTATCTAAAGACTCAAATGCAAGTTTAAAATCACATATACCATAGGAGCTCATTAATCATGTATTTTAGATTGCAGATTGCATTTACATTTCATGCAATATCAAACGGCTTCATGTTCAAATAGATAAAACCTCTACATTATTATCATTCTAGCAAACATTAAATGTTAACACTAGATTATACTTGATTGCACAAGTCTTCTTTTGGTGCTTAATTCTATAGATCCACCCAAATTTTTAAATTGTATATATAATATGTTGGAGAAAGTTTCCAAATATATTTATCTATTATATAAAACTTTGGCGAATTTTCATGGACTTTATTTATAATTTTATAATCTTAAAGGCTAAACCTAGCTCTTTTTTTAATTTTAGTTTCAGATTCTGGCGAATATACTAACCTCTTATTTTTATAAAAGCATATAAACTTTCACAAGCCATATAAAACTTTCGCTTATTAATGAAACTAATGCGAAAAAATCATCCATGCTCCTCTCCCTTGTTCATCAATCTCTTCCACCATTAGGCCTCATGTTGCTGTAGCTCTAGTCTCCCCAAGCCTCTTCCATGAGCCTTCTCTCCCTCTTGTAGATATTCTCTTATGTAGACTCTTGAGTCCATCTCTCTCTAGTTTATTCTCTCTCTATGAGTAATCTTGGAGCTTCCGCTCCCTCTTGTATGTATTAAACCTCTTCTTCTCCCTTGTGTTTATAGTGTTGGAGTGGATTCTCACTCTATTTGTAATGAAGGTCACTTCAGGTTCTCTCTCTCTTGAGTGTCTCTTCCCTTTTCTTTCTTTCAAAGCCTTAAAAGTTCTTTCTATTCGGCTGCTCACTGTGCACACATGGTCCATCTGTTTCCCGAACCACCATGCAAACTTCTTCCCCTCTTCTAGACAAAATCTATGAGGGGTGGATCGTTGATGAAGGTGGAGTCTTGAGGGAGCATCCTGCTCAGGCGAAATTAGCCTGGGTGGAGGGTAGTTTTCATGACAGTTTGACCCCCTATTAGTGTTTTACTCATAACTTTCTGCTCGATAGTCCGATTGTAATGAAATTTATATCAACGTGAAGCTCTCTTTAAGGCGCATGTTTTTATGTGATCAGATCTTGAATCAGATACTGCTGCAAAAAGTTATGAGTCTCTGTGTCTAACAATCTGTTTTCATGATAGTTTTTACCCCCTTCCAGTAAACTGTCCATATCTCTTCAACCGTCTGTCTGTTTTCAATGAAACTTATATCAGCGTGAAGCCCATCTCAACGCGCATCTCTTTGTGTGATTGAATATCATGTCTCTACTGAAAGTTATAGGCCTCTGTGTCTAATGATAGTTTGTAGAGTGTTTTGAACTGAGTATAAAGGTGTCTATGAAGGAGGTGCAATGTCTCCTCGGAATCTACCCATCCGACCCAGTCAGCCCCTTCAAACTCCTCGATATATATCAGTTCATGTCATGTTGAGCCGCAAGATCTTCTTTCAACAACGTATCGCTCTTCTCTTTGGTGCAGACTGGCTCACTGAGATTATGGCCTCTGCTGATCCTTTCCTTCTCCCTATGCTTGATTACAACATCACTTGGGATGTTACCATCTTTATTCTCATCTAAGGGAGGAAGTGAAGAGGTGCGTGAGGTTTATTACCCCCAACTTCATGTCACATCTTTTGGTGGAGACGCAGGAGATGGAAGAGTTTGCTAATTTGAAATTGCATTTGGTTAATGCATGACAACCTAGAGCACCAAAGAGTGAAGATAGGCCTCGAGATAGGAGTGGGGTCACTTGCTATGAATGTAATGAAAAAGGTCACTATAGCCCCGAGTGTCCTAGATTGAGAAAGAAAGAAGAAAAACAAGTATCCTTGTTAGAAGCTTCTTCAGGGGATGAGGAAAGAGAGGTAATGATGGCTAAACGGGGGCGTGGTAAAGCAAAAGAAGAAGAAGAAAGCAAGGAAGAAGTAGATGAGGAACATCAGGAAGAGGAACACCATAGTAAGAAAAAGAAGGCATCTAGAAGGAGAATTAGCCAGTCAGACTTTCCTTTAGGACAAGGAATTGGAAGCTATGACTTGTTGTCCGACCTTAAAGAAAAGGAAGCTCATATCACCTTTGGTCAATTACTTGCTTTGTCTCCAAAACTACGGAAGGAATGGGGAAAACTGGCAAGCACAAGAGTGTCAAAGAAGAAAAAGAAGAAAGGTGCCATTCCTATTGTTCAAAAGGTAGATATAGATGTTGGTGATGATGTACCTGTGGTTGATGTGATCATTGATGGTCAAGTGATTTCTAATGTGTACATTGATGGAGGTGCATCGATTAATGTCATGAGTGAGAAGACCATGATAGATGCTGATTTAAAATACTCTAGTACTACCTCTCCTTATCGCATCAAATTGGCTAACAACACTAGGGTTAAGACCTTGGGAGTTGTGAAGAATCTAGAAGTAGATGTATGTGGAATTTCTGTGCTGACAACTTTTCAAGTGATCCCTACCAAGCCAGATGCACGTGCCTATCCATTGATTTTGGGAAGGCCTTGGCTACGCAAGGTGAAGGCTGTTCAAAAGTGGGATACTGGAGAATTAATTTTGCAGGGAAATGATAAGAAGGTGTGCTACAACATCAAAAGCCACAAAAAGGAAGTTGTCAAGGAGGAGTCTTCAACATCAGAGAGTTCAAGCTCTGACTTAACCGATGAAGAAGAAGAGACAGGGTGTAGCTCCGAGGAGTCCAGCTCAGAGGGTGAGGTGGAAGGAGTGGCCTTTGGTCTTTGTCTTGGTGCTGATCGGGATGAGTCAGGAAGGAACAAGGTGGTAGTGCAAGAAGATCTTGTAGAGACACTTCATGTGGAGGATGTGGAGCACACTAAACAACGCCAACGCAATGAAGAACTTCTTGGTGATTCTCTATCAGGTAGTGAGAAGCTCCAGTACTTGGATATGCTAGATGATTTTCCATGTCTCTTTTCAACAAGCTATTCACAGGTTCGACCAGTCTCTCTTGTGGAGCACAAGATTGAGTTGAAGCTAGAAAGCAAGCCAATTGACATATTTGGGGCATGAAAGTGTTGATATTGAAGGTTTAAATGCCCGATTGGATCATGTGCCATAATTAGAGTTGTTTAGCTTAGTAGATGCCTCTAGATTGAGGTTGCTAGTCGAAGACATGGTGCAAAAAATGTACTCAAAGTGTCGTGAAAATCACTATATGAATCAACTGCAAAACACTGACTGTAGCAAGTGAAATCTGAATTGTCGATGAAGATAGAATTGCAATATATAAACTCCAATCTGAATCACAAGGCTTGTGAAAAATGATGCCAAGAATAGCCAAGAGGCTTTGCAAGGCTAAAATGATGTGCACAATGCCATGAAATAGCCGAATAGGCTTTACAATGATGGCATGTGTGTGTGAAATCAAATCATGTGCTATCTGCCCCCACTAAACAATTGGCAATGCCTCTGAACACTCTGAAGTCTGCTCATCACTGAACTGATGAACGTCAGGTTTTAGGTAATGTGATGATGTGAAACCATATGTGAGCATATGGACTAACTTCGAGTAGGAACTAGTTGGGAATTTTGGGCATGGCTTAGATTGGAAACTTGGGGAGATTCAAAGCATCCCCTCTATGGCGATCTAGTCTACTCTGATCTAGATCTATGCCAACCGTCGATCGATGTAAGAACAGCAAATAATTTCTTTTTAAGTGCTGGGTCAGATGCATCGATGTAGAGGCTAATGTGCATGTAGGAAGTGGATTTGTCATGGCAGCGAAGCTCAAAAGTGAGTGATACTTGCGCCAAAATGTGCACGTGATGTGACAAGTGCGTAGAGCACAAAAAATCAATCAATTTTCCTTTTAAGAGAGCCCTCAAGTTCTTCCTGGATCAAGAGATATGACTTGATCTAGGTGGAGAGGCAAAAGGAGTGCAAATGTGCTCAATGAGTGAGGGGAACTGTGAGTCACATGTAGTGATGATGTGGCACTGTGCTTAGCAAGAGGTGTGCCAATGAAGCCTTGTGCTGAGGTGGCAAGAGTGGTCACATGCAGTGACTGTGGAGCACTATGTGTGCCTATAGAGGTCAATGCTGATTGTGCTACTGATGTGGCACTGGTTCACCTAACCCAAGGTCATGCTGACCTAACCATGTCATGCTAACTAACCCAAGGTGTGGTTCACTAACCTAGGGTCAAGTTGACCAGGGTTAGGTGATGTTGTGGCAAAACAATGATAGGTGGCAATGATGACATGGCATTGACTTTGATTGGACATGCTAACATGGCACAGGCAACTGCCATGTGTTAGTAGATAAGGGATGATGTGGCACTTGACCAACTGGATGATAACATGGCAGTTTGCTGATGTGGTAGGTGGCTGCCACATTGCAATTGATGGTGATGTGGGCTGTGGATAAGGTATGCCACCTAAGCAATGGCATGGTAGATAAGAGGGGTGCCACGTGTCACTATGGTGACCAAGCTCAAGTGGTGATAAGGTTCCTCCATGTATCGATTCCTGAACTGTCAAAATCTTTGGATACTAACGGAATCTGTGGGAGATTTCGATGATAGATTCACTTCCATCACTAGATGACACTGTGGTCGTTGGTGTGGTGAGATGCATGTTTGTGAGGCTTACTACTGCTTTGGACATGTGCTAGGGGAACTAGTTTGTTGCCTGCATTGAGGTGATGGCCTTGGAGGCCTTGGAGCTGAGTGAAGAGCGGCTATGTGTAGAGCGTATCATCTGCATTGTTAGTAGATGGCCTCAAGGAAGAGTCGGTGTGGAAGGTGCTGTGTATTTTGTCGATGAGCACTGGACAGGCGTAGAAGTTGTAGATGGCACCGTTTACAGTTGGAGAGTCGTGCCCGTAGCTTGTAGAAGCTGCTATAGGGAGTCGTTGATGTGGTTGTGGTATAGATGGGCTATGGGTGGCAGTCACAAGCTAGTTGCACTCCGTGGTGCTTGCTGTGCTTTAGAAGGTGGCTTAATGTAGAGGCAGGTTTTGAGGCTTGAGCCATGGCACTGTTGAAGCGAGCTGTTGGTTGGTCATAGGATGAGCCATGGCTTTGGCTTTGGAATGACTGGTGTAGTAGTTGTAGATGGCAGTGGAGTAGCCTATGTTGGAAGAGCTATAGTTGGAGTTGTAGATGGAGTCCTTGTGATGCCCTCCTTCTACAAATTCAGAGCGTGCAATCCACTGAAAGGCTCACAACGTCTCCCATTGTAAGTGCATTGGTAGCCTCGATAGCCTCAATGGTAGCAAAAGCCCAACAGTTGTAAGACACAGCTAGATGACACAATAGTAAGGTCACGCATCAACCAAGGCCTCCTCAGCAATGACTATTTACAAGCGGATTCTCAAGGCTCCAACAATGGCTAATTACAGCCTTCATCAATGGCCCAGGCCAGCGGGCTCACGGGGCGAATCTCTAGCCCTTGTGCAACAACTGCAAGGCTCCCAGCAACGGAGCACCAAGCTGTTTGCTCAGCCGCGCCTTCCTAGATGCCTACAATAGCTTCTAATGCTGCACGCATCATCGGGCTTCTTTAACCCACGAGTCCTTGCAGTCCATGGCCTCTAGCAGCAAGCACACCTACAAGCTCCAACGCCAATGAGCCAACAGCTCCATCGAGCTCCAAAAGCCTCCAAAAGCCTCCATCAGTAGCTCCCGTGGTGCGTAGCCTCTCAACTAATGGACTCCATAGCCACTCTCCAACAGCAGTGACGCTCTTTAAAATCGCCTAAGACTCCATGCCTCTCCAGCCGACCATGAGCTAGCAAGCTCAGGCCCAAAGCAAAGGACCCTCTGCATCAACTACTTTCTGCCACTCCACGCTCAGCAAACTCTGTTCCTTCTCCTTCAGTAGACGGAATCAAAATCTATGACAGAATCTTCAATAGATTCTAGTGCACCAACAGTTGACACGTGGAGGATAACACACACCCAGCAAGTGCCATGTCAGCCTTATCTGACACATCAGCATCTACCACATCATCAGCCCCGTGAGGTTACCATGTCATCATCTTATCCACACTGCCACATCATTTGCCACAGTGGTAGCCATGTCATCATCGATTACCACATCAATAAGCCACATCATCAGTGACACATCACCTACCATGTCATCAGTGACACATCATCAAGGACACATCATCAATGCCATGTCATCACTACCATGTCAGCATTAGCACGTCATCTACTGACATCATCATTTGTGCCACCTCAATTGTCCAGTCAGCATGGACCTCTGCAGGCACACACAGTGCTCCACAATCACTCCATGTGACCACTCTTGCCACCTTAGCACAAGGCTCTATTGGCACACCTCTTGCTAGGCGTAGTGCCACATCATCACTGCATGTGACCCACAGTGACACATCATCATTGAGCACCATTTGCACTCCTTTTGTCCCTCCATGTAGATCAAGTCGTATCTCTTGATCTAGGAAGAATTTGAGGGCGCTCCAAAAAGGAAAGTCGCTCGTTTTTTTGTGCTCTATGCGATCATCACATCACATGCACATTTTGGTGCAAGTTACACTCACATTTGAGGCTCGTCGGCCAAACCACTTCCTTCATGCACATTCGCCTCTACATCGATGCATCTGACCCAGCACTTAAAAAGAACAAAAGAAAAGGAATTATTTGATGTTCTTTAATCGATCGATGATTGGTATAGATCTAGATCAGAGTAGACTAGATCGCCATAAAGGGGACGCTTTGAATTTCCCCAAGTTGCCAATCTAAGCCATGCCCAAAATTCTCGACTAGTACCTACTCGGAGTTAGTCCATACGCTCACATACAGTTTCACATCATTACATTACCTGAAACCTTACGTTCATCAGTTCAGTGAGCAGACTTCATGGAGTACAGAGGCCTTGCAGATTGTTTCAGTGGGTAGATAGCATCTGATTTCACACACATATGCCACCATTGTAAAGCCTATTCGGCTATCTCACGACATTGTGCACATCATTTCAGCCTTGTAAAGCCTCTTGGCTATTCCCGGCATCATTGCCACAAGCCTTGTAATATAGATTAGATTTTATATATTGCAGTTCTATCTTCACCGATGGTTCAGAGATTTCACTTGGCATAGTCAGTGTATTTGTAGTTGATTCATACAGAGATTTTCACGAAACTTTTGAGTACATTTCTTGCACCATGTCTATGACTAGCAACCTCAATCTAGAGGCATCTGCTAAGTTAGACAACTCCAATTACGATACATGAAAATATCAAATGGAGACCATTCTTGTACTTCAGGACAAATGGGAGTATGTCGATGGGTCTACACCTAGACCATTGGACAATCCAGCCACAAGTAGCTTTACTCCATCTATTGTCACAGCACTAGCAATGAGATCTACAATGGGATCTATAGCTACACAAACAGTTTGCGCACCTGTAGTAGATCCTGCCATTACCCGAGCTCAAGCAGAATGGGATAAGAAAGACAAGTACGCCTATCATCTGATCAAGCAAAATGTGCAAGATGTCATGCTAGGACAGCTCAACACAGTCAAGACATCGAAAGAAGCATGGGATATGTTCGCAGCTCTCTACGAGTCCAAGAACACATCTAGGATTCTCACCTTGAGAAACCAAATCAACCAGAGTTTCCACAACAACAGTGAAACCGGTCATGCTTATGTACTCCGCATAAAAGACTACAATAATTAATGTGCATCAGTAGGAGAGACTATGAACCCCGTAGAAATGGTTCAAGTCATCTTGAATGGACTAGGAAAGGGATATGAGAATCTAGTCCAGAGTATTGCCATCCAATGGCAAATTCCAACAGGCAAATTCCAACACTAGATGAACTTCAATCAGTTCTACTTGGTGAAGAACTCAAGACTCAGGCAATTCAAGCACGTAAAGGTCATTTTAATGATCAGGCATTCATAGCTTCAGACAGAAGCAGAGATAGAGGTAGAGGCAGAGGCAGAGGTAGATCATACCAGAAAAGTGGTCATCATCAGCAAAAAAATCAAAGTCAGCATCAACATTAGCATCAGCATCATCCTTAGCAACATCAGAATCAGCAAAGAGGAAATCATTCCAATCGAGGAAGATTCCAAGGATGAGGGAATGCATCCACCAATGTGTCAAACATTCAGTGCAACTACTGTCACAATTTTGGACACTATAAAAGAGATTTCTGCAAAAGTAGTATGACCAAGGTGGTCAATCCAGCAGTAATCGAGGGAATTTTTGAGGTAGAGGAAATCATCGTGGTGGACATTCTAGTCACAGTCATTTTGCAAATGAACATGGAAATATGTTTCTTGCAAGCGACGAAATGCATCAGACTAATACAGTGTACCCAGAAATTGATTACAATCCCAAAGAGGATTTCAGCTATCAAGTCGACCAAGTGGAACAGGATCCTTGTTACATCAACAGCGGTGCATCATCTCACATGACAAATCATTAGAAATGGTTCACAGAAATGAAACCATTAGAAGGACAAAAAAATGTCATCTACACAACAGACAATACACCGAATCCGGTTCAAGGGACAGGCGTTATCCCTATGAACAATTTTATTGGTACAAAAGAATCAGTGAAAGATGTGCTCTATGTTCCGAAGCTCAGCAAGAACCTTTTGTCAGTAGGTCAAATGATGGAACACAATTAAAAGTCATCTTCGATGGTGATGAATGCACTATCAGAGACAAATCCAAAAGATGTCAGCTAGTAGCAAAAGGTGTCAAGGAAGGATGCTTATACAGAATGCTAGCTACAGTACCAGATAAGCATGCCATGTTAGCTCAACTGCAACATATGTCACTATCTGCAAAATGGCACAAGAGATATGGTCATGTCAACTTCAAGTACTTGTTAGATCTTAGGAATCAGAATATGGCAATTGGGATTCCGAAGCTATAAATTCTTGGCAAAGTTTGCGAAGCATGCTTCTTTGGCAAACAAAAGCAAACCAACTTTGTCAGAAGTACCTCTCGTGCAAGAGATATTCTTGATTTGATAGATATAGATGTATGGTGTTATGCCCAGCCCCCCGTAGTATCAATGGTTCACTTTATTACTTGAATTTTATTGACGACTATAGCAGATATTGTTGGGTCTACTTTTTGAAAGAGAAATCTAAAGTGTTTTCCAGATTTCAAGAATTCAAAGCCATGGTTGAAAACCAGACAAGTAGAAAGATCAAAGTCATGAGATCAGATAGAGGAGGTGAATACATGTCTTCAGCATTCATGAACTTTTGCAAAAATCACGACATTCAAAGACAATTCACATGTGCAGATACTCCTCAGTAGAATGCAAGAGCTGAAAGGAAGAATGGGACTTTAGTAGACAGTGCTAGAGCAATGCTTAGTGAAAAGCATCTTTCATATTAGTATCGGGCAGAAGCAATTGCCACTACAAACTATTTGCTTAATCGGCTTCCTACCGAACCGATACAAGGTATGAATCCTTATGAAGCATTCAGTGGACATAAGCCACACATCGGGCATCTCCGCATATTTGGTTGCATAGCATATGCCCACATACATGATAATCATCACAGGAAATTGGATGCGAAGTCACGCAAATGCATCATGGTTAGCTACAGTAAAGAAAGCAAAGCATACAAGTTGTATGATCCCATGAACCGCAAGGTCATTATCTCCAGAGATGTAATCTTTGATGGGGAATCAGAATGGAAAACCTCACCTACACAGGAGATAGAAGCATCGACTTCACAGTCATCTACAGAACAGGTTGATGAAGAAGAGCAAGAATTGTCAACAACACCCCAAGTAGAGCCACAGCAGCTCAGACGGTCTACTAGGAAAAGCAGACCTCCAACCAGATTGATATATGCTCAGAAAGGCAAAGCAATTCAGGTTGAAACCACCAACTATGCTCTTATGACTACCACCATGGCTATAGAACAGCCAGTGTACTTCGAAGACGTAGTAGACAAGCTAGAATGGCAAACTACTATGAATGAAGAAATGGATGCTTTATATAAGAATAATACTTGGGAATTATGCGACTTTCCACCAGGAAAGAAGGCCATAGCAAACAAATGGGTATACAAAGTGAAGTACAATCTAGGTAAATAGAAATTCCAACCATTTGCCTATACATAGTGACATCTTCTATCTCAGCTTGACAAAAGGATTTGCATAGCAATATGATCAGGACTATGATGAGACTTATGCTCCAGTAGCAAAGATGGATTCCATATGGTTCTTGATATCACTAGCGACACTCAGCAAATGGAATGTGTACTAGCTCGATGTCAAGAATGCATTTCTCAATTTTTATCTAGACCAGGAAGTCTACATGCAACAACCAGCAAGTTATGTTGAACCAGGAAAGGAGAATAAGGTTTGCCATCTCAAGAAAAGTCTCTATGGCTTAAAGCAAGCACCTAGAAGTTGGTACAATAGAATTAACAAGTATTATGCTGATCTGGGATACATCAAATCCAATGCAGATCATACTCTCTACTACAAAGTTCAAGGGGAACACATTACTATTGCACTTCTGTACGTAGGACTTATGCACTATTGTCTTGGAATTGAGTTCTGGAGAGATTCATATAGCACATTCATGAGGTTCAAGTATGTAGACAGTCTCCTGAAGAAGTTTCATATGGCAGATTGCAAGATTGTTGCCACTCCCATGTAACTGAGTTTGAAACTTACTAAAGATTCAAAAAAGCCTACAATCAATGACAGATACTATAGGCAACTCATCGGATCTTTTATATATCTGATAATCACACGGCCAGATTTTTGTTATGCAGTAAGCTCACTGGCACAATTTATGGCAAATCCAAAATAGTCTCATTGGAATGCAACCAAAAGAGTCTACGGGAGGATCAGCCGGCCGACGCGCAGTTTGACCTTAAGGGTTTCGCAACTCTGAATTGCACCGTGACTAGTGTTAAGTCCTGTTGAGTTCTCTCAGACATGTTGATGGACCTGGTGAACCAGAGCACGACGAACGAGCCTCCGTCTTGGCGGCCTAACATATCGAGACCGGAGTTCCGGTGGTCTTCCAAGCGGTTAGATTCCTGTCATCGTTCGTTAATGGGCTTTTTTTGTGCGACGAGTATCCTTTTGTATCAAATGAAATATGCTATGTAAATCACATATAAGAGCACTCACATGTAGGAGGGCACATGAAGCAATATACATATCGGGCACAAGCGGTTGCTGTGCAAGGAAACCAGAGGGAAGCCTTTTGGGCCTACTGAGGTTCTGGAACATTGAGGGATCGTGGATGTTCACAGCGACCCACTAAGTGCTGAGGTTGATCGAGGATATTTTTACTACAACAACATGCCTTCATGGCAGTTTGCAATGGTGATTAGGTGCTGAAGCTCTTGGAAGCGCTCACGTTTCTTTCAAAGGCTGGTTCGAGAAGACGTTCCGGCTCATGAACGGGTTGGAAGCACTGCAGCTGGCAGGGTAAGTTTGCTCAACAACAGTAAATCGTCGTCGTGAAAAAAGCCATGTACTAGCGTTGCCCGATCGCGTCGATCAGTAGAACGAGAGGCCCATGCAAAATTGACGAACAAAATCTGGCCTATTTTATGTACAAGAGAAGCCAGAGGAAGATCGTTGGCACAAGCCTGGGAAAGGCAAAACGTTGGTCCTCACCTTGAATGTGCACGGCTATCAGCTTGTAGTTGGATCTCACGACGATTGTCCAGGAGACTGAGAGTAGGTTATTGCATATGCGATCTAGGAGATCGTGAAAAAAAGATTGTGGAGGCGGGCTATGTGGGAGCTCCATTGGGTGCTCATATGTGTTTTAAGGGCTAGCTCAGTAAATACGGCTGCATGAGTACTCCTGAATCGTTGATAGAGCTGCATATAGATCTATCACTCACGAAGGTGACTGTGTTGCTCTCGGGTGCCTCTTGGCCTTGCCTCTCCAAGCGACCATTATCAGCTGGGAAGGACGGCAGAGCCTATATCTGCTACCTAAAGTATTCTACTGCAGTAGGTTGCATGTGGGAGCTGGAGGATATCATGGGTGGATCAAAATATAGGGCGGGGTGATCAGTGGATTTGCTTCATTAAGCGTCTTGTAGAAGCATGGATAAAGGGAGATAGGAACTTTTGAAATTCTAAAAGGCTTTCAAGATCGGTGAAGAAATACCAAATCAAGCTAGGAGTGGAGCATTCAGCACAAGCTCCAAGGTTCAATCCGAATTCCAGGGCATCCAGTTCATCATTGGCAAGCAAGGTTCTATATGATCCTACAGGGGGTTCTATCTACATGATCATGGTTGCTTGGAGGTTGTGACCCCTACATCTTTCATCTTTGTATTTTCTACAATTATTGGTGGTTATCAGTATATGGTGTTTCTCAGTATTTTTTCAGTTCATGGTGTTTTGAGTTCATCTTGGGATTGTGTTTCCTCTTGATGTGTTTGCAAACGTGACTGTTCATCTAGCTATAAACGCATTTTAGTGTAGCTCTCCCAGTCTCATCATCGCATCTCTTTTCCAAAAGAAGACGCTCCGGTCAAAAATTATGTTCTTTCTGAGATTGTTTGTTTTGAACTTTGATTGTTGTGCAATTAAGGGGGCAAACGATATGGGTGGTGATTGAAGTTCTGTATGCCATAATAAGGCCAAGATTGAGACCAATAACAATGCGGAAGCGAAAGGAACCGTGAAGGCACCCAAGGTTGACAACCTGGATGTAACGACGACGGAAGTGACAACGAGAGGGACGGGGTTTTCGTGGTGACGGCGACCAAGGATAGAACATTCCCATTTGCGTTCAGGACTGAAAAGCTGGAGTTTGACGGGGAGGGAAACTTGAAGGGAAAGCCGATCATCATGATCAGAAGCAAATCTCTGAGCAAGGCGGTCAAGAACGCGTCCAGGGTATACATGTACCGCTCAGCATCAACCTCTAGAGTCTAGATTGTTGTGGCTTAGAGGAGGTTAGGGATTCAAAAGAGAAAATAAATTTATGGTGTTTTTTTGTGGGCCCCATTTATCCACCTCACATGCTCCCCCAACCACGCGTCTACTCCCTCTCCCTTTGGTGCCCATCCACGTGTCAATATTACGCACCATTCACATGGCCCACCTCAATCGAACAAAATCCGACAAATTCGATCGCCCTATTTGTTTGGTACCCATCCATGTGTCAATCTCAAGTACCACCCATGTGCCGCACCTCTATTAGACGAATTTTGACATAGTCGCCCTATTTGTTTGATACATGGACAATTTGCATGCCTCTCCATGCAAGGCAACAACCTCATTGCCTGGAAAAGTCTATCCTCACTATGATGAGCTTTTTGAGTTTTGTTGATAGGAACCCAGTTTAATAAAAATGCGATCAACCACAGGAGGACTCGTCACAGGGTCAGGACAAAGCGTTGTTACTACAACAACTACAGCCTCACGTAGCCATGCCATTTTTGTTAAAATGCGGAAGGTATTGGACCGAAGGAGGGGCCCTTCGAAACGTTCCCATAGGGGGAGGATGCAAAGAACTGTTGATCCTACCTCTCTGGTTTTGCCTGACGAAAGTGCATCCAACATGCTTGCAAGTATCAATTTTATAGGCTTTTCGAGCTCTAGTTTTGGTGATCTATCAAACGAAGGCCACATGCTGAGTATAGCTTTCTCAGCCTTCAAGAGTCCTTGCGATTAGGGGAGCAATCGGGAGAGGTTTCAAACAACCCAGCTTTGTTCGATATAGGAGGTGCATGTAGAAAATGTAGCCAATTGTATCTACTACCTAGCATGCCTGGTTACATCGATAATAGGCTTGTTTGTATGGGCTACGGCAGCTCGTTTGTGAAACTCGAGCTAGGCTCGTCGATGTACAATGAATCTGATTTATGCTCGATGTTTGAAGAACAGACTCACATGGCTGGGTCTGCCACATCGATGTGTTCTTCTCTAGAATAGCAACTGCCCACCTTCACTGTTCTTGGCGAATCTTCCAATGGTTGCAATTTGGAAGCTCATTCAGGTTGGCCAGACATGCATGCAATAGTGGGGCTATGATGTAAAGTTGTTGGAGAGCGCTAGTAGTGCAGGTACGTTGCAGTCTTGTTTTTTTCCTAAGTTCACAAGCAGACTTCTAGGCGTTGAGAAATGACCCACACATTATACCAAACTAGAGGCTACACAGCTCAGTTTTTTTACAGATGTTCGAATAACCTCCATGGGTCCCGAGATGTGTCTTCTGTTGACATTTTTTGGCCTACGAGAGCATCATGCCTGTGGTGAAGCTTGGCTCCAATGGCCTCCTCATTTTTGCTAAGGGCCTAGGTTGCATGGGCATGTCTGCTTTGATCAATGGCACCCTCCTCAATACCGCCAACATTTACCTCGGGAATGAAGCTCTCATCGGAAAGGTGATCCATCCTTTGGCTGTACTGTTGTTAATTGTTGCGTGGCTTTTGCTATCCTTTCTTAAGGTCTCATTCCGCTCTCTTTTGTATGCTATCAAAGAGAATCGTAAGCCGGATCGGCGTTTCAAGGTAGAGCTAAGTTTGTGTTTGGAGAAGTTATTGAATCGGTGGCTATTTTGCAGATTGGGGAAATGAAGAAGCTAGTGGAGGAAGGCAAAGTCAAGTATTTGGGTCTCTCAGAAGCCTCTGCATCTACCATCAGATATGCCCTAGCAGTGCATCCCATAATTGCAATTGAAATGGAATGGTCCCTCTGGTATTGAGACATCGAGGAGGAGGTTGTACCCACTTGCAGGTATTCATAAGGCGAGTTACTTCTCTCACATCAATTTCATCGCATCTCTTTAGATTGTCAGTGGACACAACCAAGACTACAATGAGCAAATCTTGAGCACAACAAAGTACTCTACCAAAATTTGCAAAAGTTTTCAGGGAGGAAAGGTTGCACCCCGGGGCAATTGGCACTTGCTTGGGTGCATCACCAAGGGAATACAGTGCCCAAAGCCTGGGCACAACCAAGGTGAAGAATTTTAAGGAGAACCTGAGTGCCCTAGCTATGAAGCTTGACAAGGAAGACATGGACGAGCTAGAGGCAATGTTTCCTCCTCATGTTGCAAGAGGTGGAAGATATTCTGATAAATTTCAACAATAAATACGTAAATCAAATCGTAGTTAATATTCAAGTCGTATTGCTTGTTTGGAACGTAAATCCTTCGGGTTCCTCTTCCGGTTCACAAAGTTTTTGTCAAATTCCCAACTACGGACCTAATACCAAACAGATTCTGCGAAAGGATAGGAATTCTTTGATTCGTTTCGCGTGAAGGATCAAAAGTAAAAGCACGTCATTCCTCTGTCAACGCCCGAGTCATGGAGGCATTAGCCTTTTATGTCGCTGTCTGAACCTGTGTCTCTATTCCACATCGTAAATGGAAAATTTGAAAGTCGATTTAAGTAAAATGGACAGTCGCATAGAGGCAAGATAATCAATGTTTGGGTTAGTCCTGAACTAGCATTATCAGCATTGTTCTATCTTGATTGTACTGGTAGACTTCTGCGTCTAGTATAGCTTCGTCGTTATTCCTAGGTAAATGGTGTGTGGATACTCGCGTACAACCTGACGCTCAGCCATATTGGTATTCACCACAACACTCAGGCGACCGATTCTTCTGCTGGTGGTCATCTTCACATTCGCGATTCACTATGGGACTCGATTTTGTTGGAACCCACCCTCAATTTCTGACGCTGCTCTATGTCGTAAAATATTTGGATACAGTGGGTGGCTTACTTGCATGCGTGTGTACAACCAGCGCCAGAGAAAGTACTCCTATGGTGTTCTCGTTTGGTGCTAAGCCTCCTAAGCAATCTGACCTGCGCAAAAAATCCGCAATAAATAAATAGACGAACTTCTCTCTCCGTAACCTATCTATGCACCGCGTCTTCTCCACGCAGTCGAATGGAAGGAGAATGGGTCATCGCAGTCCACCCTCAAAACCACGACCAATTTGAACTCGCTTGACATTCCTGAAGTGAAAGGATCTTTTCAACCACAGCTGTAGCATGCTCTCAAACACCTCATCGTCTTTCGTGCTGGCGTCCAGCAGCTTTCTTGGTGGTAGACGGTGAACAGGCATGGGCGATAACCTTCGTACATTCTATTTCGCTGTTGCGAAATGCCCCTAGCGGTAGTTGTTAAGCCCGTCTTCCCTTATAAAAGCCCTCGTCCCACAGCGCTCGACGGACCTTTTGCACTTGTTTGCCTTCTCGCATAGTCGTACTGTGTTTGTGACGGGGAGCTACGACGAAGTTCTTCACAGGCCCAGGGAAATTAAAATCCGAGAGTGTCTCCTCCGGAAAACAAAAAATCGCAGAGCCAATAGTTGTCGAGCTAGAAGTGTTGCAGAACCAAGGTGGTGACAGTTCGTTAGTGTCACTAGACGAACCCGAAACAACTAGCATGACGGATTTACTTGTGCTTTTTTCATTTATTTTCCTAGCTGCCGTCGCAACATCTGCACAAAAAAAAACATGACCCTCGCCTCGCGTCCTTTTGCTGCTTCTCTGCGTGTCTTGTGCGACCATCTCAACGCCTCTTGTGAATAGTGCAGTCGATGCAGCAGTTTCCTGTGTGTTTGCATGTGGCTCACGTGGATACCGAATGTTGTTGGGACCTATTATTTTCTTCTACGTTTCATGGCTTTATTTTCGGGCCTTGAGCGTCCATAGGGATCACAAGCAAGCTACAAACTGCTCACTCCTCTGACCCTTCTCCAGTTGTGGCCAATGAAATATTGCATGCCCTAGCTAGCCAAGGCTTCGTCTCCATCTCCGGTGGTTGTTTGCTGCAAACAACAGCACCAGGGCCGTCCCCCGCAATCGATGTACCTATTGAATTCACCGATGCAAAGGCTTTTGCAAAAGACGGTTCGCTCCTAAGGCATTCGAGCATCAAGAAGGGTCCCAAGAAGAGCCTAAAGATAGCTTTCCATGTGGCTGCAGAACAAGCATACGCCGAAGGTATACACTCATTGGACGCAAAACACACCTTTCACGCCTCTTTTTTAGCTTGCGAACTAAGCCCTTGCAATTTCGAACGCCAGTTAAAAAAGAGGTGCACAAGCAGGGGTGCCTTTTGAAGATGCGATCCTTGATCGAGCTTGACATCGAGCCACCGATGGTTGAGGAAGAGAACGATTTAGATGATACAACCAGCCACTCTAGCTCCACAGTGGAGACTGAAAATAAAGGCTCTAAATAGCCCTAGAAAAATAGCTTGCATAAATGTATTAATGTCTGCATATCCATACAACCCCCTTTGCTTCAATGAATGTTAACAACCAATTTGCACAAACTGCATAGTCGCTACAGTAGAGACGCCACAAAGCCCTCAAATAAGAATGCAACCAAATAACACAGACTACTTCAATTAACATGTTTCGTTGCCGAAAGTTATTACACCTACAACAGCAAGCTTTAGTTCGGTTGTCGCTACTCTCGCTAATCGTAGTCGCAACTATTTTGGTATATTGCATCTATGCAAACTTACCCCCTTGCGTTCAGCTTCCCTTTTTCACATTCAGTAAACCTCTCACACAAGTGGGTGATTACATTTTTCAGCAAGCTCCTCCTTCTCCCGCAAGACAAACCATGACAACGAGCACCAACAGTTTGTCCCGTCCAATAGTGCAACACATGACGACCAACAAGTTGGCGTGGTTAGGCCAACAGATCTTGCATTGCCCGCCCCCTCCGGTTGCCCTCCCAACTTTATTAAGAGACCCTTTGTCGGAATATGTGCCATACCGTTTTGCCTTTAATGGCAAAGTCTTGGCAAAGTATGGGACATTCAAGGCCCGGGATGTCTCATACCCTATCTTCATGTGCATTGACGTGAGAGACACAGATTGTTGTGAGACCATAACACTCCATGTGCCACATGCTTATGTACTATAGCTAAAAGAAGTCTTGCAAGTTGATGGCTTCTTCTGGATAAAGGGCCCAGCCATTGCAAAGCGTGCACCAGGGGAGGGCGGAACATCTTTTTTGTCCTTGTGTGTTGGTGCCACCACCACAATGCTAAAAGGAGAACCATTCGATGGAGTCATTTCGTTTGTATTGGAGAAACCAATACGTACATATGCACCGTGGGCGGCCGCCAATCAGGTGGAGATAAGCAAGACATCTTTTGTCTCACTCATGGCAACAATAGCATTTGTGATTGTTAAGGTTGACTTGGATGGATCCCCATCAGACCAAATCATCATAGCTGATGGACCCAATGCGGAAGACCGAGCCACGATAAGCACTACATTGTTGCAAAAATCACATTTCCTCATACCAATTTATTCAAAACTTCCATCAACATAGCAAATGTCTTTTGTAGCTAACCTTTGTGGCCGAGAGGAGACACACACTGGCGCAACTAGTCGAAGAGTTCATAGACGAGGGTGTCATCATGTATGTTTCCAAGGACATATCATTCATGCGTGCACGACATGCCCTAGCAGTGTTCGACTTCACAATCTTGGTAGCGATCCCTGAAGGAAGCCTCCATACATCGCTCGAAGAAACTTTCGCAAGCCAAGTTTCTCAACTAGGATATGGAAAAAAGGTGAGCTGCATGTTTGTTCCTGAAGGCACCTAATTTGAGTCTCACTAACACCATTCTTGTCATTTAGGCAGGTTGCTGGTGTGTTGCACTTCATAGGCTTGAACGGCCCACTTGTCGAGTACCAGTCTGGAGGCTGTGGTGGGCCACATGTCAATAGGGACCCATCACATCCTTTCTGCTATAGTTGTGACGGATCATAGGTTGCAATCTAGCTTCATGAGACCCATGTCGATGATGTGCTGAAGCTAAACTGCCCCTTCGCAGAGTTCCATAGCCCTAGCATCGTGTCAACGAGGAACATGAAGTTTGACAAGAAGCCTTGTGGAGAGTTTACTGTAAACAGCGCAAGATTTGTGACAGGATTTGCCATGGGGGGTTGACATGTCATTGTCAACTTTGTTGTTGTGATTGTTTTTCATCTGCTTTTCACAAACACTTAAATGTTTCTTGCTTTTTGCATATAATCTTCCAAGAGGGAGTTTGCATCATCCCTGCGACTGGAAAATTCCATTGTAAATATCGCCAAACCCATCACAAGTCTCATTGTATATGGCGCATCAATAAATCAAGACCTCCTGGGTTTTTTTTATATCGATTTTCAATGTCTCTTTCTGCTCACTACCGTCTTTTTCGACACTTCTTGCGATAGGTTAATTTCAATGCCCTTCTAAACAGTGCAAGTATCCAATACAACTCGTCACATTTGCATGCATTAGCACGACACAACACAGAGATACATCGTCCATAATTATAAGAGAGAACTACAGTCCTGCTAATGTTCCTTTAACAATGGAACGATGAAAACCAACATAGACATGCAAGCAACTCTCTTGCCCTACCTTCTCCAGTGCAACAATGCTTTTGATTCACACAACCCAACAAACAAAAACATCCTTCTTTCAGTGCTAGCACTATGCCTTGGATTGGAGAACATAGTTGAAGTGCACAACATTAGTGTCCATGAATCTACAAACCAAGAGGAACTAGCAAATATTCACATCGTGCATGGTGTATGCGCAAGACACACAGTGGTTAACACATTGACAATCTTGCAATTAAATTTAGGAGGCTCTTTCGAGCTTTTGGTTTGCAATGGCAAATAAATAACCAAAGAATTTTAGGTGGGGCTACAAAATTACTGCATAAGGCATGCGCTACTGTTAGATGAAACAACAACACCTAGCACCATTGCACCATTGCTCGCATCCAAGTGGAACCAAAGATACAAAGCTTGGATAGCTGAGGATGAGTCAAGACTATTCCAGGTGATAGAATTTCACCATGGGCAACCAGCCACGACTATTGCAAGCGCCTTTGAAGTGGAGATTGGCCCTGGGAGATATACATTTCAAAGTGTTTGTGGCAAGATTTACAAGACATGGTCTCGTATGCCAACAGCTATTGACAAAAACACAAAAGGGAACCAACAAGACAAGGTAGGCATCTGCCATGCTAGCACGTTGCATTCTTTCCGCAATGGCAAGAGGGACCGTGGTTCTACTGCTGCGAGAGGAGCTCGGGGGGGTCACTATGTACAAACCCTCTATATCACGTGCGTTCAAGGCCTATATTTAAAATCCCTTATTTGTAAAATTTTCCATTAATAAAATGTACCCCTTTTCTATACAAATCTGTAATTTTTTTCCAAAACTATTTAAAATAGTCCCTTATGTATATTTATTTCTGTAAATTTTAGAAATAAAAAATATCCTTCTGTTGAACTCACGTGATAGAGTTACATATGATGAGTGACCCCCCCGAGGAGAGGAGACAAAAAAGAAAAGAACTACTTGGCCAAAGTCAAAGATGCACCAAGCTACGAGTGTGCATGTTGTGGATGCCTTACATTCAAGACAAAGTTGAAACTCACCAAAGACTTCCACAAAGACTTTATGAAAGAAAACATTCTTGGGGAGGACGTGAGTGCAACCGATCAAGTTTTTTTGTGCTCCCTCTGCTATGGCTATATTAGTGCAAGCACAATGACAAAATTGACAAGTAAAACGACCGTGCTTGCACCCATAATAAGCACCGTCGCAACTCTAAACAAGATTGAGAAAAGGCTCATCTCAGTGCGAATACTGTTTGCGCAAATCATGCAACTGACCTACGAGGGCTAGCTAGGGTTTCACGAAAGCATCGTCAACGTCTTTGCTGATGTCGACAGGGCACAAAAACTCTTGCTCCGTTTCATTGACGACAGCGCAATCGTGGTCATGGCAATAAAATGCCAGATGCAATACAAACACAACTACGTTTGTGGGTTGGTACAGCCAAACATTACCATGCGCGCACTGCTTGACCTAATAAGCAGCCCACTATACAGAGAAAACAATGTCCGAGTAAACACATTGTGGCTGGAGCACATAAAAAAACAGCAAGAGTCTAAGGCCAGTATTGATTCATCTAAGCCAGAAGGCCACACTGAGGAGGCCAACGAAAATACATATATAGACACGCTAGTGCATGACATCTACACAATGCAACAAGTAGTGGACTACAAGGACAAAACTATTAACGTCACCCCATCAGAGGGTTTTTCCCCGTTAGGGATACTTTACTGTAAGCACTACTGCTGCAAGGAGCTAGCATTTCCCTCCCTTTTCTATGGGCAGAAGAGAAACTATGGACACACAACAAAAAGAACATACCATGACATTGTCAGGTGGGAGCTCAGGCACAAGGACCAACGCTTTGTGGTGTATTGAAAACTTGTTCTTTAAAACAATGAAACTCTTGTTCCATCAAATAGTGTCCTCGAGCTAGGTTAGATGCGCAAGGGCCAACTATAAGGAGTCCACATAGATGCGTAGATGGCGCTCATCGACACGAACATTGAGCAAATGTTGCATTTGAAAATTGGCTATCATGACTTTGTTTGCCTACGAACTTCAGCCGATTACAAGCGAAGGCTGAAGCAAAATGTGCTCACAATGCTACGATAATTAGGGCCTTCGACATTCTTTATTACATTCTTTGTAGGAGAAAAGTGATGGGAGCTACTAACGTCATGCTTGTGCAAACTTAGGCCGGTCCAAAGCATCGACCAAAGTGAGGAAGGCATGGATGACCTGCAAAACCTTGTGCACACAAATCTAGTAATGACAGCACAGTACCACACACACAAGTTCCATGCTATGAAGACATTGCTTAGGCAACACGAAAGCATACTAGGGCCCATAGAGGATTTTTTTTTGTCACCGAATTTCAAAATAGAGGAAGCCAACATGACCATGGGCTTATATGGGGAAGGGGTGTGCCCACCTACATTGGTGACAATGTGGATGCCATACAAGATTTTGTGGAAAGCAACATTTCAACAGACTCATCCATGCTACCGATGCATTTGAGAGACCTCCAAACTCACAAGCACCGTAAAACATGCACTGAAAAAAACAAGACATGCCGCTTTGGGTTTCCGTGGCTGCCTATTGACTGCACCCAAGTGCTTCTTCCCTTGGAGAATGTGCATAACGGTGCCAAGCACAAGGCAAACTCTAAGAAATTTGTAACCTTTCTTGGAAGCCTAGACATGCAGACACTTGAGCTCGAGGTTTTTGTGAGAACTTTAGGGTTGATATACGTATAATATATCCTTACCTTGTGGAGCACCATTGCGGAGCCAACTGTTTTCCTACGTAGAGATCCAAAGGATATTTACACAAACAACTTCAATCAAAAAATCTCAACATTATAGAAGGCAAATACAGATGTGCAGCTTGTAATGAACCATCTGCATTGTGCTTCACATTATAAAGCCACTTGCAATTGCATTAGTTTAAGTCGCTGTACATTAACATGACCAATGCGTTTATGCTAGATATCAGTATCTGCAACAGTTGGGGAACTGAAGGGAAAGCATGAAGTGAACAGAAAATGAGAATTCTTGCTTATGGAATGAAGAAAGGTGAGGTCCTTATGTAGGCACCTCTTACATGATCACTGACATCACTGATGACCTCTGATCTCCACAATCATCTCCTCAATCAGCTCCTAGATTCTCTCAATCATCCTCTGTGGCATCTACCACCACCTAACAGTGCTTATGGGCACCTAACTGTGCCTCTAGCACACACACATAGAAACCAAGGTGTGCCTGGGGCATACACCTTGAGATATCCCATCATACCCCCCCTCAAGGGAATGCCTCAGGCTATGTCAAGGATACATCTAGTCTCATAGTTTCTCATGCCATCTCATGGTGGTCAAGGATAAATCTATGGCTAGGTTCTCATGCTAGCAAGGGGTTCCCAAGGGTGTGAAGTAAACAAAGGGATACATAAGACCTTCCAATGGTTATCTCCCCTACATGTACATGCACACAATGTCTGCAGGAGGTACCATGGAGCAAAACACATACACATGGCCTACATCATATGGTGACCAGAGGTGTTTACAAAACACACAATAGTTTATTTCACTAATTTTGGAGGACTATCCAGGCTGAGTACCTTGACTCAACGTAAAAAAAGAGAGATCTAGAGAATATATGAAGATGGTTCAAAGAGCATAATCTTCATAGGATGCCTCATCTTGTGGAGGCACATCAACTAAAAGTAGATAGGCAGTCTCTGGTTTTGTAGTTGCTTCCTTTTTGGCCTTACAATACTTTTCATGGTGATTGTTTTTGCCACAATGTTTGCAAGGATTGATCTTGAAGCAATATTTTGAGAGGTGATTTATAGTCTTCCCACAATGTTTGCAAGGTGAAAACTTGCCCTTCTGGACTTTTATGGCATAAGCTGTGTCATTGCCTCTCCAGAGTTCCATGTGCCTTTCTTCTTCTTGAAGAGCAGTAATAAGAACTTCAAGAGTAGGATTAGGAAGATTTTTCAAAGTGGTAACAACATGATCATAATCTTCAGGCATACTTTTGGGCAACACTACCATTGCATCATCTGCTCAGGGGGGTCACTCATCATATGTAACCCTATCACGTGAGTTCAACAGAAGGATATTTTTTATTTCTAAAATTTACAGAAATAAATATACATAAGGGACTATTTAAAATAGTTTTGGAAAAAATTTACAGATTTGTATAGAAAAGGGGTACATTTTATTAATGAAAAATTTACAGATAAGGGATTTTAGAAATAGGCCTTGAACGTACGTGGTATAGAGAATTTCTATACAGTGACCCCCCCGAGATCATCTGTAGTGATTGGAGAGTTGATAGAAGCAAGTTGAGTCATGAGACTCCGCATATGATTGACATGGGCAGCCAAAGGAGTGCCACTAGCCATCTTCAATTCAAAGAAAGCAATCTTAAGTGACAATTTTGAGATGTGAGAGCTAGCACCAAAAATAATATCAAGCTTCTAGTGCCACTAGCCATCTTCAATTCAAAGAAAGCAATCTTAAGTGACAATTTTGAGATGTGAGAGCTAGCACCAAAAATAATATCAAGCAAGTTGAGTCATGAGACTCCGCATATGATTGACATGGGCAGCCAAAGGAGTGCCACTAGCCATCTTCAATTCAAAGAAAGCAATCTTAAGTGACAATTTTGAGATGTGAGAGCTAGCACCAAAAATAATATCAAGCTTCTGCCAAGCTTCAGAAGGAGACTCCAAATCAGAAATGTGATGAATATAGTCATCTCCTAAGGCAAGAGCAATGATGCCATAGGCTTTCTCCTCTCTAGCAGGATCTCTTGCTGGGTGTGTTAGAGCTGAGGATTCTCTAGTATTAGAGGCTATTGAAGAAGAAGTTGAAGCAGGTTTGACAAGCCCCCAGAGGTTTTCCCTCATTAATGCAAACTTAACCTTCATCTGCCATGTGTGAAAGCCTTTACCATTGAACTTATCCATATTCAAGAAGGTATCCATGAGAGGGTCTAACCCAGAATGGGCAATGTCTACTCTCTTACAAGGCTAGAAAGAGTTGAAGGGCTTCAAAGTATAAGCATTTAGAGTAGCAAAGACTTGTAACCAAATTCCATACTACAAATCAATGATGCTTTCACTTGCATGCTTTATAGAGGTGACTAAATGAAAGTATTCCAATCAAATCCAGGTATAGCAACTTGAAACAAAGCTATTCAAAGAAAAGAAAAAAGGGCTTTCTAGGTAGAAACAAAGGTCATATACTAGAGAAGAGCCACTGAGGAGGAGAGGCGTAATTCCACGTCACGTCGCCATAGCTAGCTGCTTGAAAGTCGACTGGTTTTTCCTTGTTTTCTCCTTGAATATGTAGCCATTGCTGCTCAAATTTCAGCATAAGATAGCCCAAGATGGAGAAGCTTCCCCTAAAAGGAATTAGAGAAAGGTGGAGCAGACACAGAGAAAATGTAGAAGATAGTTTCGATGATCTTTATGGAATGGCGACCAGCAGCGCAGTTGTTTCTTCAATTCCTTACAGGTGAAAGTTTGCCCATTTGAGAGGTATCTCCAGCTCAGAGGATTTGGAGAATGGTGGAGAAACAAGGGAGAACAGGCTCTAGCAATTTTTGGGAAGAAAAGGTGAAGATGAAGAAGAAGAAGATGGAGAAGAAGAAGATGATGTGGCACAAATGGGCTCAAGGAGGATCATAGTGCTCTGATACCATGTTGGGGAACTGAAGGGAAAAAGTGAACACAAAATGAGAATTCTTGCTTATGGAATGAAGAAAGGTGAGGTCCTTATGTAGGCACCTCTTACATGATCACTGACATCACTGATGACCTCTGATCTCCACAATCATCTCCTCAATCAGCTCCTAGATTCTCTCAATCATCCTATGTGGCATCTACCACCACCTAACAGTGCTTATGGGCACCTAACTGTGCCTCTAGAACACACACATACAAACCAAGGTGTGCCTGGGGCATACACCTTGAGATATCCCATCAGCAACTACACCGGTCCCATGTGCAAACATTGCTGCACTCAATTCAAGCATGTCTGCATCCAACGTAAACATCCTGCCCTTCTTCTTCCCTTTTTCTATCAAGCGACCTTTATTTTTCATATTCTCAACAAAGCATCCATGATGATTAAATCTGACATGCAAGCTCTGCTCAACCATTTGACCAACAAAAACTAGGTTCTTGGTGATATTCGGGACATGAAATACATCAAACAGGTATTTCTTTTTTCCATCCTGCATAGACAAAAATTTTTTACCAATTTGCCCAATAGGATGTGCAATATCATCACCAGTCTCCACAAATCCTGGTCTTTCCATTTTCCTTGCATCCTGCATCCATTCTGCATGACCCGTGTGACAAAACATGCATGCCTCAAGATCTATGGAGCACTCTAAGGTGGATGGAACCTATGTGGAGACAAGATGAAGAGAGTGCTCATGACATGTACCTCAAGTCAATTAGGTTCCAAGATAGATTAGCTTGGACTCATAAAGAGAATCTTGAGATAGTGCAAAGTGCTTCATTGATATTACTTCAAATGAACCTCCCTTTTATAGGTGAGGGTACTTACATCCATATGCTTGCTCACATGTGGGATATCTCCTCCATGCCATGTGGCAGCTTGCCCTTTACTCATACCTTTGCTCTACATGTGCTCATGGCACCACAACTCTCAACACCTCCCCTTGGTGCCATGATCCTTTGGCTACTACAAGGTGGTCAGATGTGAGTTACAGGATTAAATCCTCCCCTGGGTGCTTACATAGCTACTCTCAAGTGGTTAGGTTTGATTTACAAAATATAGGCAAGGTTGGCAAGGTTTTTATTTCTCAATACATTCCATTGATGTCACCTTTTGGCGTTGACTTCTTTGTTTGACATAGCTTGATGGATGATGCTTTGTTCTTTCATGTGCCTTAATGCTTTATGTGTGGATGCCATGTTTCGGGCTATGGTCATCTCATACAATTGCGCTTCCGGCATGCTTTTTGCATTCATGCGTTGCTTTTCCATTTGTCGCAAAGGTCTTACCAATTGATTTCTTTCAATATTGGCAGAGTCTAATTGCATACAATGATTCTGACTTGATAGACGCGTAGAGCTCAAAAAGATGATCATTTTTCCTTTTTGAAGTGCATGCAAATTCATCCTGGATTGCAAGTTATGCTTTGTCGAAGTTTTTCTGAAGAAGAGGGGGCCTTGATGATGTGGCACACAGATTCATATGCTGAATTCCAAACTGTGCTTGTTGGTAGGGGCTATGTGCTTAGGTGGCACTTAACTAATCTTACCCTAACCATGGTTATTACTAGTGAGTTAACTTAACCATGGTTTCTTTTGGGTTGCTTGACCATTGACCAAGGTTGAACTAACCCTAGTGACTACAAACTCAACCATAGTTACATCTTATCCTATGCCACATGGCATTTTTCTGACACCTTTGAGAAGATTTGAGAAAACATCCGTCGTTTGGAGAAGAAGACAGTGGAGCACTCATTCGGCTCTCGGTGCATATCACTTTGCTGTATGATTGCTATGTATTGCTCGTTCACTCGGGGGGGTCACTTAGTGTAATATGTCTACATCACATGCGTTCAAGGGTTCTTTTCTAAATCCCTATGTAAACTATTTCTAGTATTTCCTAGTATCCCCTCTGTAAATTTTGGGAAAATTTATAAATCTCCTTCTGTAAGTATATTTATTTTCCTAGAGGAATTGTCCTTATGTGAGTCATACACTACTACTTTTGGAGTCCCTTTAGGTAGGATGAGATATTTAGAATGCAAGATCTCTACATCACCTGCATTATTTGAATCTACACACAAAAAATTGAGGTACCGGCTGCAATAATGGGCAATGCATAAGTTTAAGATGGGTTTGTGTCTTGATGATGCCATAAGGCAAGAGAAACAAAGAATAAAGACATATGTGCAAAAATTAAGAGGAACAAATATCAAACAAGACAAATCATGTGTG
This sequence comes from Dipteris shenzhenensis, assembly GCF_047967505.1. Lineage (NCBI taxonomy): Eukaryota > Viridiplantae > Streptophyta > Polypodiopsida > Gleicheniales > Dipteridaceae > Dipteris > Dipteris shenzhenensis. Next base: position 34,448,124 of record NC_141610.1, on the reverse strand, counting down.
CCGTACACCAAGAGAAAAGAATTGTGCAAAGTCACTTGAAACACGTAAAGAGCTCAAGAAACAACCTTTATAAAAATACTACATGAAAGATTGGGAGCTTTTATAAATGCTTGCTAAGGAGCTGCAGACTTAGCTCACAGAGGGCTGCCTACGTAGGCTATACACAGGAAGTAAGGTAGAAGGATCTAGACATAAAGTCTACATCCGCTTGAGGTGGAGCACGCGGGCTCGAGTCTAGAGATATCTGTAAGATAGTAGAAGTACCTTGTGGTAAGATCAAAGTACCACGATGTGGTGGGACTCCAAGCCCTCATACATCATCTTTTGGCCTATGACTAGAAGGTGAACTTGGCTGAGGAGCTACAGACTTAGCTCACAGAGGGCTACCTACCTAGGCTGTACACAGGAAGTAAGGTCGACGGATATAGACATAAAGTCTACATCCACTCGAGATGGATCACGCAGGCTCGAGTCTAGAGATATCCGGCACATAGTAGAAGTACCTTGTGGTAAGATCAAAGTATCACACTCTGGTGGGACTTTGGATCTCTCTCTCTCTTTTGTTGTGTCCATAGTTTTGGATGAAAATATATTGTTTTGGTAGCTTCTATATCTGGCTGGTTCATTGTCTATTGATGAGCCCTACATTCTACACAAAATATTTCCAAAGAGGACTACGCAAGCTACAATGACACGAACATCAAATCAAATGACTAAGTGTCAAAGCTTGGACAATTACATTTAATAATGTTAAGTACAACAACATCAAAAGTCGAATAAACGACCAAGTGTTGAAGCCAAAACTATCATACAACACTGATAACCTACAACGACACTAAAAGCCAAATAAATGACCATGTGTCGAAGTTTAAACATTTGTTTTATGAAATAAGCTACGACAACACTGAAAGTCGAATAAATGACCTAGTGTCGAAGCCTACTTATTTTATAAATTATATATCTAAAAACAACACCAAAAGTCGAATAAACGACAAAGTGTTGAATCCTATTACTCTTCTAAGGTTGAGAGACGACACATATAATCAAATGATATGATCAAGTGTCGTGCTAGTTTCAAAACAATGAGAAGGAGTCCTTGTAATGACATCAAAGGTTGAATATTACAACCAAATGTCGAAATGTAGACTTACTTAACCGCACATATAATCGAGTAATACGATCTAATGAGGAAAGATAAGCACCATGCAAATGCATGGCCCAAGTAATTGACTTAAATATTACATTACAAATCAGATGATCAACGTATTATGTCGAAAGGCCAAATATGACACTACGTCGATATCTAATAGTCATGTAATATCAAGAATAAAAAAGTTATGGCATTGACATACTATATGAAAAGACGACACTACATCGAACATACGTGAAGAAGAAACCCCCCCCAAAAAAAGCTTATCAACTTATCAAAAATTTGCCAACGGATGGGTTATTGAGCAGAGAAAGAAAAGCTATCATACCTTTATTTCAATTATAGTTTTGATTTTGGATTGCTAACCAGGCATAAAGCGAACAGAGAGTCTCCTTGTTGACTTGCACAAATCCAAGGGACAATTAATAGAAATCCTCTCAGTAGAAGGCAAGCTATAAAATCTAGTTGAGTCGTTCCAAAAACTGCCTTTTCGAGATGCAGCGCACAACAAATGAGATTGTTCATACTTCGCAACTCACCTAGTTCTCCTGCTGCTCCCAGCTTGTGTAGAGTCAACAACGTTGAGACAATTGGCTTGACAACCGATAGAGAGGAATATGAAGAGCCGCCCATAGACATTCTCTCCATCTTGCAAGAGCTCACGCAATCATCCGTCTCAATCCACTCAGAAATATGAGTTGTGACTATGGATGTCTACGATGAAAACCAAAAATTTTGGGCAATGTGTTACTCACAAACAGTGCCTTACCATTGGCTATCCACTAGAGCAGCAAGGTTGTCTGTTTGCAGGGCATCACTATGCAGCCCACTGAAGGTCTAGGAGAGCATGTAGGCTGACAAAGATCGAAGGTGCTAGTAGGTAGATGACAGTTGTGGGTGGTCAGAGATCCCTATCTAGGCAGCACCCTGTGTGCTAGAGGGTAGCACACTGAACACATTCTATTGTTTCAGGTTTTGTCCATATTGTTTTTAGCAATCTACAAATATATGATCAACTGTTCTACTCTAGTGTTGCACTGTTCAAAGATCTAAGTCTGTATGTATCTCTCTATGCTATATACATTAAGGAAAGAAGTGGGATTTGACTGTGTATTTTCTGAGCATACGCTTTACAATCCTCCACTGCAGGGAGTGTTGGTTGTAGCAAGCAGTCTTGACCTCTATTTTCCAGCTTATTACCCCCGAGATTTGCTCATTTGATAAACAAAAATCCAATCCCTCAAATTCAATTACCTAGAATGCCTACGGTAGATCAATGCTATGCCCAATCTATTTCTCATGTAGTCAAGAATACGAGAAGGGTAGAGAGCTGGACTATAAGATCTGCTTTCCAGTCATCAAGCAAAGCCAGAAGAGTTAAACACAATAACATATTAGCATATGAAGGAGCGCAAAAGGAAAACAAAGAGGGGCCAAGGCTAACACCACACGAAGTAGAAGAGACGTAACAAGATCTCGGGGGGGTCACTGTATAGAAACCCTCTATACCACGTGCGTTCAAGGCCTATTTCTAAAATCCCTTATCTGTAAAATTTTCATTAATAAAATGTACCCCTTTTCTATACAAATCTGTAAATTTTTTTCAAAACTATTTTAAATAGTCCCTTATGTATATTTATTTCTATAAATTTTAGAAATAAAAAATATCCTTCTGTTGAACTCACGTGATAGGGTTACATATGATGAGTGACCCCCCTGAGAACAAGATTGAACACCACACGAATTAGTAGAAGAGATGCAGTGAGGATTGAACTCTTAGCATCCCTCCTAGTAGTGAAAACATGAACACTGCGAAGAGGAGCCACCTTGTTCTTGCCGCTTTCTTTCTTATGATAATAGTTTTGCTGCGTTCTCGTCAACAAAGTTTGTAGCATGATCTCCCATGAAGTATTCTTTCGTTCTATATTGCAACCTTTTGATTTGCAAATTGCCTGTAGAACGGAGGTAAGAGCACCTTCGAGGATCGTTGTTAGCTTGAGGACTCAAGATCCAAGACCTAACATCTTGAGGACTCAAGAGCTAGGACTTGCATTACAGTGCACAAGCCCGAAGTGTCATTATGTGAAGAACATGCAAGGGAAAGCATGGGACGCAGGAACTAAAGCATCTGCAATAGATGGTTGAAAATCACTTGTAGAGATCAAGAACTCAACTTTTCGGTATTGTATTAAGCTTGAAGTCGTAGTCTCATCATTTTGGGAGAGACAGCCAGTAGGTGTGCAGAGGAGCTAGAAGCCAACAAACAGAGAAATTGGGGAGGGAGTAGGTGGAAGTGGTTGATTAGTGAAAGAGGGAAAATCCTCTTTCAAATTATGTTAGAGGAGGCTTAGCATGGCAAAGCCTTATAGGCTACAGGGAGATAAGGTTATCTTGAACCTCCTCCATAAACCAGGTTATCGTGATCCTCCATCAACTAGGCTCTCTCTTTTAAAAGCCATTTATATAAAGCTATATAAAATTAACCTTTTTATATATGCTAAGCATGCAAGGTTTAAAAACCTTGATTTTAGATTCTAGCACTACTACACATGCATCCTATTGCGACGTTTACGTACCGACGATTAGCGCCCGCTAAGCGTTCATCGTCGGTATAAAAATCGGGTTTCGTAAATCGTCGCTATATAGCGACTTTTGCCAAAAGTTGCTATATAGCGACGTTATTAAAGGTCGCTATATAGCGACTTTTAAAAGTCGCTATATAGCGAGACTGAGACAAAATATTATAGCGACTTTTTACAGAGAGGTTTTTTTTTTTTTTAGGCCTTAAAAATTATTTTTTTCCAATGACAAAATTTTTTAAATTTTCATACATGTTTGAGCTCATAGAGAATTAAAAAATGAGAGCATGTACATCAAGCCTTTGAAGCTCATATATTCATGTCCAAGTTTGAGATGAGAAAAATCAAATAAGAGCATTTACATCAACTGTTTCATCTTGAGCCAAGTCTAAGGCGCCAAGCAAGTCTATCTCCAACTCTATACCGAGTTGATCTCCTATATCATCATCGTACTTCATCATCGTACTCTAGTATCGTACGTTCACCTAAAAGTATTTGATCATCTTCTTCAATAAAGCTTAAGTGTGGTGATTGATCTTGATGATTGTTGTCTTCCTCGTCAATATCGTGATCTCCATCCTCCTCCCGTGCGATGTCATTATGCACATCTTCCTCTTGCCTCATATGGTGATCTACATCTTCTTCGCTAGATTCATCAATTGGATCCGGCATTGGTAGTGGCATCTCCATATCCACATCTCGATCTTCAAAAATCTGCTTACTTCGTGGTGCAACTTAGATCATGTACCACCATCTTGGATCAGAATGATCCGGATGAAAAACCACCTATATTGAAGATGAAAAATCACGTGCCAAATGTTGTCAATTATATATATATCAATGAACTTAAAAAACGAAAGCTTCGACTAATTAAATCATTAGTATGCACCTACTCACAGTGCTCGGGAAGAACAAAAGTATCACTTTCATCGGTCCAATGTTTGGTGGCGTCTATTGCAAAGAGACCGCTACTATCTTTTCTCACTATCACATGGGGACCATTGTAAGTAGTTCTAAACCATTTTACATCAAGAATGAAAATAGTAAATCGTCTGAAATCAATTTCATAGATGTCGCATATGGTTCCACAATAATCCAACTGTGAGGAGAGAAGATTGGTATCCGAAGCACTTGCTCGGCTATCTTGTGTGAAGTTAGCCATGACTCCACAATCATACGTGACTCTCCTTGAATTGATGCGTTCCACGCAAAAATGTCGTCCATATGACCATAATGCACTGTACTTTTTGTACTGTAAAAGAGCATCATTAAAACAATGCAGATGCACCTATTTTATAGCATATATTGCCACAAATAATTACTTAATTACATCAAGAGATAAGAAACTTACATGCACCATACATCCAGATGATAACTCCCGCTTGCGCTTGTTTATTGTCTCTCCATCACGTTCGGCTTTACGTACAGCTAGTTGTAGCCAATCAAGTGACATGTGAGTAGGGAGAAGAGCCAGATCTCGTGGATATGGTTGTGATCGCCTGTACATTACTCTGAATCTCGTCCTTGCATTTATTCTTTCTGCTTTGGCCACTTCATATCTCTCAATCCACTTCTGCATCTCAGAGCTATTGAGGATACAAAACTTATTGAATTTCTCCATTTGCTCTTCGCTCATCTTTCTTTCAATCCCTTTTCCTTGGGGGACCTCGCCAATGATGCGATCATCATCCTTGTTGTGCCAAGCTTGCGGCATATCAGGATCCGTGGATGCAAGAAACTCTGTGATATATACTAATGACTCTTGCACAAGCCATCCCTCTGCCATGCTTGCTTCTGGTCTTGCTCTTTGTCTTACAAACCCCTTTAAAGTTTTCATAAACTGCTCGAGAAAAAACATCCATCGATTATGAACGGTACCTGCTATAGCCACCTCATCAACTATGTGCACAAGCAAGTGGACTTGAGTTGTCATAATGCTTGAGGGAAAGTGCTTCTCAAGCAAGCATACGGCTTCGATGGATTCCACCCTAGCCTTCTCGATGCTCGATATAGAGATCTCTTTTTGAGATATCCACCTATTTCACATGTCCATGCATATGTAAGATATTTGAGATATCCACCTATTTCACATGTCCATGAAGAAAATACATAATGCGAATTGATAGTAAGCATACCTCACAATACCACAGATCTTGAATATAGCATTTCTAACATCTTCTTGTAAGCACCCTTTTATTGTAATTGGAAGGACGAACTATCAAAGCAACAATGAAATCATGTCAACAATATAACATAATAATAATTACGCTAATGCATCACTATTATCGGTACACTAATTCTACTTAGAATACCTGTAAGACCTTGTGCCAATCACGGGACTTGAGGCCACTAAGCTTATTGTCCTTTGAAAATGCTCCTTTCAAGCAATGCATGTACCCTGTCGGTGTTTGAAAAGAGGCAATGTCTGCCTTGATCGCTGCCTCCTCCCTCGTAGAGAGGATCCACGTTGCTTTCGGGAGGACAACTTTTCCTGAAGCATGCACTTGGGGCCACAAACGAGACATCCTATTCATAGCACACAAGTCTTCTCGCACTCCTCTCGAGTCCTTGGAACCAACCAAGTATGCCCAAATGGTAGCCCCCACATTCTTAAAGATATGCATGGGATCCAAGAGATGATTGATTTGTAACTGACCCCAATAAGGAAGCTCGTGAAAGATCGATAGCCTCTTCATACCAGGAGGAGGTTCCTCTCCGTTCTCCCTCCAAGCTTGAATCCAATCACTTGCTTTCAAATATGATGGTGGTGGATTAAGCTGACCTCCACGTGCGAGATGGTCGAGCGAAAGGTATCGAGCATGACCTTCATAAACATTTTTCCTCATATGTTTGGAGTAGCGTGCAAGCGATTTCAGAGCGGGTCCACAAATAGGACAAGCATGGTACCCACTTGTAACAAGTCCTGCACGTGTGCATGAATATGTTAGTACAAGACATGCATGCAAAAGAGAGTAAAAAAAGCATAATCCCTCATTGTACATGTAAAGACATAACCACGTACCTGCGCACTCTCCATATCCTGGGTAGTCATGCATGGTCCACATCAAGATACCCCTGACCAAAATATCATTGGTATGCCTAGGAGCTCTAGAAATATCAAAGACCTGCACTCCTCTCCATAATATCTGTAACTCCTCTATCAAAGGTGCCATGTACACGTCCATGTTTTTTGCCTTGTACTTTCCTGGCACAAGTAGTGCAAGCATGAGGTGTCCCTTTTTTATTGTTAGCCATGGTGGGATATTGTAATTCACCACGACTATGGGCCATGTCGACCAAGATGTCGAGCGTAACCCGAAAGGATTCATGCCGTCCATGGCTAGCCCAAGATGTAAGTTGCGTGGCTCTCTCGCAAAGTCCGGCCACTGATTATCTATGTGCTTCCAAGCTGCACAATCTGCGGGAATCCTCAATGTGTGATCAGTGGACCGATGAGATGCATGCCATGTCATGAACTCGGCTATGGATTTGCATCGAAACATGTGTTGTATTCTTGCAATGATGGGAAAGTGTCTTAAGACCTTTACCAGTATCCTCTCACCTTGCAAGTCATCTCTATATCGTTGTTCCCCACACTTTGGATAACTAGCCAAATCTCCATGCTCACGACAAAAGAGAATACAATCATTACGGCAAGCATGGATGGTATTATAATCCATACCCACCATTGTTAGCATCTTTTTCGCTTCATCTCTTGATGCGGGCATGGTATTTGGTGCAGGCAACATCTTCTGGAGCAACCTATGACAAAGACACTATCCAAATGATGATTCTCAAAACAAACAATATCCAAATAATGAGTCAAATTAATGCAAGGGCTAACCTCATTAAGGCCGAGATACTTGTATCCGACCACCCATACTGTACTTGTAGATTCAAGATTGAGAGACAAGCACGTAGTTTAGACATCCTAGCACCCTCGTACAATTGTGTTGATTGCAACTCTCGCATTTTCACCTCAGACTCTGACATCACGTGTATGTGGGATGTAGTGCCCCTAAAAATGGAATCCATCATGTCGACCATACCCTCGTCGTCATCCGGGAGACTATAGTCTTGTTGAAAGTGAGAAGGTATATGTGTACCCTCGTCACCCTCGCAACACAAATGAGATTGTTCATACTTCGCAACTCACCTAGTTCTCCTGCTGCTCCCAGCTTGTGTAGAGTCAACAACGTTGAGACAATTGGCTTGACAACCGATAGAGAGGAATATGAAGAGCCGCCCATAGACATTCTCTCCATCTTGCAAGAGCTCACGCAATCATCCGTCTCAATCCACTCAGAAATATGAGTTGTGACTATGGATGTCTACGATGAAAACCAAAAATTTTGGGCAATGTGTTACTCACAAACAGTGCCTTACCATTGGCTATCCACTAGAGCAGCAAGGTTGTCTGTTTGCAGGGCATCACTATGCAGCCCACTGAAGCTCTAGGAGAGCATGTAGGCTGACAAAGATCGAAGGTGCTAGTAGGTAGATGACAGTTGTGGGTGGTTAGAGATCCCTATCTAGGCAGCACCCTGTGTGCTAGAGGGTAGCACACTGAACACATTCTATTGTTTCACGTTTTGTCCATATTGTTTTTAGCAATCTACAAATATATGATCAACTGTTCTACTCTAGTGTTGCACTGTTCAAAGATCTAAGTCTGTATGTATCTCTCTATGCTATATACATTAAGGAAAGAAGTGGGATTTGACTGTGTGTTTTCTGAGCATACGCTTTACAATCCTCCACTGCAGGGAGTGTTGGTTGTAGCAAGCAGTCTTGACCTCTATTTTCCAGCTTATTACCCCCGAGAATTGCTCATTTGATAAACAAAAATCCAATCCCTCAAATTCAATTACCTAGAATGCCTACGGTAGATCAATGCTATGCCCAATCTATTTCTCATGTAGTCAAGAATACGAGAAGGGTAGAGAGCTGGACTATAAGATCTGCTTTCCAGTCATCAAGCAAAGCCAGAAGAGTTAAACACAATAACATATTAGCATATGAAGGAGCGCAAAAGCAAAACAAAGAGGGGCCAAGGCTAACACCACACGAAGTAGAAGAGACGTAACAAGATCTCGGGGGGGTCACTGTATAGAAACCCTCTATACCACGTGCGTTCAAGGCCTATTTCTAAAATCCCTTATCTGTAAAATTTTCATTAATAAAATGTACCCCTTTTCTATACAAATCTGTAAATTTTTTTCAAAACTATTTTAAATAGTCCCTTATGTATATTTATTTCTATAAATTTTAGAAATACAAAATATCCTTCTGTTGAACTCACGTGATAGGGTTACATATGATCTCGGGGGGGTCACTATGTATAAACCCTCTATATCACGTGCGTTCAAGGCCTATATTTAAAATCCCTTATCTGTAAATTTTTTCATTAATAAAATGTACCCCTTTTCTTTACAAATCTGTAAATTTTTTCCAAAACTAATTTAAATAGTCCCTTATGTATATTTATTTCTGTAAATTTTAGGAATAAAAAATATCCCTCTGTTGAACTCACGTGATAGGGTTACATATGATGAGTGACCCCCCCGAGCATATGATGAGTGACCCCCCTGAGAACAAGATTGAACACCACACGAATTAGTAGAAGAGATGCAGTGAGGATTGAACTCTTAGCATCCCTCCTAGTAGTGAAAACATGAACACTGCAAAGAGGAGCCACCTTGTTCTTGCCGCTTTCTTTCTTATGATAATAGTTTTGCTGCATTCTCGTCAACAAAGTTTGTAGCATGATCTCCCGTGAAGTATTCTTTCGTTCTATATTGCAACCTTTTGATTTGCAAATTGCCTGTAGAACGGAGGTAGGAGCACCTTCGAGGATCGTTGTTAGCTTGAGGACTCAAGATCCAAGACCTAACATCTTGAGGACTCAAGAGCTAGGACTTGCATTACAGTGCACAAGCCCGAAGTGTCATTATGTGAAGAACATGCAAGGGAAAGCATGGGACGCAGGAACTAAAGCATCTGCAATAGATGGTTGAAAATCACTTGTAGAGATCAAGAACTCGACTTTTCGGTATTGTATTAAGCGTGAAGTCGTAGTCTCATCATTTTGGGAGAGACAGCCAGTAGGTATGCAGAGGAGCTAGAAGCCAACGAACAGAGAAATTGGGGAGGGAGTAGGTGGAAGTGGTTGATTAGTGAAAGAGGGAAAATCCTCTTTCAAATTATGTTAGAGGAGGCTTAGCATGGCAAAGCCTTATAGGCTACAGGGAGATAAGGTTATCTTGAACCTCCTCCATAAACCAGGTTATCGTGATCCTCCATCAACTAGGCTCTCTCTTTTAAAAGCCATTTATATAAAGCTATATAAAATTAACCTTTTTATATATGCTAAGCATGCAAGGTTTAAAAACCTTGATTTTAGATTCTAGCACTACTACACACGCATCCTATTGCGACGTTTACGTACCGACGATTAGCGCCCGCTTAGCGTTAATCGTCGGTATAAAAATCGGGTTTCGTAAATCGTCGCTATATAGCGACTTTTGCCAAAAGTCGCTATATAGCGACGTTATTAAAGGTCGCTATATAGCGACTTTTAAAAGTCGCTATATAGCGACACTGAGATAAAATATTATAGCGACTTTTTATAGAGAGGTTTTTTTTAAAAAAAGGCCTTAAAAATTATTTTTTTCCAATGACAAAATTTTTTAAATTTTCATACATGTTTGAGCTCATAAAGAATTAAAAAATGAGAGCATGTACATCAAGCCTTTGAAGCTCATATATTCATGTCCAAGTTTGAGATGAGAAAAATCAAATAAGAGCATTTACATCAACTGTTCCATCTTGAGCCAAGTCTAAGGCGCCAAGCAAGTCTATCTCCAACTCTATACCGAGTTGATCTCCTATATCATCATCGTACTTCATCATCGTACTCTAGTATCGTACGTTCACCTAAAAGTATTTGATCATCTTCTTCAATAAAGCTTAAGTGTGGTGATTGATCTTGATGATTGTTGTCTTCCTCGTCAATATCATGATCTCCATCCTCCTCCCGTGCGATGTCATTATCCGCATCTTCCTCTTGCCTCATATGGTGATCTACATCTTCTTCGCTAGATTCATCAATTGGATCCGGCATTGGTAGTGGCATCTCCCTATCCACATCTCGATCTTCAAAAATCTGCTTACTTCGTGGTGCAACTTAGATCATGTACCACCATCTTGGATCAGAACGATCCGGATGAAAAACCACCTATATTGAAGATGAAAAATCACGTGCCAAATGTCGTCAATTATATATATATCAATGAACTTAAAAAACGAAAGCTTCGACTAATTAAATCATTAGTATGCACCTACTCACAGTGCTCGGGAAGAACAAAAGTATCACTTTCATCGGTCCAATGTTTGGTGGCGTCTATTGCAAAGAGACCGCTACTATCTTTTCTCACTATCACATGGGGACCATTGTAAGTAGTTCTAAACCATTTTACATCAAGAATGAAAATAGTAAATCGTCTGAAATCAATTTCATAGATGTCGCATATGGTTCCACAATAATCCAACTGTGAGGAGAGAAGATTGGTATCCGAAGCACTTGCTCGGCTATCTTGTGTGAAGTTAGCCATGACTCCACAATCATACGTGACTCTCCTTGAATTGATGCGTTCCACGCAAAAATGTCGTCCATATGACCATAATGCACTGTACTTTTTGTACTGTAAAAGAGCATCATTAAAACAATGCAGATGCACCTATTTTATAGCATATATTGCCACAAATAATTACTTAATTACATCAAGAGATAAGAAACTTACATGCACCATACATCCAGATGATAACTCCCGCTTGCGCTTGTTTATTGTCTCTCCATCACGTTCGGCTTTACGTACAACTAGTTGTAGCCAATCAAGTGACATGTGAGTAGGGAGAAGAGCCAGATCTCGTGGATATGGTTGTGATCGCCTGTACATTACTCTGAATCTCGTCCTTGCATTTATTCTTTCTGCTTTGGCCACTTCATATCTCTCAATCCACTTCTGCATCTCAGGGCTATTGAGGATACAAAACTTATTGAATTTCTCCATTTGCTCTTCGCTCATCTTTCTTTCAATCCCTTTTCCTTGGGGGACCTCGCCAATGATGCGATCATCATCCTTGTTGTGCCAAGCTTGCGGCATATCAGGATCCGTGGATGCAAGAAACTCTGTGATATATACTAATGACTCTTGCACAAGCCATCCCTCTGCCATGCTTGCTTCTGGTCTTGCTCTTTGTCTTACAAACCCCTTTAAAGTTTTCATAAACCGCTCGAGAAAAAACATCCATCGATTATGAACGGTACCTGCTATAGCCACCTCATCAACTATGTGCACAAGCAAGTGGACTTGAGTTGTCATAATGCTTGAGGGAAAGTGCTTCTCAAGCAAGCATACGGCTTCGATGGATTCCACCCTAGCCTTCTCGATGCTCGATATAGAGATCTCTTTTTGAGATATCCACCTATTTCACATGTCCATGCATATGTAAGATATTTGAGATATCCACCTATTTCACATGTCCATGAAGAAAATACATAATGCGAATTGATAGTAAGCATACCTCACAATACCACAGATCTTGAATATAGCATTTCTAACATCTTCTTGTAAGCACCCTTTTATTGTAATTGGAAGGACGAACTATCAAAGCAACAATGAAATCATGTCAACAATATAACATAATAATAATTACGCTAATGCATCACTATTATCGGTACACTAATTCTACTTAGAATACCTGTAAGACCTTGTGCCAATCACGGGACTTGAGGCCACTAAGCTTATTGTCCTTTGAAAATGCTCCTTTCAAGCAATGCATGTACCCTGTCGGTGTTTGAAAAGAGGCAATGTCTGCCTTGATCGCTGCCTCCTCCCTCGTAGAGAGGATCCACATTGCTTTCGGGAGGACAACTTTTCCTGAAGCATGCACTTGGGGCCACAAACGAGACATCCTATTCATAGCACGCAAGTCTTCTCGCACTCCTCTCGAGTCCTTGGAACCAACCAAGTATGCCCAAATGGTAGCCCCCACATTCTTAAAGATATGCATGGGATCCAAGAGATGATTGATTTGTAACTGACCCCAATAAGGAAGCTCGTGAAAGATCGATAGCCTCTTCATACCAGGAGGAGGTTCCTCTCCGTTCTCCCTCCAAGCTTGAATCCAATCACTTGCTTTCAAATATGATGGTGGTGGATCAAGCTGACCTCTACGTGCGAGATGGTCGAGCGGAAGGTATCAAGCATGACCTTCATAAACATTTTTCCTCATATGTTTGGAGTAGCGTGCAAGCGATTTCAGAGCGGGTCCACAAACAGGACAAGCATGGTACCCACTTGTAACAAGTCCTGCACGCGTGCATGAATATGTTAGTACAAGACATGCGTGCAAAAGAGAGTAAAAAAAGCATAATCCCTCATTGTACATGTAAAGACATAACCACGTACCTGCGCACTCTCCATATCCTGGGTAGTCATGCATGGTCCACATCAAGATACCCCTGACCAAAATATCATTGGTATGCCTAGGAGCTCTAGAAATATCAAAGACCTGCACTCCTCTCCATAATATCTGTAACTCCTCTATCAAAGGTGCCATGTACACGTCCATGTTTTTTGCCTTGTACTTTCCTGGCACAAGTAGTGCAAGCATGAGGTGTCCCTTTTTTATTGTTAGCCATGGTGGGATATTTTAATTCACCACGACTATGGGCCATGTCGACCAAGATGTCGAGCGTAACCCGAAAGGATTCACGCCGTCCATGGCTAGCCCAAGATGTAAGTTGCGTGGCTCTCTCGCAAAGTCCGGCCACTGATTATCTATGTGCTTCCAAGCTGCACAATCTGCGGGAATCCTCAATGTGTGATCAGTGGACCGATGAGATGCATGCCATGTCATGAACTCCGCTCTGGATTTGCATCGAAACATGTGTTGTATTCTTGCAATGATGGGAAAGTGTCTTAAGACCTTTACCGGTATCCTCTCACCTTGCAAGTCATCTCTATATCGTTGTTCCCCACACTTTGGATAACTAGCCAAATCTCCATGCTCACGACAAAAGAGAATACAATCATTACGGCAAGCATGGATGGTATCATAATCCATACCCACTATTGTTAGCATCTTTTTCGCTTCATCTCTTGATGCGGGCATGGTATTTGGTGCAGGCAACATCTTCTGGAGCAACCTATGACAAAGACACTATCCAAATGATGATTCTCAAAACAAACAATATCCAAATAATGAGTCAAATTAATGCAAGGGCTAACCTCATTAAGGCCGAGATACTTGTATCCGACCACCCATACTGTACTTGTAGATTCAAGATTGAGAGACAAGCACGTAGTTTAGACATCCTAGCACCCTCGTACAATTGTGTTGATTGCAACTCTCGCATTTTCACCTCAGACTCTGACATCACGTGTACGTGGGATGTAGTGCCCCTAAAAATGGAATCCATCATGTCGACCATACTCTCATCGTCATCCGGGAGACTATAGTCTTGTTGAAAGTGAGAAGGTATATGTGTACCCTCGTCACCCTCCTCATCCTGTCATAAGCTCATTCGTGTAAATAGAAGATCTTCTATTTTCGGGTATACAATAAGATTGCAAACTTAAATAGCTTTGACTTACCGATGATCCATCAATATGTGCAACACCAATGGGGGGTACTGGTTCCGGCTCCTCCCCATACATCCGCAAGTGGCGCATGATAATACGATGTTGATGTCGTACTTCTCGCTTGCAATGAGTGCAATGACAATATAACCTCTCCGTAAGCCACTTCGTGCTCCCGGGCGTTGGCGCATCATCGGATGAGCTTCCACTCGTCCCTTCCATCTACACTTATAAAACCACAACATAAGCATGAAGAGGAGATATTGACAATTATAAGCATAGCATGTTTAATTTGAGCTTCTCTTGAGGCCATATAAAAAGAATGACGTCGCTATATAGTAAGGATTGAAACAAAAAATCCTATATAGTAAGGCTATATAGTAAGAGGAGATATTGACAATTATAAGCATAGCATGTTTGAGCTTCACTGGAGGCCATACTAAAAAAATAAACAGTAAGCGTCGCTATTTAGCGACGCTCTGTTCCGTCGCTATATAGCGACGTTTTTAATTTAGAACGTCGCTATATAGCGACGCTTTAAATTAAAAACATCGCTATATAGCAACGCGTCGCTATATAGCGACACTGTGGGTTAAAATCCGAAATGCCAAAACGCGCGGCGTTTTGCTCAATCCATTCCTAATCTCTCAAGTAAGCAACCCAAAATCTCCTCCCACCTATTTTCGACGACCTCCCATCTATTCCAAGCAACCTCCCACTCTATTTTCCACTCCTCACCCTTCTCCTACCTCTTGTACTCCCTCTCTCTCCTTTTTCCCTCTTTGGTTTCCAGAAGGAAAGTTCTTCAAGAGGTGAGTTTGTTTCAACAATGTAGGTTGTTTGTTTGTTAGCTTTGGTTTTGTGAGTGTTTCTACTTGTATTGCTAAAGTTGTAAACTAGTTTTCATGCTTGATTTGAAAGGATTGAAACAAAAAACGAGATTTCAAGAAAGAAAGAAAGAAAACTCACCTCTTCTTCCTATATTTCTCTTCCTTCTCTTTCTCCTTGTCTCCTCAATCTCCTCCTTTCCTTGTCTCCTCAATCTTCTCTTTCCTTGTCTTCTTTCAAGAAGTTGCTTTTGTGATCTCTTTCCACTAACATCTTATTTGAAAAAATGGGTTGTTTTCTCTCTTTTGTAGGGCCAGTCCACTACACCGAGCGGGACATACTCTCTCTTTTGTGGGGCCAGTCCACTACACCGAGCGGGACATACTTTTACAGGTAAGTGCTTCCTCTTCTTTCCATTTAATATTTTTGTTATTTGCATTGGCCTGCAGCTAGCGCCTTAAGCGCTAGCTGCAGTGATGGGCATAGAAACCCTCTCTTCCCCTCTCTCTCTTTCCGTCTTCCCCCTTCTCTTTTCTCATTTTTCCCCCTTCTCTTTTTTCCCTCTTCTCTTATTCTCTCTTTCCCCCTTCTCTCTTTCCCCCTCTCTCTTTTCCCTTCTCTCTTTCCTTTCCCTCTTATTCTCTATTTCCTTTCCCTCTTATTCTCTTATGCTTATGCTTCTCTCATTCCCCCTTCTCTATTTCCCCCTTCTCTCATTTGCATAAGCTCTTTTTCTGCATGAGCATAAGCTCCTTCTCTATTTCCGCATTTCCGCATGAGCATAAGCGAGGCATAAGCATGAGCTTATGCTCATGCATGAGCATGAGCTTATGCGTAAGTTTCCGCATAAGCTTATGCGGAAATAGAGAATGAGAGAAGCTTATGCTTCTCTCATTCTCTTTTTCCGCATAAGCTCTTTCTCTTTTTCCGCATAAGCTCCTTCTCTTTTTCCGCATGAGCATAAGCTCCTTCTCTATTTCCGCATGAGCATAAGCATGAGCTTATGCTCATGCTTATGCTCATGCATGAGCATGAGCTTATGCGTAAGTTTCTACATAAGCTTATGCGGAAATAGAGAATGAGAGAAGCTTATGCTTCTCTCATTCTCTTTTTCCGCATAAGCTCTTTCTCTTTTTCCGCATGAGCATAAGCTCCTTCTCTATTTCCGCATGAGCATGAGCTTATGCGTAAGTTTCCGCATAAGCTCTTTCTCTTTTTCCGCATGAGCATAAGCTCCTTCTCTTTTTCCGCATGAGCATAAGCTCCTTCTCTATTTCCGCATGAGCATAAGCATGAGCTTATGCTTAAGCATAAGCATAAGCATAAGCATAAGATCATGCTTATGCTCATGCATGAGCATGAGCTTATGCGTAAGTTTCCGCATAAGCTTATGCGAAAATAGAGAATGAGAGAAGCTTATGCTTCTCTCATTCTCTTTTTCCGCATAAGCTCTTTCTCTTTTTCCGCATAAGCTCCTTCTCTATTTCCGCATGAGCATAAGCATGAGCTTATGCTTAAGCATAAGCATGAGCATAAGCTCATGCTTATGCTCATGCATGAGCATGAGCTTATGCGTAAGTTTCCGCATAAGCTTATGCAGAAATAGAGAATGAGAGAAGCTTATGCTTCTCTCATTCTCTTTTTCCGCATAAGCTCATTCTCTTTTTCCGCATAAGCTCCTTCTCTTTTTCCGCATGAGCATAAGCATGAGCTTATGCTCATGCATGAGCATGAGCTTATGCGTAAGTTTCCGCATAAGCTCCTTCTCTTTTTCCGCATAAGCTCCTTCTCTATTTCCGCATGAGCATAAGCTCCTTCTCTTTTTCCGCATGAGCATAAGCATGAGCTTATGCTTATGCTTATTCTTAAGCATAAGCATAAGCATAAGCTCATGCTTATGCTCATGCATGAGCATGAGCTTATGCGTAAGTTTCCGTATAAGCTTATGCGGAAATAGAGAATGAGAGAAGCTTATGCTTCTCTCATTCTCTTTTTCCGCATAAGCTCCTTCTCTATTTCCGCATGAGCATAAGCTCCTTCTCTTTTTCCGCATGAGCATAAGCATGAGCTTATGCTTATGCGGAAACTTAAGCATAAGCATAAGCATAAGCTCATGCTTATGCTCATGCATGAGCATGAGCTTATGCTTAAGTTTCCGCATAAGCTTATGCGGAAATAGAGAATGAGAGGAGCTTATGCTTCTCTCATTCTCTATTTCCGCATAAGCTCCTTCTCTTTTTATGCATAAGCTCCTTCTCTATTTCCGCATGAGCATAAGCTCCTTCTCTTTTTCCGCATGAGCATAAGCATGAGCTTATGCTTATGCTTATGCTTAAGGATAAGCATAAGCATAAGCTCATGCTTATGCTCATGCATGAGCATGAGCTTATGCGTAAGTTTCCGCATAAGCTTATGCGGAAATAGAGAATGAGAGAAGCTTATGCTTCTCTCATTCTCTTTTTCCGCATAAGCTCCTTCTCTTTTTCCGCATAAGCTCCTTCTCTATTTCCGCATGAGCATAAGCTCCTTCTCTTTTTCCGCATGAGCATAAGCATGAGCTTATGCTCATGCATGAGCATGAGCTTATGCTTAAGTTTCCGCATAAGCTTATGCGGAAATAGAGAATGAGAGGAGCTTATGCTTCTCTCATTCTCTATTTCCGCATAAGCTCCTTCTCTTTTTATGCATAAGCTCCTTCTCTTTTTTCGCATAAGTTCCTCCTTCTCTTTTTATGCATAAGCTCTGTCTCTATTTCCGCATAAGCTCCTTCTCTATTTCCGCATAAGAAGCTTATGCGGAAATAGAGAATGAGAGAAGCTTATGCGAAAATAGAGAACGAGAGAAGCTTATGCGGAAATAGAGAATGAAATAAGCTTTTGCGTGAGCATATGCGGAAACATGAGCATAAGCTCATGCTCACCCATGAGCATAAGCATAAGCTCATGCGGAAAAAGAGAAGGAGCTTATGCGGAAATAGAGAATGAGTTTCCGGATAAGCTTCTCTCCTTCTCTTTTTCTGCATAAGCTCCTTCTCTTTTTCCGCATGAGCATAAGCATGTGGAAACTCATTTTCTATTTTATGCATAAGCTCCTTCTCTATTTCCGATGCCTATGCTTAAGCATAAGCTCATGCTTATGCTTATGCATGAGCATGAGCTTATGCTTAAGTTTCCGCATAAGCTCATGCTTATGCATGAGCTTATGCGGAAATAGAGAATGAGAGAAGCATAAGCTCATTCTCTATTTCTGCATAAGCTCATTCTCTATTTCCCACTCTATTTCCCCCTTCTCTTATTTCCCCCTTCTCTCCTTCTCTATTTTCCCTCATCTCTTTCCCCTTCTCTATTTCCCCCTTCTCTCATTCTCTATTTCCTCATTCTCATTCTTTTCTTTCCTTTACATCTTGTTTCCCTCTTATCTTTCCCTCTTCTTTCCCTCTTTCCTTTCCCTCTTCTTTCCTTTCCCTCTTCTTTCTTCTTGCCTATGCCTATGCCTATGAGAATGCTCATGTTTGTTTTTTGTTTTCTGTTTTCGTGTTTGTGTCTATGTTAGACATGGGATCACGTCGCTCATCCAACGAGTACGGACAGCCTCGCAGGAGGAGAGCTCACGATCTATATGTTGAGAGTTCACGCTCAACATCATGTGATCATGTGTGCATAGCACCATCACGTGATCATATGTGCATAGCACTAACCTTATAGAGTGCTATAAAGGAAAGGGTTAGATCCCCTAACCCTAACCCTAAAAGGGTTTGTATATATTCTATTTTTTCAACTAATTCTAGTGTACAGTTAGTCACATTTGTGGTGTGCTCTCTAGCTGTGCCCTCTCTCGTCATCTCCACTCTTCTCCTCTCCCCTCTTCATATTTTGTCATGGTATCAGAGCATGGTTCTGCCTTCCGTTGAGGCGCCATCCTTCTTGTGAGAGTGATTGAGAGATTGAGAGAGATTGAGTGTTCCGTTCTCTTCCGTTGAGAGAAAATTCCGTCCATCGGAAGAAGATTTCCGTCATTTGTTCTTGAGAGATTTCCGTCATTTAAGAGAGTTTATTTGGTGTTTCTTGAGTTGAGAGAGAGAGATTTCAGTTCATTTTGAGAGATCTACGGTGAAAGAGGTTCTTCTCCATTGAGAGAGAGAGAGAGAGAGAGATTTTATTATTTTTTGAGCTTTTGAGGGAGAGCCTTCTGGTTCATGGCTCATCCGTCTCCTTCAACGAGCCTCAATCGAGCCATCTTAGTAGAGGTCTATTCAGCATGCTTCATATGCATCTAATCCAATGACTACAACAAGGCGTCTCCTCCCACGGATGACTTCTGCGACTCTCTGCTATAGCAGCCAGCAAACCTGAGGCTCCTGCAGCTCCCTGCGCCATCTCCAATGACTCAGCGGCAGCCAAGTCACCCGTGGCCTCAGTCGACTTCAGTCTCCACAGCGCCGGTTCGCAGCTCCCAGACGCCAACGCCTCCTTCGGCAAAGCTCACGTCTCCTACGCTACACTGCGAACTCCTAGCACCTCTAAGGTAGTCCACCGAAGGCTCTCGATCGGCCGCCATAGCCTCCAACAGCTCCGACAGAAGCTGCCTCACTCCAAGCTCCATCGCTGGCCTGCGCTCCATCAACTACGAGCGACAACAGTCCCTGTGCAAGCTCCTAGCTACAACAAGCTTACGCTCCAACGAAGCGCCATCGACCAGCAACTCGCCACTGATCGACGGCCTCTCCAAACGGGCTCCCTCCAGCGCATTGCCGCCTCGAACAAGCCTCAAAGGCGCCGCCACACGGGTTGCAGCTCTCTCTTCTGCAAAGCGTTCATTAACGGGCCGCCTCCATCGACGGAGAAGACGACGAAATCTCCAAGATTTCGTCAGAATCTTGGGTAGATTTTGGTGCCTCGCGTTTTGACACGTGGCAGATAGCGTTTTGCCACGTGGCAACCCTTATCTCCAATTGCCACATCATCAGGTACCCGAAAGTGCCACGTGTACCTATCTTATCTGCCACGTCAACTGCCACATCACCTCTGCCATGTCAGCACTACCACATCATCAGGCCACGTCATTAGTGCCACGTCATCTGTGCCACGTCATTTGTGCCACGTTATCTGCCACGTCATCTGTGCCACATCATCTGCCACATCATCTGTGCCACGTCATCTGCCACATCATCTGGCCACATCATCAGTGACACCTCAGTAGTCCACGTCATCTGCCACGTCATCTGGCCACGTCATCAGTGACACCTCAGCAGTCCAGTCAGCACTGACCCTCTGCAGGCACAGTCCCTTGCCAGGCACATTCTGCACACACTGGATGTGCACACTCCTGCCACCTCAGCACAGAGCTTCACTGGCACACCTCTTGCTAAGCACAGTGCCACATCATCACTGCATGTGACTCACAGTGACACATCATCATTGAGCACCATTTGCACTCCTTTTGCCCCTCCACCTAGATCAAGTCATATCTCTTGATCTAGGAAGAATTTGAGGGTGCTCCAAAAAGGAAAGTCGCTCGATTTTTCGTGCTCTACGCGCTCGTTACATCACGTGCACATTTCGGCGCAAGTTACACTCACATTTAAGCCTCGCCGAAACACCACTTCCTTCACGCACATTTGCCTCTGCATCGACGCATCTGACCCAGCACTTTAAAAGAACAAAGGAAAAGGATATATTTGCTGTTCTTTCATCGATCGACAGTTGGTTTAGATCTAGATCAGAGTAGACTAGATCGCCATAGAGGGGACGCTTTGAATTCCCCAAGTTGCCAATCTAAGCCATGCCCGAAATTCTCGACTAGTACCTACTCGGAGTCAGTCCATACGCTCACATCCGATTTCACATCATTACATTACCTGAAACCTTACGTTCATCAGTTCAGTGAGCAGACTTCAGAGTTTAGAGGCATTGCAGATTGATTCAGTGGGCAGATAGCACTTGATTTCACACACACATGCCACCATTGTAAAGCCTATTTGGCTATCTCATGGCATCGTGCACATCATTTTTCAGCCTTGTAAAGCCTCTTGGCTATTCCCGGCATCATTGCCACAAGCCTTGTAACACAGGTCAGATCTTATTTACTGCAGTTCTATCTTCACCGACGGTACAGAGATTTCACTTGGCATCTTCAGTGTATTTGCAGTTGATTCATACAGAGTTTTCCAGGACACTTTTTTGAGTACATTGTTTGCACCATGTCGACTAGCAACCTCAATCTGGAGGCATCTGCTAAGTTAGACAACTCCAATTATGGTACATGGAAATACCGAATGGAGACCATTCTTGTGCTTCAGGACAAATGGGAGTATGTTGATGGATCCATACCTAGACCATTGGCCGATCCAGCCACCAGTAGCTCTACTCCATCTGTTGTCACAGCACCATCAACGGGATCTACATCGGGATCTACATCTACACAAACAGTTTCCGCACCAGTAGCAGATCCTGCCATTGCCCGAGCTCAAGCAGAATGGGATAAGAAAGACAAGTATGCCTATCACCTGATCAAGCAGAATGTGCAAGATGTCATGCTAGGACAGCTCAACACAGTCAAGACATCAAAAGAAGCATGGGATATGTTCGCAGCTCTCTACGAGTCCAAGAACACATCCAGGATTCTCACCTTGAGAAACCAGATCAACCAGAGTTTCCGCAATAGCAATGAAACCGGTCATGCTTATGTACTCCGCATCAAAGACTACAACAATCAACTTGCAGCAGCAGGAGAGACTATGAATCCCGCAGAAATGGTTCAAGTAATCCTGAATGGACTAGGAGAAGGATATGAGAATCTGGTCCAGAGTATTGCCATCCAACGGCAAATTCCAACACTTGAAGAACTTCAGTCAGTTCTACTTGGTGAAGAACTCAGGACTCAGGCCATTCAAGCACGTAAAGGTCATTCTAATGATCAAGCATTCACAGCTTCAGACAGAAGCAGAGGCAAAGGCAGAAACAGAGGTAGATCATATCAGAAAAGTGGTCAAAATCAAAGTCAGAATCAGCATCAGCATCAGCAGCATCCTCAGCAACATCAAAATCAGCAAAGAGGAAATCATTCCAACAGAGGAAGATTCCAAGGACGAGGGAATGCATCCACCAATGTGTCAAACATTCAATGCAACTATTGTCACAAGTTTGGACACTATGAAAGAGATTGCCGCAAGAAGCAGTATGACCAAGGCGGTCAATCCAGCAGTAATCGAGGGAATTCCCGAGGAAGAGGAAATCATCGTGGTGGACATTCTAGTCACAGTCATTTTGCAAATGAACATGGAAATATGTTTCTTGCAAGTGAGGAATTGCATCAGACTGATACAATGCACCAAGACACTGATTTCAATCCCAAAGAGGATTTCAGCTATCAAGTCGACCAAGTGGAACAGGATCCTTGGTACATCGACAGCGGTGCATCATCTCATATGACAAATCATCAGGAATGGTTCACAGAAATGAAGCCATTAGAAGGTCAAAAGAATGTCATCTACACAGCAGACAATACACCGAATCCGGTTCAAGGGACAGGTGTTATCCCTATGAACAATTTCACTGGTACAAAAGGATTAGTCAAAGATGTGCTCTATGTTCCGAAGCTCAGCAAGAACCTTTTGTCAGTAGGTCAAATGACGGAACACAACTACAAAGTCATCTTCGATGGTGATGAATGCACTATCAGAGACAAATCCAAAAGAGGTCAGCTAGTAGCAAAAGGTGTCAAGGAAGGACGCTTATACAGGATGCTAGCTACAGTACCAGATAAACATGCCATGTCAGCTCAAATGCAACAGATGCCACTATCTGCAAAATGGCACAAGAGATATGGTCATGTCAACTTCAAGTACTTGTTAGATCTAAGGAATCAAAATATGGCAATTGGGATTCCGAAGCTACAGTTTCTTGGAAAGGTTTGTGAAGCATGCTGCTTCGGCAAACAAAAGCGAACCAACTTTGTCAGAAGTACCTCTCGTGCACGAGGTATTCTTGATTTAATTCATACAGATGTATGGGGTTGTGCCCAGACCCGCAGCATCAATGGTTCACTTTATTACTTGACCTTCATCGACGACTACAGCAGATATTGTTGGGTCTACTTTCTGAAAGAGAAATCTGAAGTGTTTGCCAGATTTCAAGAATTCAAAGCCATGGTAGAAAACCAAACAGGCAGAAAGATAAAGGTCATGAGATCAGACAGAGGAGGTGAATACATGTCTTCAGCCTTCATGAACTTTTGCAAAACTCACGGCATTCGAAGACAATTCACATGTGCAGATACTCCTCAGCAAAATGCAATAGCTGAAAGGAAGAATGGGACTTTAGCAGACAGTGCTAGAGCAATGCTTAGTGAAAAGCATCTTCCGAATCAGTATTGGGCAGAAGCAATAGCTACAGCTAACTACTTGCTTAATCGGCTTCCTACCGAACCAATACAAGGAATGACTCCTTATGAAGCATTCACTGGACACAAGCCACGCATTGGGCATCTCCACATATTTGGTTGCATAGCATATGCCCACATACATGATGATCATCGCAGGAAATTGGATGCGAAGTCACGCAAATGCATCATGGTTGGCTACAGTGAAGAAAGTAAAGCATACAAATTGTATGATCCCATCAACCGCAAAGTCATTATCTCCAGAGATGTAATCTTCGATGAGGAATCAGAATGGAAAACATCACCTACACAGGAGATAGAAACATCGACTTCACAGTCATCTACAGAACAGGTTGATGAAGAAGAGCAAGAATTGCCAGCAACACCCCAATCAGCGTCACAGCAGCTCAGACGGTCTACTAGGGAAAGCAGACCACCAGCCAGATTGACATATGCTCAGAAAGGCAAAGCAATTCAGGTGGAAACCACCAACTATGCTCTTATGACTACCATCATGGCTACAGAAGAGCCAGTGTACTTCGAAGACGCAGTAGATAAGCCAGAATGGCAAACTGCAATGAATGAGGAAATGGATGCTTTGTATAAAAATAACACTTGGGAATTATGCGACCTTCCACCAGGAAAGAAGGCCATAGCCAACAAATGGGTATACAAAGTGAAGTCATCTTCACAAAGGCTCTTGGAAGAGACTTGCTAGAGAGGCATCTTCATCGACTTGGCATTGGGTCGAAAAAGTAAGTTCACTTGCGAGTGGACATTGAGGGGGGGTGTTATATATCAATGCTCCACTCTCATGTAACTACGCGAGAACCAACTAACTCTACTTGTAAGCCCCCCATATGAGGAGGAGGCATTCGAGTAGCTCGATTATCCAGTAGGTCTTGGTTTGGACACCAGATGGGGGCCATGTGTGGCCTGATGGCTGGATGGCTTTAGATAGAGTTGGCACACTACCAACTAGGCTACATGCAAGTGCGGGAAGGCATCCCATGACTGACCGCACTGAGGGTAGATGGAGCATTTCTTGGGGCAACCCACTGTCGGGTTGCGAGGTCCATTTTGAGCCCCAGATGATCTCGGATGGCTGTGGGCCGAAGGATAACCGTAGATTACTTGCTCTATTATGTGCCACGGTTCTATCGTGTGGTCGGTGGCCTATTTCGGGACCGACCTCCAGTCGACCAGTTTGGGCGAACTGGGTCGGTCTCCCAATTGGGTCTAACCGACTATGACTGGTGGCTATATAAGAGCAAGCCCATGAAGCCCATTATCATCATTGGCTAGAGCAACCCTAATTCCTTAGCATCTAGCCTCCGTCCTCTACTATTTCTAGAATGCCATCAAAGCTTCTCTCATAGGAGCGCACGGCTAGGAGGCAATGCCATATATTGTATCAGTTTTACAGTAATCAAATTTTTGATTCTCCATACTATCTGCTTTTCTCTCTTGCATACGAGATCCTGTTATCTGTTGAGCACAGACGTTGTATTGTTTTCTTACACTATCGTCTCTGGGATCCAGAAGTAAAGAAAATCATACGAAGCCATGATGTGGTCTTCAATGAGAAGAAGATGCATAAGACACCCATGAGGGATGTGGAAATGAGGAGAATCGCTTTCCAAGATGTGAATCCACCCGCATATGTTGATAGGCAGCAAGCTGTCCATGCACCGAATGTGCAGGAAATGGTGCCACCAGGTACTCCCACAGGTACACAATCAAGGCCAGATGATGGATCATCTAAATTTGGTGGCAATGATGAGCCAAATGTGGCTGATATGCAAGCAGGACAACAAGTTGAAATGCCCTTGAGAAGAACATCTAGATGCACGAGGATCAACGCAAGTGGCAGTATGCTATGCAATCAAAGATGAGTTCACTCATAAAGAATAAGACTTGGGACTTGGTTTCTTTGCCACATGGAAAGAAAGCATTGCCATGTAAATGGGTCTACAAGATGAAGGTCACAGGTGATGATGTGCCTAAGTACAAGGCCCATTTGATTGCTAAAGGGTTCAAGCAAGAGAAGGGTGTTGACTTTGATGAGATATTCTCTCTGGTTGTGAAGATGACCACACTTAGATGTGTACTTGGACTTGTGGCAATGGACTTGTGGCAATAGAGGATATGGAGGTTATGCAGATGGATGTCAAGGTAGCTTTCTTGCATGGGGATTTGCATGAGGAAATTTACATGATACAAATAGAAGGTTTATAAGAAAAGGGCAAAGAACATTTGGTTTGCAAGCTGAAAAAGAGTCTCTATGGCCTTAAGCAAGTGCCTAGAGAATGGTATCACAATTTTGATGCTTTCATTCGATCCCAAGGTTTCAGAAGAAGTGAGATTGATCACTGCCTCTACACTAAAAGGGCTCCATTGCTAAAGGGTTCAAGCAAGAGAAGGTGTAGACTTTGATGAGATATTCTCTCCGATTGTGAAGATGACCACACTTAGATGTGTACTTGGACTTGTGGCAATAGAGGATATGGAGCTTATGCAGATGGATGTCAAGACAGCTTTCTTGCATGGGGATTTGCATGAGGAAATTTACAGAAGAAAAGGGCAAAGAACATTTGGTTTGTAAGCT
Organism: Dipteris shenzhenensis; assembly: GCF_047967505.1. NCBI lineage: Eukaryota > Viridiplantae > Streptophyta > Polypodiopsida > Gleicheniales > Dipteridaceae > Dipteris > Dipteris shenzhenensis. The sequence continues at coordinate 34,421,934 of NC_141610.1, read as the reverse complement.
GAAAAAGAGTCTCTATGGCCTTAAGCAAGCGCCTAGAGAATGGTATCACAAGTTTGATGCTTTCATTCGATCCCAAGGTTTTATAAGAAGTGAGATTGATCACTGCCTCTACACTAAAAGGGCTCCGAATAATAGCCTGATACTCTTGGCACTTTATGTGGATGATATGTTATTGGCTAGCAAGAACACTTATGAGCTTTATGCATTGAAGGCCAAGTTGCATGAGGCCTTTGACATGAAGGATTTGGGAATTTCAAGTCATATTCTTCGTATGCGCATCATGTGTGACCGGAGTAGGAAACTCCTTTGGCTTTCACAAAAGGAGTATGTTACAAAAGTGTTGCAGCATTTCAATAGGAGGGGGGGAAGGCAGTAAGTACTCCATTGCATCCATATGTGAAACCGAGTCAAGCAGATAGTCCCAAATTAGATGAGGAGAGGGCCATGAAGGCCAAGGTTTCTTATGCATCAGTGGTTGGGAGTCTTATGTATGCTATGATAGCTACTAGACTGGACATTGCATTTGCAGTGTTAGTTGTTAGCCGATATATGGCTAATCGAGGAAAGATGCATTGGGAGGCAGTTAAGTGCATCATGAGGTACATGAAGGGTACCAAGGAGGTGTGTATCTGCTTTGGCAGAGGAGAGATGCATATATTTGTGTACACAGATTCAGACCATGTGGATAGCAGGAGATCCACTTTTGGTGATGTGTTCACCTTTGCAGGTGGTGCAGTGTCGTGAATGCCTTGTGCACAGAAATGCATTGCTTTGTCTACCACAGAGGATGAGTATGTTGTTGCAGCCACACAAGGTTGCAAGGAGGCTATATGGATTGATCGGCTAGTGAGAGATTTGGGGATTCATATAGGTGTACCGACATTGCATAGTGATTCCATGAGTGCTATTCAGCTAGCACGGAATCCGGTCTTTCATGCAAAGACCAAACACATTGAGGTCAGGTACCATTTTAGCAGCAGCAGTGAGGTACTTGAGGACAAGCACATAGAGCTTGTCAAGGTTCATATAGATGATAACGTTGCAGATATGCTGACAAAGAGTATACCTAGTCAGCGGTTTGAGTATTGTCGTGTATTGATGGGCATTGGATAGTATGCTCATTGGTTATTCTCCCTTAAAGTCACATTGGCCTTTAAGTGGGAGGTTGTGGGGGTTAAAGGCCACTGTACCTTAACCCTGATTATGTACAATACTCAAACACATATATATATATGGATGAAATAGAAGATTACGGTGTTTTGCACCCACCAAAACTTGTGTCTCTTAAGCTTCCTCTCACCCTCTCAGCTTCCATTGTGTCCTCACACATCTTTTCCTCTCTTATGAGGTATACATTGGATATTGGATCAATGCAAGCATCAATGAAGGAGAATACAGACTTCATGAAACCCTTTAGATCATTAAAGAAATTAGATTGTGGAGAAAATGTGTGACTTGCATGCCATTAGATTGATTATTTGACCCAATGTGTCATATTATTTATTTTTTACACACCATTTGATGCTTCTCAAATCACATCTACACCATCTAAAGGATTTTAAAAATATATAATTTTATTAAAAATTATATTTATGGTCCCAAAGTCTTTATAATAGTGAATTGTTTTTATTTAATACAATTTTCTACTTGAATTTCCCCCCAAAATGAACAAGATTACCCATTCCTTGCAAACATTTATGAGGTTGTTTCTGATTTCCTTTTTGAGCTAAGGGAGTTCAACCCTAATGGATTGGAAAGAGTATGTCAAGTAGCTCATGGTTGGTGACTTGGGATTCAAGGTTGGCATGGCAACAATTTAGGGGACCACGATGTTGATCTTGTAGAGCTCTTGCAAGTTTAGATAATGCCAAATTTGTGAATTTTAATAGGGAAGGGGATGTTACCAAAACTAGAAATTGAAATTCTCAAGTGTGAATCCTAATGGAAACCAACCCTAATGGATTGCAAAGAACATACCATCTAGCTCAATGACGGTGACCTGGAACTTAAGGTTGACTTCCAACATTGAAGAGCACCATGATGTTACCCTTGGGGAGACCTCTTGCAATTTTGCAATGACAAATATGAGAATTTTAATAGGCAAGGGGATATTACAATAATTGTGTTCATTGAGGTGCTCAACTGTGATTATTTTTGCATATATTTCTCTATAAGAGTAGGAAACTATATGAATGAAAGGACCTAGGGACTAGAGGTTGGATCAGATGGGAGAACCTGCCTTCCTCATCCCCACCTTACATACACAAAGCAACTTACACTCGCCCTTGACATCTAATATGATAGAGGCACATCCTTTCTTGGAAATACATGTACCATTTCAAACTCTTTTCATGCAAAATAAAACTTTTTTCATTTTCTTGGGAAAGGATCATAAGGGTCTAATAATATGGATAAGGAACGTTCTCACCAATTCCTTGAGCCTCTGTATCTCATGAGCTACCAATTTTGTGTCAATTGTCCTATGTTGGAGGATTCTTATTCTTCAAAGGAGACTTATTTTCTCTACCCTCCCCCCATAGTAGACGTGATCCTCCTTTCCCTTCTGACTCCATAAGAATTTACATTAGAAGTAGATTCTTGCTGGATGGGTATCACAAACACCAATTTGTTTCTCTAAAGGTCTAGGAAAGTTAGAACAAGAATAAAAGTTCAAAGAATGGATTCATTTAACTTTAATATTGAAAGCTAGGAGGTTTGGGATAGACAAGGAGTTGTCCAAGTCCAAGAACACCCAATTAATCTCAAGATTGAGAGCCTAGACATTGGGTCTAGACAAGGAGGTGTGCAAGTCCAAGCACACCTAATTAAGCTCAAGAGGGATGTGAGAGTGCACTAACTTGAGTCCTAGAAACATTCCCAAGATGTCATGGCTCAACTAGAAATATGTGAAAGAGGGTATTCTCAAAGGAAGGTCAGCTGCCCTCAAACATGAACATGGTTAAATAACAATTGACAGTAATTTGAATCTTAGAAACACCCCCAAGGATCATTCCACCTTTTGGCTTCTTGGATACCTTTTGCACAATATTTTGATCTATCATTAATCATGCTAAAAGTGGGTATTGCACACTATGGATAGAGGACCAAAGAATATTGGATTGGAAAGGTTGTTTGAACTATCAAAAGGGAAGGTTTTTGGATTGCTTTGTCATACCCATGGGTTTTGAAGTTACCATTGAGGATGGATGGGAGTGCCTTTTTGAGAAGTTTTAAAAAAGATGGACTCATGGAGAGGCTATAAAGATAACCTACAAGAGAAAATATTATTCATAAATCATTGTATCCTATCGATATTAGTATTTTACCTCTCATGATGGTGTCTTTCTCCTTCAGAATCTAGCCCTTAGAAGCTGATTAGGCTATTTAGATTCTTTTTTCTTTTAAGAATTGATCGGTAGAAGAAATGCTTCCTTAGTCAAATAGACTTTTATACCAAGAGAAATAATGAAGGAGGTTTAAGGTTGATTGATATTCTAACAAGTAGCTTCAAAGTTTATCCAAATGTTTAGCCTCTTGGATTATCAATGCTATGATGAGGTTGTGCTAAATCTTGACTCTTCATGGTCTCTGGTCTTGTTGAGGAACTTCTCCACGACTATACCACTAAGGGCTCCCAAATGCAAGGGTTATACATGTTAATAGATCATGAGAGAGACACACACAGGGAGGCCATCAAGGAGAGAGCAACAGTTTAACCCACAATCTTCCATTCTCTCCACACACATTACTACACACAAACATAAGTCCACACAATACGAGATAGAAACTAACTACACAATCACTGTGACACACCTTATTTATCTAGTCACACATGAGATGACACACGACATGAGCTTGATTCTTAAAACCCTCAAGCTCAAGTAAGATATATCAATCCAGGTAGCTTCCTAAACTGATTAACTTCTCTTTACCAAATGACTTGGTGAAGATGGTCTTCTGTGTTTGCAACAATTCAATCCTCTTTTTTAGCACCATCTCTTTCATGAAATGGTAGTGTACCACAATATTCTTTGACCTGGCATGATAAAGTAGATTGTTTTCCAACTTTACACTACTCATATTATCAATAATTATAGATACTAATTGGTTGATCCATATGCAATCCCAAATTGTGTAAGAAATTTGGGTGCCAAGCAATCACATGTAGCCAAATTTTCTCGTTTATACTCTTCTTTGGTACTAGACAATGCTCCAACTTCCCATGGCACTACCAAGGCTGACTGCATAAGTACTGATGCACCTTTTATCATATGCACATCTTGCCCCCAATCTGCATTTTTGTATTCAAGAAGCTCTAAGTCTTTCCCATACTCATAAAAGAGTCCATGATTATGTGTAGCCTTGAGACACCTCATGATCCTTGTCACTACATCTAAAAGAGGCTTTTGTGGCTTTTGCATAAATTGGCTTAAGAGACCCACAGCATAAGTACGTGCCATAAGCCTCAAGTTTTAATCAAAGGGGCTTTCCATTGGCTTGCCTTCTTTCATCCCAAACCTTTCCAACATCTTTAGTGCCTATTCTCTTTGCATAAGCCAACATATTTAGTGCATATTTTCTTTGTATAAGCCAACATATTCAATGCATATTGTCTTTGCATAAGCCAAGTATCGTTAGGTGTCCTCATCACCACTATACCAAGAAAATTTCAGATCCCCAAGTACTTCATATCAAACTCCTTTTTTAGCATACTTATTACTTCAGCAATCCCATAATCATAACTCCCAATCACTATCAAATAATACACATAAATAACAAGCATAACGTAACCAAGCTCATCAAATATAAGGTCCCAGCTAATCAATGTCTTCTTAGTAGAAGGATTGTAGCATTTCACTACAAGGCATAGGCCATTTTCCGATGAAAATACCGACGCTTTTTACATTAAATTTTTTTTTTTCACGGGCACAAACGTCACTATAAGAGTCGCTAAAAGCGTCGAAAAAGGACCGTCACTATAAAGCATCGCTATATAGCGACACTGGTAAATGTCGCTATATAGCGACGATGACAAACGTCACTATATAGCGACATTGTTAATCATCGCTATATAGCGACACTGGTAAACGTCGCTATATAGCGACGATTAACAAAACTAAAAAAAAGGGTTAGTGGGGCTAAACAGGGCTTGCTATGGCCCTGTTTAGCCCCACTAATCCTTTTTTTTTTGTGTAATTACAAAACAAAGTTTTTTTATAACAAAATTTCCCTTGCGAAAAGGGTGATACAAAATCGCTGTTGTGAAATGATGAGCAACAAAAGCATATACATGTCGAACATATACAACATTGTTTGTAACAAAATTACCCTTTCGAAAGGGCGATACAAAATTGCTCAAACGAGCGGATATACAAAATGACATACAGGGCGAAGAAAATGCTACTACCACTACTACTCATCCGAATCCGAATCATCCTCGTCTTGTTGGCCTGTTCCTTGGTCCTCGTCAGAGCTGCGTCTTCTCCCTCATCCTCATCACGTGTGTCTGATCCTTGGCCCTATTGATCATTCACCTCCGCCGATGATGGGACGCTTGAGCTTTGACCCTAAGAGTGAACCATGTAAATCGAACATTAGATTGGAACTTAAATTAAAAAGTGAGATTACAAGTAGGAGTAAACTTATACCGTGCGAGCAGCCACCTCAGCCCAATCGACTGTCACTCCCATTGCCTCTTGCTCAATGAACCACGGCTTTGTTCCTATCCGAAATGCGCGTCGCGTCTTTGCATCTATAGGAAGACGACCCATCGCAGCTTGCTGTGGATCCAATTTACGAGAGTTAGAGTTAGCTAAAGTGCATGTAATATGTAGTAAAACAAATAGAACAATACATTAAATGAGAAGAAGTAGACTTACCACGGTTGCCTCGAACGCATACCGTCCGCCTGCACCAAAGTGCAAAGTACCTACGACATCCAGCCATCTCTTTGCAGCCCTCCTCTGACCCTCGAACAATTTAGGATGGTCCCTATTTTGCTTCTTGAAGTACTTCCAATCAGCTTTGTCTGCCCAGCTGGGTTTAGCCAACCCCTTTGTGATGGAAGTACGCAAGGTTGATCTACGATGCTTCAAGACCAAACCCATGCGCTCTCGCATATAATACTCATTAAACTCCACATTTGGCGGGCTAGGGTATCTTTGTTTTAACTCATCGATGATCGCGTGCTTCTTTTGGGCATCTTGATACCGCCAATCGGTAGCAATGCTGCTCTTGAAGTGATGACTCATCAACCTCCTCATGGTGGCCATCACTGCTTTGCCCTTTCTATCTTCTATTATCTCTCCGGCAGCTGTGATTTGATAGGAGAGATCCCCTGATGAGTAAGGAGGACTGACGGTAGCAGAGTCAGAAGGAGTGGAAGCTGCGTGAGCACTTCCGGAGTGAGTAGTAGTAGTGGGAGTAGGAGAGGGAAAGGGACTTGACTGATACTGTGTCTCCGAACCAAGTGGAGACCTGTAGGAACGAGGTAGGAATGTGAGTGTGCTGACTCGTCTACATCTCTCGAGTCAGCACAACATGAGCTGCCCTTCCTACTCTTCCTTCCCTTACGAGAGGCATGTGCAGGTGATGACCCCGTGGTCAAAGGGGCATGAGGGAACAGCTGGGCAATACGTCCACCCGTCGGTGTAGGGGAGGGAATTGCTGAGGTCCTTTGAGATAGCAGAGAGAAGAATCTCGCTGCCTCCTCATCACTCATCTATGCTACAAACTCGTCGGGACTCCCGACAAAGCCATGCATGGCTAGCAAAGGAGTTCCCCGAGGGGTAGTCGCAGTGCTATGTGGAAGAGGAGTCGGACCAGGGGTAGTCGTAGTGCTAGGTCCGAGAGGAGTCGAACCAGGGGTAGTCCTCGGGGTAGTCGCCTGAGAGGAATCAAAGTCCTCTGGACCATAAAGATCATGAGCTCTTCTTCTGCGAGGCTGTCCGTACTCATCGGATGAGCGACGTGATCCCATGTCTAACATAGACACAAACACGAAAACAAAAAACAAAAAAACAAACATAAGCATTGGGATAGGCAAAGAGAAAGAAGAGGGAAAGGAAAGAGGGAAAGAAGAGGATTTTAGAGGGAAAAGAGAAGGGGGAAAAGAGAAGCGGGAGGAGAAGAGGAAGAAGAGGGAAATAGAGAATAAGAGTTAGAGAGAATAAGAGAATAAGAGAAGGGGGAAAGAGAGAAGCATACACATGAGCATAAGCTCATGCTCATGCATAAGCATAAGCATGAGCTTATGCTTATGCTTATGCTTATGCGGAAATAGAGAATAAGAGTTAGAGGAATGAGAGAAGGGGGAAAAAGAGAAGCATAAGCATGAGCATAAGCTCATGCTCATGCATAAGCATAAGCATGAGCTTATGCTTAAGCATAAGCATAGGCATAAGCTCATGCTTATGCTTATGCTTAAGCATAAGCATAGGCATAAGCTCATGCTTATGCTTAAGCATAAGCATAGGCATAAGCTCATGCTTATGCTTATGCATGAGCTTATGCGGAAATAGAGAATGAGAGAAGGGGGAAATAGAGAAGGGGGAAAGAGAGAAGCATAAGCATGAGCATAAGCTCATGCTCATGCATGAGCATAAGCATGAGCTTATGCTTATGCTTATGCTTAAGCATAATGTTGGAAAACTGAAGGAAAAGAGTAGAGTGGACACAAACTCAGAATACTTGCATTACTTCAATTGTAGAATGAAGAAGAGTGAGGTCCTTAAGTAGGCACCTCATACATGCTCACTGACATCACTGATGACCTCAGAGCTCCACAATCATCTCCTCAATCTGCTCCTAGATTCTCTCAATCATCCTATGTGGCTCTCCACCACCTAACTGTGCTTGTGGGCACCTAACTGTGCCTCTAGCACTCACACATAGAATCATAAGGTGTGCCTGAGGCATACACCTTGAGATATCCCAACAATCCCCCCCTCAAGGAAATGCCTCAGGTTATGTCAAGGATACATCTAGTCTCATAGTTTCTCATGCCATCTCATGGTGGTCAAGGATAAATCTGTGGCTAGGTTCTCATGCTAGCAAGGGTTCCCTTGGGTGTAAGGTAAACAAAAAGGGATACAAAAAAGACCTTCCAATGGTTATCTCCCCTGCATGTACATGCACACAATGTCTACAGGAGGTATCATGGAACAAAACATACACATGGCCTACATCATAAGGTGACCAGAGGTGTTTACAAAACACACAAAACACAATAGTTTATTTGCATTCATTTTGGAGGACTATCCAGGTTGAGTACCTTGACATAAAAAGAGAGATCTGGAGCATACATAGAGATGTTTAAAATGCATAATCTTCATGGGATGCCTCATCTTGTGGAGGCTCAACTGAAAGTAGATTTGCACTTTCTTTCTTTGCTTTGGCTCTACAAAACTTCTCATTATGGTTGTTCTTGCCACAGTGCTTGCATGGATTAATTTTGAAGCAGTCCTTTGAAAGGTGATTTGTCTTTCCACAGTGATTGCAAGGAGTATACTTGCCCTTCTGGACTTTTATAGCATAAGCAGTGTCATTGCCTTTCCTGAGCTCCATATGCCTTTCTTCCTCTTGGAGAGCAGAGATAATACCTTCAAGATTAGGATTAGGAATATTTTTCAAAGTGGTAACTATGTGATCATAATCTTCAGGCATGCTCTTAAGTAACACTGCCATGGCATCATCTGGAGAAATAGGAGAGTTGATAGAAGCTAATTGAGTCATAAGGCTCCGCATATAGTTGACATGAGCTACTAAAGTAGTACCACTAGTCATCTTCAATTCAAAGAAAGAGACTTTAAGTGATAGTTTAGAGATGTGAGAGCTAGCACCAAAAATCATGTCAAGCTTCTGCCAAGCTTCCAAAGGAGACTCAAAGTCAGAGATATGGTGTATATAATCATCTCCTAAAGTAAGAGCAATGATACCGTATGCTTTTTCTTCTCTAGCTAGATCCCTTGCCGGTCGTGTCGGAGTTGAGGATTCTCTAGCATTGGAGGCCGTAGAAGAAGCGGTAGGAGTAGGTTTGACAAGTCCCCATAAGTTCTCCCTCATCAATGCAAATTTCACCTTCATTTGCCATGTATGGAAGCCCTTTCCATTGAACTTCTCAATATTAAATAGGGTAGCCATGAGAGGGTCTAACCCAGATATTGGGCAGTGTCTATCTCTCTTACAAGGCAAAAATAACTGAAAGACTTCCAAAATATGAGCACTTGATGTAGCAAAGACTAGTGACCAATATTCAAACAATGATGCTTCTCCTTACATGCTTCACAGAGGTGGCTTAAAATGAGAACTTTCCAATCAAAACCAGGTCTAGTAATTCAAAACAAAACTGAAGCCACACTTGTACTGAAGTTATTGAAAGCTTCAAAAGACCAGAAATGCTAGAGTAGCATTTTATGTAACATCATCTTCAAAAGCTTGTCAAAACTGTCAAAACTAAAGAACTGAACTTGGAGGGCTTATAGCTCACTCTTCAAAGAAAAAGAAAGGGGGCTTTTTGAGGCAAAAGAAAGCTGGTATACCACAGTAGATCCTCTGGGAAGAAGAGGCGAAAAAACGCGTCAGGTCGCCTTCTCTTCCTTCTACAAAGTTGACTGGTTTTTCTCTATTTTCTCCTTCAATATGCAGCCATTGTTGCTTAGATTTCAGCACAAGGTAGCCCAAGGTATGGAGAAGCTTCCCCTAAAAGGAATTAGAGAAAGAAGGAGCAGGCACAGAGAAAATGCAGGAAGAGAAATCAACGAAAAACGTGTAATGGCGACCAGCAGAGATGGAGGTTCTTCAATTCCTTGCAGCCGAAAGTTTGCCCCTTCAAGGTGGATCTCCAGCAAGAAGGGCATGGGAGATGGTTGAGAACCTGAGGAGAACAGGCTTAAGCAAATTTTTGGAAGAAGAGGGAGAGATGGTGAAGAAGAAGAAGAAGATGATGATGATGATGTGGCAGAAATGGGCTCAAGGGGGATCAAATGGCTCTGATACCATGTTGGAAAACTAAAGGAAAAGAGTAGAGTGGACACAAACTCAGAATACTTGCATTACTTCAATTGTAGAATGAAGAAGAGTGAGGTCCTTAAGTAGGCACCTCATACATGCTCACTGACATCACTGATGACCTCAGAGCTCCACAATCATCTCCTCAATCTGCTCCTAGATTCTCTCAATCATCCTATGTGGCTCTCCACCACCTAACTGTGCTTGTGGGCACCTAACTGTGCCTCTAGCACTCACACATAGAAACATAAGGTGTGCCTGAGGCATACACCTTGAGATATCCCAACACATAAGCATAAGCATAAGCTCATGCTTATGCTCATGCATGAGCATGAGCTTATGCGAAAATAGAGAATAAGAGTTAGAGGAAATAGAGAAGGGGAAAAAGAGAAGCATAAGCATGAGCATAAGCTCATGCTTATGCTTATGCTTAAGCATAACCATAGGCATAAGCTCATGCTTATGCTTATGCATGAGCTTATGCGGAAATAGAGAATGAGAGAAGGGGGAAATAGAGAAGGGGGAAAGAGAGAAGCATAAGCATGGGCATAAGCTCATGCTCATGCATAAGCATAAGCATGAGCATAAGCTCATGCTCATGCATAAGCATAAGCATGAGCTCATGCTTATGCTTATGCTTAAGCATAAGCATAGGCATAAGCTCATGCTTATGATTATGCATGAGCTTATGTGGAAATAGAGAATGAGAGAAGGGGGAGATAGAGAAGGGGGAAATAGAGAAGTGGGAAAGAGAGAAGCATAAGCATGAGCATAAGCATGAGCATAAGCTCATGCTCATGCATAAGCATAAGCATGAGCTTATGCTTATGCTTATGCTTAAGCATAAGCATAAGCATAATCTCATGCTTATGCTTATGCATGAGCTTATGCCGAAATAGAGAATGAGAGAAGGGGGAAATAGAGAAGGGGGAAAGAGAGAAGCATAAGCATGAGCATGAGCATGAGCTTATGCGGAAATAGAGAATAAGAGTTAGAGGAAATAGAGAAGGGGGAAAAAGAGAAGCATAAGCATGATCATAAGCTCATCCTCATGCATAAGCATAGGCATAAGCTCATGCTTATGCATAAGATCATGCTTATGCTTATGCTTAAGCATAAGCATAGGCATAAGCTCATGCTTATGCTTATGCATGAGCTTATGCGGAAATAGAGAATGAGAGAAGGGGGAAATAGAGAAGGGGGAAAGAGAGAAGCATAAGCATGAGCATAAGCTCATGCTCATGCATGAGCTTATGCGGAAATAGAAAGGGGAAATAGAGAAGGGGGAAAGAGACAAGCATAAGCATGAGCATAAGCTCATGCTCATGCATGAGCATAAGCTCATGCGGAAATAGAGAATGAGAGAGGGGGGAAATAGAGAAGGGGGAAAGAGAGAAGCAGAAGCATGAGCATAAGCTCATGCTTATGCTTATGCATGAGCTTATGCAGAAATAGAGAATGAGAGAAGGGGGAAATAGAGAAGGGGGAAAGAGAGAAGCATAAGCATGGGCATAAGCTCATGGTCATGCATGAGCATAAGCATAAGCTTATGCAGAAATAGAGAATAAGAGGGAAAGGAAAGAGAGAAGGGGAAAAGAGAGAAGGGGGAAAGAGAGAATAAGAGAAGGGGGAAAAAAGAGAATAAGAGAAGGGGGAAGAAGGAAAGAGTTTGAGGAGAAGAGAGGGTTCGTACGCCCATCACTGCAGCTAGCGCTTAAGGTGCTAGCTGCAGGCCAATGCAAATAACAAAAATAATAAATGGAAAAAAGAGGAAGCACTTACCTGAAATAGTATGTCCCGCTCGGTGTAGTGGACTGGCCCTACAAAAGAGAGAAAACAACCCATTCTTTCAAATAAGATGTTAGAGGAAGGAGGAGATTACAAAAGCAACTTCTTGAAAGGAGGAGATTGAGGAGACAAGGAGAAAGAGAAGGAAGAGAAATACAGAAAAAAGAGGTGAGTCTTCTTTCTTTCTTGAAATCTCATTTTTTGTTTCAATCCTTTGAAAACAAGCATGAAAACTAGTTTACAGGTTTAGCAATACAAGGAGAAGCACTCACAAAACTAAAGCTAACAAACAAACAACCTACATTGTTGAAACAAACTCACCTCTTGAAGAACTTCCTTTCAAGAAACCAAAGAGGGAAAAGGGTAGAGAGGGAGTACAAGAGCTAGGAGAAGGGTGAGGAGTGGAAAATAGTGTGGGAGGTTGCTTGAAATAGGTGGGAGGTTGTCGAAAATAGGTGGGAGGAGATATCGGCTTGCTATCTTGAGAGATTAGAGAATAGTTCAAAGAAAACGCCGCGCGACGAGAGTTTCGGGTTTTAACCCACAACGTCGCTATATAGTGATGCTTATTTGTCGCTATATAGCGATGTTTTTAATTAAAAAACGTCGCTATATAGCGACGGAACAAAGCAAAAAGGTCACTATATAACGAGGCTTATAGTCACTTTTTGTGGTTACATGAACAGAAGCTCATACATGCTATTTTATAACTGTTAATATCTCTTCTTCATGCTTATGTTGTGATTTTATAAGTGTAGATGGAAGGGACAAGTGGAAGCTCGTCCGATGATGCGTCAATGCCCGGGAGCACGAAGTCGCTTACGGAGAGGTTATACTGTCATTGCACTCATTGCAAGCGAGAAGTACGACATCAACGTCGTATTATCATGCGCCACTTGCGGATGTATGGGGAGGAGCCAGAACCAGTACCCACCATTGGTGTTGCACATGTTGATGGACCATCGGTAAGTCAAAGATATTTAAGTTCATAGTCTTATTGTATAGCAAGAAATAGAAGATCTTATATTTACACGAAATCTTAAAACAGGATGAGGAGGGTGACGAGGGTATGCATATACCTTCTCACTTTCAGCAAGACTATAGTCTCCCGGATGATGACGAGGGTATGGTCGACATGATGGATTCCATTTTTAGGGGCACTACATCCCACATACACGTGATGTTAGAGTCTGAGGTCAAAATGTGAGAGTTGCAATCAACACAATTGTACGAGGGTGCTAGGATGTCTAAACTACGTGCTTGTCTCTCAATCTTGAATCTACAAGTAAAGTATGGGTGGTCGGATACAAGTGTCTCGGCCTTAATGAGGTTAGCTCTTGCATTAATTTGACTCATTATTTGGATATTGTTTGTTTTGAGAATCATCATTTGGATAGTGTCTTTGTCATAGGTTGCTCCAGAAGATGTTGCCTGCACCAAATACCATGCCCGCATTAAGAGATGAAGCGAAAAAGATGCTAACAACGGTGGGTATGGATTATGATACCATCCATGCTTGCCGTAATGATTGTATTTTCTTTCGTCGTGAGCATGGAGATTTGGCTAGTTGTCCAAAGTGTGGGGAACAACGATATAGAGATGACTTACAGGGTGAGCGGATACCGGTAAAGGTCTTGAGACACTTTCCCATCATTGCAAGAATACAACACATGTTCCGATGCAAATCCATAGCGGAGTAAATGACATGGCATGCATCTCATCGGTCCACTGGTGACACATTGAGGATTTTCGTAGATTGTGGAGCTTGGAAGCACATAGTTAATTAGTGGCCGGACTTTGCGAGGGAGCCACGCAACTTACATCTTGGGCTATCCATGACGGCGTGAATCCTTTCGGGTTACGCTCGACATCTTGGTCGACATGGCCCATAGTCGTGGTGAATTACAATATCCCACCATGGCTAACAATAAAAAAAGGGACACCTCATGCTTGCACTACTTGTGCTAGGAAAGTACAAGGCAAAAAACATGGACATGTACATGGCACCTTTGATAGAGGAGTTACAGATATTATGGAGATGAGTTCAGGTCTTTGATATTTCCAGAGCTCCTAGACATACCAATGATATTTTGGTCAGGGGTATCTTGATGTGGACCATGCATGACTACCCAGGATATGGAGAGTGCGCATGTACGTGGTTGTGTCTTTACATGTACAATGAGGGATTATGCTTTTTTGACTCTCTTTTGCACGCATGTCTTGTACTAACACATTCATGCACGTGTGCAGGACTTGTTACAAGTGGGTACCATGCTTGTCCTGTTTGTGGACCGGCTCTGAAATCGCTTGCACGCTACTCCAAACATATGAGGAAAAATGTTTATGAAGGTCATTCTCGATACCTTCCGCTCGACCATCTCGCACGTGGAGGTCAGCTTGATCCACCACCATCATATTTGAAGGCAAGTGACTGGATTCAAGCTTGGAGGGCGAATGGAGAGGAACCTCCTCCTGGTATGAAGAGGCTATCGATATTTCACGAGCTTCCTTATTGGGGTCAGTTACAAATCAATCATCTCTTGGATCCCATGCATATCTTCAAGAATGTGGGGGCTACTATTTGGGCACACTTGGTTGGTTCCAAGGACTCGAGAGGAGTGTGAGAAGACTTGCGTGCTATGAATAGGATGTCTCGTTTGTGGCCCCAAGTGCATGCTTCGGGAAAAGTTGTCCTCCCGAAAGCAACGTGCATCCTCTCTACGAGGGAGGAGGCAGCAGTCAAGGCAGACATTGCCTCTTTTCAAACACCGACAGGGTACATGCGTTGCTTGAAAGGAGCATTTTCAAAGGACAATAAGCTTAGTGGGCTCAAGTCCCATGATTGGCACAAGGTCTTATAGGTATTCTAAGTAGAATTAGTGTACTGATAATCGTGATGCGTTAGCGTAATTATTATTATGTTATATTGTTGACATGACTTCATTGTTGCTTTGATAGTTCATCCTCCCAATTACAATAAAAGGGTGCTTACAAGAAGATGTTAGAAATGCTATATTCAAGATCTGTGGTATTGTGAGGTATGCTTACTATCAATTCGCATTATGTATTTTCTTCATGGACATGTGAAATAGGTGGATATCTCAAATATCTTACATATGCATGCACATGTGAAATAGGTGGATATCTCAAAAAGAGATCTCTATATCGAGCATTGAGAAGGCTAGGGTGGAATCCATCGAAGCCGTATGCTTGCTTGAGAAGCACTTTCCCTCGAGCATTATGACAACTCAAGTCCACTTGCTTGTGCACATAGTTGATGAGGTGGCTATAGCAGGTACCGTTCATAGTCGATGGATGTTTTTTCTCGAGTGGTTTATGAAAACTTTAAAGGGATTTGTAAGACAAAGAGCAATACCAGAAGCAAGCATGGCAGAGGGATGGCTTGTGCAAGAATCATTAGTATATATCACAGAGTTTCTTGCATCCACGGATCCCGATATGCCGCAAGCTTGGCACAACAAGGATGATGATTGCATCGTTGGCGAGGTTCCCCAAGGAAAAGGGATTGAAAGAAAGATGAGCGAAGAGCAAATGGAGAAATTCAATAAGTTTTGTATCCTCAATAGCCCTGAGATGCAGAAGTGGATTGAGAGATATGAAGTGGCCAAAGCAGAAAGAATAAATGCAAGGACGAGATTCAGAGTAATGTACAGGCGATCACAACCATATCCATGGGATCTGGCTCTTCTCCCTACTCACATGTCACTTGATTGGTTACAACTGGCACTACGTAAAGCCGAACCTGATGGAGAGACAATAAACGAGCGCGATCAAGAGTTATCATCTGGATGTATGGTGCATGTAAGTTTCTTACCTCTTGATGTAATTAAGTAATTATTTGTGGCAATATATGCTATAAAATAGATGCATCTTCATTGTTTTAATGATGCTCTTTTACAGTACAAAAAGTACAGTGCATTATGGTCATATGGATGACATTTTTGCGTGGAATGCATCGATTCAAAGAGAGTCACGTATGATTGTGGAGTCATGGCTAACTTCACACAAGATAGCCGAGCAAGTGCTTCAAATACCAATCTTCTCTCCTCACAGTTGGATTATTGTGGAACCATACACGACATCTCTGAAATTGATTTCAGACGATTTACTATTTTCATTCTTGATGTAAAATGGTTTAGAACTACTTAAAACGGTCCCCATGCGACAGTGAGAAAAGATAGTAGCAGTCTCTTTGCAATAGACTCCACCAAACATTGGACCAATGAAAGTGATACTTTTATTCTTCCCGAGCACTGTGAGCAGGTGCATACTAATGATTTAATTAGTCAAAGCTTTCGTTTTTAAAGTCCATTGATACATGTACTTGAGCATAATTTCATATATATAATTGATGACATTTGGCACCCATCTTCAATATAGGTGGTTTTTCATCCGGATCGTTTTGATCCAAGATGGTGGTACATGATCCAAGTTGCACCACGAAGTAAGCAAATTGTTGAAGATCGAGATGTGGATATGGAGATGCCACTACCAATGCCGGATCCAATTGATGAATCTAGCGAAGAAGATGTAGATCACCATATGAGCCAAGAGGAAGATGCGCATAATGACATCGCACGGGAGGAGGATGGAGATCACGATTTTAAGGAAGAAGACAACAATCATCAAGAATCACCACACTTTATTGAAGAAGATGATCAAATACTTTTAGGTGAACGTTTGATGCTAGAGTACGATGATGATATAGGAGATCAACTCGGTATAGAGTTGGAGATAGACTTGTTTGGCGCCTTAGACTTGGCTCAAGATGAAACAGTTGATGTAAATGCTCTTATTTGATTTTTCTCAACTCAAACTTGGACATGAATATATGAGCTTCAAAGGCTTGATGTACATGCTCTCATTTTTAAATTCTCTATGAGCTCAAACATGTATGAAAATTTAAAAAAATTTGTCATTTGAAAAAACTAACTTTTAAGGCCTATATTAAAAAAAAACCTCTCTGGAAAAACGTCGCTATAAAATTGTATATCAGTGTCACTATATAGCGACCTTTATAATAGTCACTATATAGCAACTTTTAGCAAGAGTCGCTATATAGTGATGATTTAGGAAACCCGCTTTTCATACCGACGATTAACGCTAAGTGGGCGCTAAACGTCGATACGTAAACATCGCAATAGGATCCGTGTGTAGTAGTGTTTCTCTGTTTTAGAGAAAAAAAAAAGAAAAGAAGGATTGTAGCATATATAGCCTTTCCGATCTTGGGCATAGACACATTTTTCAACCTTTGGATCCAATTTCTTTGTTTTTTCATTTGGAATATGTACATATGCAAGGCTACCAAACACTTTGAGGTGACTTATTAGCTCTCTGGCCATACAATGTCTCATATAGAGTGATCGTATGTATCCTTGTGCTAGGTGCACGATTCAAGATTTACATTGCAGTCCCAATAGTTAGGTAATTTTTTATCATTTAATGTGGCTCTTGTAGCCTCCACTTGAAGCCCATTTTTCCATTCTACCACTCCATTTTATTGTGGAGTATTTGGGCATGTAAGTTGTTTTCTAATCCCATGTTGAGCCAAAAGACTCTCAAACTCATTTGATAAATACTCACCACCATTATTTGAACTTAGGCAAGTAATATATAAACCAAATTCCTTCTCAACTTGGTATCTGAAATCCTTGAATGTAACGAAGACCCATCCTTGTTTTTCAAAAAATACACCCATGTATACTTGCCAATATCATCAATGGAAGTAACCTAATACAGTGGACCTCCCAATGAAGCAATCTGTGATGGACCCCAAACATCAGAATGAATCAATTATAAAGGATTGCTCTTAGTATGCTTCATATGCCTAGTAAATGGCAATCTTGATTATTTTGCAAACTGGGATGCAGGACACACATGTTCCAAGGTAGTATAATTAAACTTGGGCAGCCCACCAACAAGACCTTTATCTTGTATATTCCTCAACTTTTGAACATTAATATAGCCAATCCTCTTATGCCGTATGTCCAAATATTGTACACCTATACCATCAATGAACATTGCATCTTTCAAGTTTGGTATGAATGCATCTAAAGTAAACATCTTGCCATGACTTTCCCCTTTCCTAATGAGTATACAACAATTTCCAAACTCTTAAATAAAGCATCCATGCTTATTGAATCTCACTTGCAAGTCTTGTTCAACAATTTGCCCAATTGATATTAAATTTTTTGTAATAGATGGAACATGTAAGACATCTTACAACTTCTTTATCTTTCCATCATGCATAACCAAGGGAACAACACCCATATGGGTGATATCATGTTGTGTATCATCACTAGTGCATACTACCCACAATCACAATGAGTCATCTCATAAAACCATTTTCCATAAGGTGTCATGTGGCTAGATTCTTCTAAGTCAATGTACCAAACATCTTCCAAACCAGCATCACTAGAATTTTGACCCTGCACATGTGTCATACCAAATAATTGATTTGAAGATCCTGCATTTGCATTATTGGAGCAAGCATAGTGTCCTTGCTGATTTTCTTTTTGTGTTGAACCGCACGTCATCCTTGTATCCCTATGCTATCTCCCGTACCACACGTTGGAAGGGAGCACAAAGGATCGGGTTGTTGGTGGTCTTCTGCATTTGTCTGGTCTCCCTTAGGGCCCGTGCTCTTGGCTTTGCTTTGTACAGCTTCCTGACTCTTGGTGGAGGCTTTACAGGTACCCGAACACGATCCCATGACCTCTTGTCTACCTTGAATTTCTTTCGTTGCTCTTGTCTGCGGTAATCCTCCTCTCGCAGACGTCTTGAGCTTTGTCCTTCTTTGGGATGGGGCTTCCTCGGCATCTTCTTTACCCTCTTCATGGGCACAGATATCATTTCTACAATGGGCTGTATCACTAGGAGAGGGAAGATTGTGCTCTTGGCCCTCAGGAAGCCTCTCTATGTCCGGGAGTGCTCTCATGGGGAGGGGAAGGCCGAGGGGAAGGTTGAGGGGAAGGCTGAGGCTGAGGCTAAGGGGAAGGCTGAGGGGAAGGCTCATGCTCTTGGGGCTTGGGAGTGGGGGGGATGAGCATTTTCTGAGCGAAATCTTCCGAGCGTCCGAGCGAAGGAAAAAAAAAGCTTCCAACTATGCATAAATATGGCAAAAATCGATTAGAAGAAAACATAGTTTCACTTAGAAATATGCAAAGTATTATAGCTATGCCTATTTTATACAAAAATCTTTAGGTGAATCTGTAGGAATGGTGAGAGCATAATGAGATGGCTTTTGAAGAAACCCACATGTAGAGTAGACTTCTCTATGAAAATTCCCTTATGATCCTTCTTACAACTTTTACTTAATAGGGGGTGACATTGAAAACCCTCTCTCAACCTATCTTCATGAAAGAGTTTCTTCAAAGAAAACACATTGAAGCAAGCCATCCAGGTAGTTTCGCCAGCGAAACCCCTTTGAAGCAAGTCTCCCAAGGTAGTTTCGCTGGCGAAACTACCTTGGACAGCACTTTTAAAAGTGACATAACTTTCATATCCAATGTCCAAATATAGTCATTCAACCACTCAAATTGATCGGAACACCCCATTTGAGCACATCTATGAAGTTATATTTTGGAAAATCTTTCATATATAGTATTAAATATTACATGTATTTTATGAGAGTGATATATAAGCCCAAGTTAATACTTATTTATAGTAATTTAAACTTCTTTAGAAACATGTCCATAAATATGCTATAAAAACACTAAAAAGATATTGCCATATGATATAAATGTGTTAATAAGTAATTATATATGCATAGTATTATTACATTGAGAGTGATTATGAGAAATGTTTCTTAAAGGAATCAACACTTTTTTAAGGTAATAACAGGGGTACAAAGGGATGTCTCTAAATAAGAAAATCATGTTGTCTAAAAATGAATGAGTGACTAGAAAACATTTTTAAAAATCTCTTGAAAAACACGCTCGGATAAACCTGCTCATAGGTTTTTGCTCGTATAATTGACGGATCCGGGAGTGGGCTCACGAGACTAGGGAGTGGGAGTCATGAGACTGGGGAGTGGGCTCACGAGACTTGGGGGAGGGCTCATGAGAATTGGGGGAGGGCTCACGAGAGTCTTGGAAGACCTCGCAAGAGTTGGGGGAGGGCTCATGAGAGTCGAGGGACGTGCCATCGAACCTGGATAGGTTCGTGTACGTAGATGCCTTGGAGGTGGTGGAGTGTGCCATAACATTAGGAAAGAAGGGAACTCAATTTGAGGACCTCTAAGAAATTCACTATTTACCTATTTTTGTTGCACTCAAAATATGGGAAATTCCATAAAATACATACTTACTACAAAAATGTTGGTCTAGTACTCAAGCTTCACATTAAATGCATATATAAGATCCTTGACTTTTTGTGCATAATTTGATGATTCTGACATTTCCAGTGCATTTGACCCTCAAATCGACTCTGAAGAACCAAAAACCGATGCTTAGAGGCCCATGAAAGGGCAAAAGTGCCCGGAATGGGGGACTTGTACTAAAACGATTGGCATTTTTCCCTTTTTTAGGCCTACGAGCATCAATTTTGGGTGTCTCCAGGGTCGATTTGGGGGCTTCGAATGCACTGGCAATGTCAAAATAATTAAATTCTGCACAAAAAATCATCTTTTGAAGATCACGTATGTCAAACATAATAAAAGAAAAAGATGTTAAATATGACTTATTTTATATTTTTACATAGTTTTTGGTATTTTTCCAATGTTACGTTGGCCATAATCTGATTGATCAAGAGCCTATTTTTATAAACCCTAAAAGACCCCAAAAGGGGCTCCCTTTTTTCCTAGTGTAACTCATCAAGATATCCCATGCATCCCTAGGTGATTTGCAATTCTTGATTTGCATAATTATTGCATCTGAAATGCATATTGAAAACCAATGAAGCACCTTCTATAATTTTTCCATTTTAATTCTTATAATTCTTGATCTGCTCTATAGTTGCATTTCTATCTAGCACCTTAGGTTCAGCTTCATCACCAGTAGCCAAGTCCCAATATCCTTTGCTAAATAATACAATTTTCCATCTTGAACTTCCAAATATGATAATTGTTATCCAAATTTTCACCAACAATCTAGGTAATGTTATCACTACCACCCATGCCTAGTTGGTGAGTGTGCCACTGCTCTGAGGTGCAAAGCACCTATGGTCTCTAGTCATCTCCTCACTGCCTCCAATAATTCTCCCACCTATCTGGATTGTTCTCAACTCCTTCTTTGATTTCTTCCAATCTTTTGCATCTAGCCACCTTGGCTTGTTCCTAACCTCCCTAACAACATCTCTTAACTCACATGTATTATGCTTTAGGAGTTCTCGCATGTGCCTCGGCATGTAACTCTGCTCAGCTTGTACTCAAGAGGGTTGGAAAATTCTTGCCTTATTGATTCTAGGATGGCTTACTTGGCACAGCGATCTTGCTCATGCCAAGGTTTCAAGATATCCTTGGTGAATTATGTGTTCATCAACCTCCTCAGGTAATTCATGACCTTCAATCCTTGGGGATCCTCTATAACTTTATGAAGGTCATTCACAAGCTAGTAGATTTCCTCAGGCAAAGGATGGTCCGAAGGATGCACGGTGGTGGGCGTAGCAGAGCTAAAGTGCATAGTGGGAGAAGTAGAGCTAGAGAAACGGTTGGAGTGAGGGGTACTAGAGCGTGGGGTGCACGGAGTGGTGCAGCCTGTGAGAGGGGTGGGCAAGGGACCAGAGATGCATCTCATGAAGAGGGGGAAACCTGGAGCGCTTGGAGTGTGTAGGCTAATCTACATCTCCCGTGACACCACCATAGCCATGAGCCTTCCTAGTCTTGCTAGACTTATGATGCCAACCCCCGGATGATGATCCCTCGAAAGCTACAATAGGGGACGACTGTTAGTAGGAAAATTCGTTGATGGCCCTAATCTACCCCCAAACCATGTATGAGAGGGAAGAGTGGAGATCCTTTGAGAGGAGAAGAGAGAAGTATGTATCTAGCTCCCTAGGGCTCATAAGTGTGACAAAATCCTAAGGACTGGTAAAGCCATGGGCTCCTAGCAAAGAAGTCTACGGAGGGGTGGTCTATTGAGGAATCAACTGAGTGAAATCAAAGTCTTCTAGAGTGCAGAGTCCATGATCTCTCCTCTACAAGTCAGTCGCCGATCACGGGGAGTTTTCTCACTTGGAGTCTACTCTTTAGATGTGCGATGTGACACATGGCTAATTTAACGGGATTGGATAAACACTGGACATAAACACAAAAAATAAAAGCGAATAAGAAGAAGAAAAAACAACAAATACTTACATGCGGATGCAATATAAACTGAATCAATAAAATTTTTTTTGAAGAAAGAGAGGAATGGTGGAAAAGTGGAAAGAAAGGAATGACAGAAATAGAGAAAGTTGAAAGAGAGGATGGGTGGAATGAGAGAAAATGTGAAAAATGTAAAGAATGAGGGAGAGACTCAAGTTCAGCTTTCTTCACAACACACAAAAGAGAGAGGACACAAGGTTGGAGGGTGAAGCCTTTCTTCACTTTTGCACACAACAACAATACAATAGAAGAGGGAAATAGAAGAGGGAAATACCCTATATGTCAAAACCTAGAATACGTGGTTCATATGTGAACCCAAACCAAAAACATACGTGGTAGTCTAACTACACCACGAGTACAACTAACATAGGCGGTGACATAAATGATAGTCATCCAGGAGATATATCGGGGGTAGAGCTTGATATCTCAACACTCCCCCTCAAGCTCAAATCCATCTCACGTACACCAAGCAAGCTCCTAAATCTGCGAAGCTTCTCGGTACCCAATGCCTTCGTAAAAATATCAGCCACCTGCTCCTCAGTGCTGACATAGACAAGATCAATCTCACCAGCTAGAACCTTCTCTCTCACAAAGTGATAATGCACCTCAATGTGCTTCGTTCTAGCATGATAAACTGGGTTATTAGCAAGCATGATGCTGCTAATGTTGTCACAATGAATGACAACTGCTGCATGAACTGACTGTCCCATATCTGCAAGTAGCTTCCGTAACCAAGCTACCTCACATGCAGCCATTGCTGCACCCCTGTACTCAGCCTCTGTGCTCGACAAGGCAACTGTTGCTGCTCCAACTGATGGCACCACTCCCAAGGGAAAACATAAAACCACTAGTAGATCTCCTGTCTGAGACACTACCAGCCCAGTCAGCATCTGTGTATCCATGTACCTATAATGCACACCCAGCTTCATAAAACAGTCCATAATGCAATGTGGACTTCACATACCGCAGTATGCGTCTAGCCGCATCCAAATGTGGCTTCCTCGGTGCCTGCATAAATTGACTCACCAGCCCCACAGCATAGCTCAAATCTGGTCTGGTTATAGTCATGTAAATCAAGCTACCTACTATGCGCCTGTACATAGTAATATCTTCAAGAAGCTCACCTGTCTCTGCATTGAGCTTCACATTCTGCTCCAATGGAACAGAAATAGGCTTACAGCCTGTCATCCCATATTTGGATAGCATGTCCAAATCGTATTGCCTTTGCAACAGCCATATCCCACTCGGGGATCTAATAACCTCAATGCCCAAGAAGTAACGCAGCTCTCCCAAATCCTTCATCTCAAATTTCTGCTTCAACAGCAGCTTCACTTCATTAATGTCTGCATCACTATCACCTGTAATAATCAAGTCATCAACATAGATGACTACAAGCACAATCCCTCTGTTTGTCCTTTTCACATAAAGTGAAAAATCTGAATTGGAAATCTGAAATCCAATAGTGACAAGATATTGCCCTATCTTGTCTGACCATGCCCTCGGCGCCTGTTTTAAGCCATACAAGGCTTTGCGCAACCTGCATACAAAATTGGGGTGTGCATTATCCTCATAACCTTCTGGCTGCATCATATAAACCTCTTCCTGCAAATCACCATGCAAGAAGGCATTTTTCACATCCATCTGATGCAAAGACCATCCCTTTGCAGCAGCCATAGCAATTACTGCTCTCACGGTCGCCATCCTCGCAACTGGGCTGAAAGTTTCCTCATAGTCAATTCCATATGTCTGCGCAAAACCTTTGGCAACCAATCTTGCCTTGTACCTGCTAGCAGACCCATCAGCATTGTGCTTTACTTTGTAAACCCACTTGTAGCCAATAGCCTTCTTATCATGAGGCAAAGGCATCAAATCCCAAGTGTGGTTTGCATCCAAGGTAGCCATCTCTTCATCCATAGCTGCTTCCCAATTTTTATGCCCTGCTGCATCCTCAAAACATGTGGGGGGGCTCTGGCTCCTCTAGAACCTTGACCATATAAGCATAGTGATGTGCTGTATACCCATCATATCTCAGCCTGTCAACTGGATACTTAATACGAGTGGACCTCCGTACAACTGGATCAGTTGCAGGAGTCTTTAAATCATGCCTGCTTTTCCTTGCACCAGGTGTAACAACAGAAGGAATCCCAAGTTCCTCATCAAGGCTCATTTCAGAGCCACTTGACTCTCCATCAACATGAGAGCTACCAGCAGACACATCAAACACTGGAGCATGGTCCACTTTTTCTTTTCCCTTATGTGATACCTACACAACACTATCAGGACTGCCATGTGACGATTCACTAGATCTCAATCTCCCTGTCCATGCATTAGATCCACTAGTAGAGGACTCTCTAGGTCCAGTCAAGGCTTGAGATTGCTGCTCTGCATTTATTGCAGCATTCCCATTTCCTGCATCTGCATCTCCTACCATAATAGTTGGTGCATACCAGCTGCTCATTTCATCAAAAACAACATCTCTGCTCACTTGCATTTTGCGGGTGGAAGGGTTATAATAGCGATACCCTTTCTGGTGCAGAGCATATCCAATAAAGATGCATTTTTCTGCCTTTGGATCCAGCTTTGTTCTCTTCTCATCGGGAACATGAACATAAGCTATGCAACCAAATACCTTCAAGTGAGAAATATCTGGTTTTTGGCCTGTATACATTTCTTCAGGCGTCATGCCATGGACAGCTGCAGTGGGGGTTCTGTTCATAATATAAACAGCAGTTGCTACTGCTTCAGCCCAAAAATAATCAGGCATGTTTTTCTCATTTAGGATTGCCCGTCCTACTTCTGCAATATGCCTGTTCTTCCTTTCTGCAACCCCATTCTGCTGAGGGGTAGACCTGCATGAGTACTTCCTTTGAATTCCCTGTTCTTTCAGATATTCAAAAAATTCTTCTGAAAAGTACTCTCCCCCTCCATCAGATCTTAGCACTTTAATATGCACACCTTTCTCTTTTTCAACCATGGCCTTAAAGGCCTTGAAATGGCTGAACACTTCACTTTTGTGCTTCATAAAATAAATCCACACCTTCCTAGTGTAGTCATCAATAAACGTCACATAATAATGGCATCCACCAATAGAAGCAGTTTTGGTTGTCCAAACATCTGAATGGATCACTTCCAAAGGTCTTCTGCTCACCTTAGCATTTTTGGGAAATGCATGTCTGGCCTGCTTACCCATTTGGCATGCTTCACATACCTTTTGCATTCCCTCAACTCTGAATTTAGGCAAACCTGCAACAATGTTTTTCGTTTGCATAGATTTCAGCCTTTGTATATTCACGTGCCCAATGCGCTTGTGCCATATCTCAATATCTGCAATGACACCTCTCCCATGCGCAAACATAGCAGCTTTCACCTCAGGCATATCAACATCCAAGGTGAACATTCTGCCATTTTTGTTGCCTTTCGCAACCAAGAGGCACTTATTTTTCAAGTCCTCAACGAAGCATCCATCAGGATTAAATCTAACCTGCAGACCTTGCTCAACCATCTGGCCAACTGAAACCAGGTTCTTAGTGATTTTTGGAACATGAAGCACATCTGCCAAGTACTTCGTTTTGCCATCCTGCATAGCCAATGGCACTTTACCAACCTGCGTAATTGGGTGCGCAGTATCATCACCTGTTTCAACATAACCTGGCTTATCCAAATTTCTAACATCATGAAACCACTCACCATGACTGGTCATGTGGTTAGAGGCACCTGAATCAACATACCAAACATCATTGCAAGCTGCAGCATCTCTTGACATGGAGTTAACCATATGCTGCATCACAAAAAGGTGCTCATTTTTGTCGTCACCATGCCCACTTGATGATGCATAGTTGCTTTGCTGCAACTTCCCACTTTTGATGTCATTCTGCTTTTTATAGCATGTACTCTCCTTGTGTCTAGGCTTTCCACAATAATAGCATTCTGTGCTGCTATTTACTTGCTGGTTCCTTTGCCATGAACCACAGCCTCTTTGGCTCCCCCTGCCTCTAGAACTACCACGTCCTCCTCCATAGGACTGGTTTTCCTGTTGTTGCTGCTGGTTCTGATTTCCTGCACGGCCACCAAAACGGCCTCTTCCTCTACCCCTGCCTCTACTTGTATTCGAGTAGAAAGCAGTCTCTTGAGAAGTTGAGGTGGATGAACCACCATTCCTTTGCTCTTCACTCAGCAAGAGAGCGATAAGTTCCTGAAAATCAGGAAATGTTTCACGGACTCCAATGGATGTCCGAAACTGTGCATAATCTTTCCCAAGACCATTCAAGGTCACGGACACTAAGTCCTCATCATCAACAGGTGCTCCAATGGAGGCAAGAGAATCTGCAAGGCCTTTCACCTTCAAGGAATACTCATTTATATTCAGATTTTTCCTTTGCACATTGTGCAACTCCTGCTTTAGCTGCATCTTTCGTGCTTTGGTATTTGTGCTATACAGCTTCACCAATGTATCCCATGCCTCCTTAGGTGTCTCTACATCCTGTATATGCACAATCATAGAATCTGAAATGCTAACAGACAGCCAATACAAGCATTTTTTGGCTTTTTCATGCCATTCTTTAAAGGCCTTCAATTCAGCAGGAGTGGGAGCAGCACCCAAAACTGGTTCTGTAGTTTCACCACTGATGTAATCCCAAACTCCCTTTCCCATAAGGAAGTTTGTCATCCTGAACTTCCATGCTTGGAAGTTGTTCTTGTCAAGCTTCTCACTGACAATGGTAGACAGATTCTCAGACATTTTACAAATCACGAATTGCAACAGCAACCTGTAAACACAGCAAATGCCTCACAAGGGCAAATAGCAAAACTTCTGCAAAAAGCCTCACAGGGGCAGATCTGCAACACTGACGAAAGTGGTATTTCACCACACAGTCACTTCCTAGTGATGATTTTGCATCAACAGGCAACAGGCATGAATCTGCAACTCCCAATATCTCTGCACACAGGCATACGATGCAATTTCGGTGGCACCTTTCCACCGACTAGCCGCGCAGTGGTCGCACAGCGAAAAACAGGGCCTTTTTCTGAGTGCCTGCGAAGAAATTGCGCCTTCAAAACGGGCCCCGAAACGGCCTAAAATCAAAAAAATAAAGTCACCGAGGGCTTTGCCCCTACCCGCAGCATATACTGCGCTCTCGCCACACCGCGAAGGGCCTCTCAATCTGAAATAGTGCACTCCTGCACTTCTGGCTGTGCTACCTGCAGAGATTTTCTCCCAAACTCGAAATAGGAAAGCAACACTGGTCCTCTTACCAAGACACCACAAACTTGGCTTGCTTTCTTGAGCTCCTTACCACGAACAAGGCTCTAATACCATGTAAAGAATGAGGGAGAGAGATAGGAGACTCAAGTTCAGCTTTCTTCACAACACACAAAAGAGAGAGGACACAAGGTTGGAGGGTGAAGCCTTTCTTCACTTTTGCACACAACAACAATACAATAGAAGAGGGAAATACCCTATATGTCAAAACCTAGAATACGTGGTTCATATGTGAACCCAAACCAAAAACATACGTGGTAGTCTAACTACACCACGAGTACAACTAACATAGGCGGTGACATAAATGATAGTCATCTAGGAGATATATCAGGGGTAGAGCTTGATATCTCAACAAAAAAATGGAAATATAGGAACGCAAAAGAGCAGAAAAGTAGAAAAGCGAAAAGGTGGAAAAGAAAAAATCCAGAAAGATTAAAAAGGAAAAAAGCAGAAAGATGGAAAAGAGGAAAGGCAAAAAAGCAAAAAAGCAAAGATGCAGAAAGCTAGAGATATGGAAGCCAGAAAAGCAGAAAGGTAGAAAAGAAGAGCGGAGATGCAAAAAGAGAGAAAAGCGAAAAAGCAAAAAAGAAGAAAGACGGAAAACTCGAAAAGTGAAAAGGCAGAAAAGCGCAGATGTGAAAGGCTAGAGATGTGGAAAAGCGGAGATGCAAAAAAGCAAAAAAATGGAGATGCAGACATCTAGAAAATAAGAAAAGCTAAAAAGAGAAAAAGAGAGTGTAAAAGAGGAAAAAAGAGAGTAGAAAGAGCAGATAAAAGAGAGTATAAAGAGAGAATATAGGGGGTGGTATAAGAGAGTATACGAGAGTATAAGAGACAAAGAGGAGAAAGAGAGTATAGGGGGTGGTACAAGAGAGTATAAGAGAGTATGAGAGAGGAAAATAAAGTATAAGAGAGGGAAAGAGAGAAGAAAATAGAAGAAAAAAAGAGAGGTGGAAAAGAGAAGTAACAAGAAGAAAGAGAAGAAGAAAAGAGAGGGGAACATTTAGAGACCAGAAAAGAATGAAAAGTTGAAGAAAAGAGAGTAAGGATAAAGAAAAAGAGAGGGAAAATAGAGGAAAAGGAAAGGAAAAGAGGGAAAAGTGGGAGCAAGAGAGGGGAAAGAAAAGAGGGGTGAAGAGAAAAGAAGAGGAAACTTGAGAGAAGAAGTAAAAAGAGAGGTGAAGAGAAAAGAAGAGGAAGTAGAAGAGAATAAGAAGAAAGGAAGCTATAAGAGAATAAGAAGAAGATGATTAAGAATACAAAGTGGAAGAAGAGAAGGGAGTAGAATAAGAAGAAGAAAATAATGAAAAGTAGAAGAAAAGCGATGGGAAAAGAGAGTAAGGAGAAAGAAAAAGAGAGGGGGGAAAGTAAAAAAGGGAGGGGAAAGAGAGGGTTCAAAGAGTAAAAGTGGGGAAAGAATATGAAAGAAGAAGGAAAATAGAGGAGGGAAGGAGAAAAGAGAGGATAAAGAGAGGGAAAAGAGAGGAAAAGAGGGTAGGAATGGAGAGGGAAAAGAGAGAAAAAGATAGAAGAAGAGAAGAAGATAGGGAAAAGAGAGGCAAGAGAAGAAGAAAGTGAAAGAGAGGAGGGGAGGAGAAAAGAGAGTTTGAAAAGGGAGGTGAAAGAGGGAAAATAGAGGATAATGTATGGATGAAAAAGGAAATGAGAGGGAGAAAAAGCACATTCTTACTTGGAGAGCATGCTTTATGGTTTTGGGCCCTACAAAAGGGAGGAAACATACCAGTTTAAGAAAAGCAATTAGTGAAAGGAGAAATTTGGAGAAGCAACACACCAAGTGAGTGGAGAGGAGAGAAGGAGAAGCCTAAAAACAAAAGGAAAGCACGAAAACAAGAGGTAAATCTTTCCTGCTCATGTCTTTAAAGCTTCTTTTAACTTTGCTCTTTCCTTTTCCATAAGAGAAAGAGTTTTCAGGGAGAGGAGAGGGGGAGAGGAAAACAAAGGAAAAACATAAGAGAAAGCGAGAGAAACTAGAAGAGAGGGAGAGGGAAACATAGGGGAAAGACAAAAAAACAACAATAAGAACTTGAAATAGGGGAGATGAGAGAGAAGGCTTACTTTGAGGTGGAGACGGAGCTCTTGTAGGTCTTGGAGGGGGAGAGGGAGAATGTAGGAGAGGATGGAGAGGTGGGAGGGGCAAGGAGGAGAGAGGAGGGGAGGAGGCAAGGATGGAGGGCGATCACGAGCTGAAAGTTAGGAGAGAGGCGCCAACGATGGAAAATGCAAATGGCATTGCGGGATGGGGGGCGTGGGTTTTTTCTTGAAATTGTTGGTATAACCGTTAGTATTCGCATAAGTAAATAAGCCCTTGAGGAGTTGGTATTAGTGTTGGTATGGGCATTGGTAAATATCGATGCCAATACCAATACAATAAGGGATTTTTGGGGGTTCTGGGGTTTTTGATCTTTCATGAGCTTCCATATTGGGGTGAGTTACAAATCAATCATCTCTTAGATCACATGCATATCTTCAAGAATGTGGGGCTTCTATTTGGGCACACTTGGTTGGTGACAAAGACACAAGGGGACTGTGAGAAGACTTTCTATCTCCAAGAGCATGCTCGTAGAACCGAGGGTGTGGTTCTACAACCCACAAGGGTGGTACAAGATCCCAAGAGAGACCTCCTAGGACTATTCTTTCGAAGGCACCATGGATCCTTTCCAAGAGAGAGGAGGCAAGGGTCAAGGCAGACATTGTATCTTTTCGGACATCCACGAGACACATGTGTTGTTTGAGAGGAGTGTTTACGAAGAACAATAAGCTTAGTGGAACAAGGTCTTACACATATTCTACATGTTAGCTTGATTACTTAGTAGAACTAAGGTTGTGATGCTTTCATGTAACTATGATTGTGACACATTGTTATAACTCCTTTGTTGCTTGGGTAGTTCATCTCCCAATTACAATGAGAGAATGATTATCAAAAGATGTTAGAAAATCTATCTACAAGTTCAGTGGCATGGTCAAAAATGCTCACTATCATGTCACCTTGATTATATTTCATACAATTCTAAATGTTTGGTAGAAACATTGAATCTTACATGTGCATGTGGAAAAGGTGGATCTCACAAAAAAGATCTCTATATCAAGCACTCAAAGGGCTAAGGTGGGGACTCCATCAAAGCTATGTGCTTGCTTGAGAAGCACTTTCCCTCAAGCATTATGATGACTTAGGTGCACTTGCTTGTACAAGCAATTAATGAGGGTACCATTGTAGTAGGAACTATTCATAGTCGTTGGATGTTTTTCCTTGAATGGTTTATGAAAACTTTGAAGGGATTTGTAAGGTAAAGAGCTAGACCCGAAGCAAGCATGGTAGAGGGATGGCTTGTGCAAGACTCATTAGTATACATCAGAGAGTTTCTTGCATCCATGGATCCCGATATGCCACATGCTTGGAATATCAAGGATGATGATTGTGTCATTGCCAAGGTTCCACAAGGTAAATGGATTTAAAGAAAGATGAGCAAAGAGAAAAGGAAGAGTTCTGTATCCTCAATAGTCCCGAAATGCAAAAATGGATGGAGAGATATGAAGAGGCCAAAGTAGGTTAAAAATAGTGTGTTCCCATTTGATCAAGCCATGTGGTCTAATGCTCATTCATTATCTTGTGATTTTAAAGCGGTTGCAAAATCATTCTGTGGATGATTAGAAAGGATATTGTGATAATCCATGCATTTTTGTTTTGGTTGAGTAGGAGTTGGTTAGGAAATTGGTTTCATCATGATGACTTGAAGTTACAAGTTATTGTGCTATCTTCATGAGTAAATGGAAAGAGGAAATACTAGTAAGATTGGTTACTAAGGCTAGGTTATTAGATTTCTATCAAGGTGGTAATCTATAACATGGACTAAAGCTTACTTATTGCTCAATATAATATGATTATTATCTTCTATTGTAATTATTTTAAACAAGGCTGAACAAGATTCATCTGGCCTGCCTTATGTTGCAAAAATCCATCACTTATCAAAATGTTGTGTGCGCCAGTGAATGGTATGACTAGTAAATAAATTGTGTCCCAGTGTTTGTGTGCATTGTTGTTGATGTCATCCAAATGTGGTCCAAGTTTGTGCCATGGATTGTTGTTGGCTGAACCACAAGTTGTTCCATGTTGTTCACTAACGTTGTGTGGATAAAAAAGAAAAATTTTTTTCACTTGTTCCATGTTAATGGGTGGGTGCAGAGCTATGTAAATAGTTAGTTGGTGGTGGCTTTGAGTTGTGGACACCCTCATGATGGACTCCACACTGATGATATATTGCCTTGAGATGGAAGACACTTCTACAGGGACTCTGGGAGACGATGAAGTGCAGTGTGGTTGCAGCAGGATAATCCAGAGCATGGTATCTAGAGTATGATGGGGTTTTGTTGTGGGATGGCATACACCTATCATGGTTGTCCCGAGTTCTTTCTGTGTGAGGGCATGAGCATTTTTTTGTCATGAATTCTTGTAGATCCTTTGTGTCGGGATGGTGTTCATCATATGTGGATGGTCAGTGGGCGATTAGATGCTAAGTGTTGGAGGCATGCAAGTGAGTGAATGCCTAACTAGAACCATATGGGCATTAAGAGCCATGGTATAGTTTGAAGGAAGGATTGAGAGAGTGGTAAAAGGCAAATGATGACATGATTGGAATCAAAGAAAGCATGCAAGGTGGCTACGTGATTCTTCTAGATTGAGACCTGGAGCTACGTGAAGGTGACGACTGGAAGCGGGTCTGGGGAGCTTGTTGGAAGAATCGATGGAGAGGCGAGAGCTTCAAAAAAAGGGGACTGCACTGCTGCAGGGGGGGCTCCTCTTGATAGAGCTTGGAAAGCTGGAGAGGCATCACTACTGAAGGAAGCTATGAGGAGGAGAGCTTTGTGAGGGCGTGCTCTAGAGTTGGGAGTTTTGAAGGAGTTGGAGACTCTGTAGGAAGCTTGAAGACTATGGTGATGCAAGTGATACGTGGGATCAGTTGTTTAGCTGTTGTGGAGTCATCATCATGAAGATAGAGGCGGGTGCTGTATGAGCAAGAGAGAGACATAGATGCATGGGAGTGATTGCGCAAGGGCAGAATTGATCATCGTGAGCCACAAGCAGGTCCTTTTACACCCTCGGGGCGTGGACTGAGGCTGTGTAGAGAGCTATGGACTGTGCAACAGAGAAGGAGAAGCTGAGGCACGGTTAGATATTGCTGAGAGCTTCGGTGTGGGCTGGAGGTGGCATGAGCAGAAAGCTCTGATTGCATGAAGGTCATCGCATGTGATGAAGAGAATCTTGTGAAGAAGGAGATGCTGCATAGGTGACTGCTTTATATGACAGGTGAGGGAGTTCAACTGTAGGAGCGTAGAGAAGATGGACTCTAGGTGCTTCAAGTTAACGAACTATGTGCCAGAGTGAGTGTCTTGGATAAAGAAAAGCGTGCAAGGTAGCTTGTTATGGCAACTTCATATGCAGCTGGTGAGCCCTGAGAGCATATGATCTTTGTGAGTGACAAGGAGAGGTTGTGATCTTGCTCGAGGTCTAAGAGACTTGGTTGTAAGTAATTGAAGATGTGGGTTGGAAGAGCCATGGAAGAGCTCGGTGAGTTTTGCATGCTAGAGAGAGCTATCGGGTGGATGCAAGAGAGAAGCTGCAGCACTTGAGTATCTTGACAAAAGGCCATGAGCTCCATGACTATGAGGGTGACCTTTAGTGAGGGACCTTGACAGTGAAGAGCTTTAATGATGGTGAGCTATGTCGGGTGTTATCCTCACTTCAATTTCAATGATTTTGGTAGGAGTTTGAGGGTGGCTGGCTAGATGTCCATAGTTGATTATAGAAGAGGCCTTGCTTGTGATGATGAGGCCATGGGCAACATGTAAATGATGGAAAGAGAGCTTCATGGAGTCCAAAGGTGTAGTGCTTGGGTGTCTATCGGTGTGGGTTCTCTTACAAGGCAGTAGTTTGAGCATACAAGGCAGTTAGCTACTTAAGATCAAAGAGATCCGGGGTTGTTCTTCATGGACTTTGTCAGGGGAGATATGGGTTCATAGCATGCATGGTTGTTTACACCTTGAGCTATCTGAAAGTGTTTGTGGTAGTTATGCAGCTCTAAAGTTGTCATTTTCCTGAGTTTTATGTCTCATGGGTCTTCTATGTATTTTCTGAGTTTGATCTCAGTCAGTTGGAGAGCTTGTCTTGAGCTGTGTGGACCACTGGGTTTTTGTTTAAGGTTGTCTGGCCTCCAGAGAAAATGTGGCCAGAGTGTGAGTTGTATTAGACGGTATGTGTAGAGACAAGGAAGTTGTATGAATGCCTTTTGCCTTCTGATTGTGTTGTTTGGGTGTTTTAAACGTGGATAAGGGTGTCTATGAAGGCGGGTTAGACTCTACTTCTTTTGTCCATCCAACGTGTACGTGACTAGCCTTCTATTTCTTATGATGTCAACTTTGTAGTCAATGTTAAAGTCTCCGACGGTGCATCTATATTCTGGGAGCCTTGTTTTCTCTTGGAAATGTTGAAGCATTTCAATGAGGCTTTTACATGTTGCATGTGGGGACTTGTACACATTTAGTATTGTGTATTCTTTTCCCCGATCTATTTCAAGAACCGTGAGTATGGATATCGTTCTGTTCTTGTAATGCATCTCCGCATATTTAAGATTGGTAGATACATGAAAATATGTTGTAAGCCCTAAACCTTTTGTTGTTTCAATGCTTTTCATGTTAGGCAATTGCAACTTGCCGGCGCACCTTCCATGTGCTTCTTGCAAACATACATTTTTTGCTTTTCAATGTATGGGCATTGTAGTATGTCCTCTTTGTGGCTAAGCACCCCCCTTGTGTTTAAGCTAATCATGGTCTCCATTGCAATGCCGTTGATCCATTCGTGGTTGTCCTCCAGCACCCATAGGAATTCACTCCGAAGATCTTTGATTTCTTGCAACACTCTTCGGTCCACCTTTACATTCTCCTCTTTTATTGGTGCGAGCACGTAAAGGTTGTCTGGGTCCTTCACCCTAGATAAAGCTATGTATACAAGCCCATGTATCTTTATGTCGGTAGGGTCGAAAGCTATGCTGTTTAACATCAGCCCTTGTGAATGGTGAATTGTTCTTGCCGATGCAGGCTAGATGGGAACCTGCGTCCTAGTTCCACTGTTCATGCGGTTGTTGCCTATTTGGAACTCCCTCGTTATTTGCAGCACCGGTGTCCATGAATTCGGTGCACTGCCCAAACTTTTATTTTCATATTTGCATGGGCTTTCTCTCCAGCTGTGTTGTCAGCTAGTTCAATCCATGCAATTTGGGGCTTGGTTGTTGTGTTTGACCATTTGAATACCGCGTCTGCACCATTCACTATTCCGTCCTCGACATCGAAATCGCCTGAACATATTTCCACAATCATGCCGGGTTTGAGGGCTAGGTGTTTGTGCAAGCCTCTTGTTTTCCTTGGGTCTGTGGGGATGTTGACCCATTTTTGTTGCTACAAGTTCTATGCTTGTGATCAATCATTATTAACATGTGTGCATTCCCCTCAAATGAATCGAACACTCTTTTGTTGTGCTCGTCTTTGGCTGCATTTGTGTAAAAAAGGTGAGGTGTCTCATTGTTTCTTGGAATAGGTCGAACATAGACTTGTTAAAATCCTCAGGCTCTTTCTTTGTTAGTGAAGACATGCGGAACTTGTTTAGCATTTGGAGAAATGGTGCATTTGTTTGTCTCATTGGTAGGTTTAGCTCATAGTATTTTATTCTTGCTCTCTAGTATGACCCTAGCAATAATGAACTGCTCGTAGGTGGTTCAGAGAATACCCATGAGTCTTTAATGGGGCTTGCTTGGCAAAAATCCCCGCAAAAAAGCAAGTGGACCCCTCCAAATGGCTCGTCATGCTTGTGCTTTATTTCTCTCATGCGCATATCCATCAACATGAACGTCTTTGTACCCACCATTGAAACTTGGTTGATGACAAGCAACTCAACGTTCTTGTATAATGCTGACAATGTCTGGAGCTTATCCGTTGAAAGGGCTATGTAGGTGCTTGTGCCAAGAGAGGTAGGTGAAGTGTTGCATGGATCATGCTCCCCCCTATGCCTTTGACATCTTTTCTGGTATACGCCAACAAAAGTTCTCTTGGCAGCTCTGGTTCTGTGGTGTCTTTGTGTGAGTACAAGCGTAGCAATGCTTGTACCAGGAGCATCACTACAAATGTCCTGCTTGATCCTGCATTGCTCGATATAAATATTTTGAAGTTTTTGTTTGGTCGCAATCTTTTTTTTAGCAAGATGTCGTCAATAATTGCACGTTGTTTGATGTTTGTCTGGTGATACATTTGGTAGTATGCCTTGTTTGCTGGGAGGTTGATTGTTTGATGTTGTATGTTTCCTTGAGGCCTCATGTTGTCTGCCTTGCACATTTCTTATAGCAGGTCAAAATTTTCACTTTTTTGCATTGAACATGTTGTCTCTAATGAGCCACAGGTATCATTTGTTTTGCTAGACATACTATTTTCTCCAAATGCTCCTCTTTTCATAAACAAAATCTCATTCAAAGGCTATTGGGAGTTCATTACTGGAGCTGAACAAGAACCAGTTATTCCTAATGTTCCCAATGAGTTCCCAATCAACAGGAGTTGCAGGAATTTAAAGGCTAGCATGAGAGAGTAGAAAAGTTATGTACTGGCTATCTATCAGTATTTCAGATTCTATGATTGTGCATATTTAGGATGCAAGCACGCTGAAGGAGGCATGGGATACTTTGACAAAAATGTATAGCACAAATATGCAAGCCAGGAAAATGCAGCTCAAGCAAGAGTTGCATAATGTGCAGAGAGAAAATATGAGCATCGATGACTACCACATGAAGGTGAAGAAGATTGCGGATGCACTTGCTTCTATTGGGTCACTAGTGGAAGATGATGATTTAGTTTCTGTGACCTTGAATGGTCTAGGAAAGGATTATGCACAATTCTGGACATTATCCATTGCCGTCCATGAGAATTTTCCTGATTTTGAGGAGTTGATTGCTCTTCTGATTTTTGAAGAGCAGAGAAATGGTGGTGCATCTTCTTCAGGAGGAACTTCAAAAGAAGTTGTCTTCTACTCAAATGCTAGAAGAGGTAGAGTAGGCCGATTTGGAGGCCGTGGCAAAAATCAGAATATGCAGCAAATTTAAGAAAACCAGTCCTATGGAGGAGGACGTGGTAACTTTAGAGGCAGGGGAGCCAAAGAGGTCATGGTGGATGGCAGAGAGGCCAAAATGCAAACAACAATGTTGAATACTACTACTGTGGTAAAATGGGTCATATGGTTAAAGACTGCTATAAAAAGCAAAATGACATCATGACTGGAAAATTGCAGCAAGGCAATTATGCATCCTCTAGTAGACAGGGTGATGGAAATGAGCATCTGTTTATGGTGCAGCACATGACCAATTCTGTGACAAGTGCAGACTCAGTGTAGAAGAAAGCAATGATGTGTGGTATGTTGACTCAAGTGCATCAAACCACATGATGGTGTTGAGAGTTGTGGTGCCATGAGCACATGTAGAGCAAAGGTATGAGTAAAGGGCAAGCTGCCACATGGCATGGAGGAGATATCCCACATGTGAGCAAGCATATGGATGTAAGTACCCTCACCTATAAAAGGGAGGTTCATTTGAAGTAATATCAATCAAGCACTTTGCACTATCTCAAGATTCTCTTTATGAGTCCAAGCTAATCTATCTTGGAACCTAATTGACTTGAGGTACATGTCATGATCACTCTCTTCATCATGTCTCCACATAGGTTCCATCCACCTTAGAGTGCTCCATAGATCTTGAGGCACACATGTTTTGTCATGGTATCAGAGCTTAGGTCTAGCCTCCTAGATTAGTTGTAGGCATGCCTTAGGAGCTCATGTTTTTCTCCAAGGTTAGTTCTAGTTTTAGATCGAGAGTATTGTTCTTGAGTGTTCTTTGTGAGAAAAATTTCCGTTCCATAGGTTTCTTTAGAATATTTCCATTCATATACTCTTTCCTTTGTGAGAGATATAGTGATGCTTTCTAGATTGTGAGAGAGATCCTTGGTTCCATTCCTTGTTCTATCCAAATAGTGCTCGTGTGCATCAAGAACCAGCCCACAAGAAAAGGTGACACAAGCAAGACACACAACAAGCAAGTGACTCTCTACAACAGGCTTAGAACCTACTACAACAAAAGCCTTCTACAAGCTCATGCGGCTCTATGACTCATCTGCAGTAGATCTACAATGGTCCCAGCAGCGCCATAGTTTGTTAGCAAGCAACTCTACAGCCCCCAATAACCTCCAGCGCCTCCTACACACCACATATCCTACGGCCATCTTGCTCTCCATATGCAACAACGGGCCATGCGGCTCTAGCCTAGGCTCCAAAAATAGACAAACTAAGTCTCTACAATGAGCCAGCCAAACAAGCAACGCTCAACCAATGCAACTCCTCTGCAACTCCATCAGCAGGGCTTGAGGTCCACACAGCTAGCATCTTTGTGCTCCAGCCTTCAAGCAACCTCAGAGCATAGCCATCCCTATGGAGAGACCTATGAGTGTAGAATGGAGGAATGCAACTCTTTTGGTGGGCAGGAGAAGACCTTCTAGTGCAACGAGCAGATCGTAAAGTGGGTGCAGTTACAATAGGAGCCTTCGGTTTGTATGAAGGGAACAAAGCGAAAATTGATGTAGAGCATGCTAGGAGGCACAAGACGAAGGCAAAGCTAGTAGGAGTGGCAGCTCTTGGATCTGTAGGCTATGCAGTTTATGAGCATCACGAGAAGAAGAAACTTGACTGGTGAACAAGGAGGGGGTGGAAAAGGGTCAGAGCTGCAAACAGGGGTTCTCCGACCTCTTGCAACTCCTTCTTTGCCTACTGCTGCCTCCCCCATAATTAAGGGAATAGGGGGATGAGGACAAGAGACTAGGCGAGAGACCCTTTGGTCCAAATTTGCATACGCATGGAGATGGGGAAGGGGAATGGTGACAAGGTGAAAACACAAAAGCAACTCAATCTAGAGGACTTCAACAAACACAACAACTGGAGTGGTTTGATAGTGGACACTACTGCAGCGCAGAAGAAAGGGGCCCACCACCCAAAGCCCATGTTGCTCACCACATCCTCGACCTCTATGCTTACCACCACTATTTCACCACCATCATCCGCCTCATCATCTCCACCACCTCTCTCCTTCCCCTCTCCTGCATCATCATCATAGGTCTCCTCTCAAGTAGCCTCACCACTGGCCCCACTAGCCACGGTTCCACAATACTTTCCCCTCGTATCACCTCAACCTCTCAGTTAGCCACCCTTTATCACCTCGTCCGGCCTCGCTACTCCTACATACCACTCTCCCACCCAGATCATGCTGTCCCCACCCTCAGTACAACCTCAGTAGCCCACCTTCATTCCAACCCCTCTCGAGATCTAGTTCCCACCTAGACCAGGACATCTTAGGCCCCCACCAGATGCTTGGGACTCCCTATTCGCTGAGATACATAGCATCCGGGCCCGGTCAGGCAGAGCTGACACATTACACCAAAGAGCAGAGCCCGATACACCCAAGAGCAGGCCCACTGAAACAAAGGAGAAATGGCTTGGGCACAATGTCGAAGATGTTGTCAATCAAAAGGACCAACATGGGTCTAGTGGCAGTTGAATATAGAGCAGAAGCAATGCAAAACCATCCCGATCTAAGAAGTATGTGGGCTTCAACAGCATGCAAGAAAAGGAGAGACAGCCTGTGTGCGGAAGTCATTGCTACAGTGAGCAAAAATATGAGAGTTTCTCCAAATAGGAAGGACATATGTAAGAAGCAAACCGGACACAAGGTGTTTGAGGAGCATATCATACACATGCTAGATACAATGCAAGTCAGTGGTGCCTAAACCAGCCTAGTGGTTGGAACATCATGCAACTATAGGAGGCTGGTTCAGCTCAATTACCACTTATGTGATTGCCCTAAACCAGCATGGTTGAACATACATTAGTTGTTGTCCATACTGGTGGTGGTGTTGAGCATAAATTAATAGTAATATATTTCACAATATATTGTTATTTTACAAAACCAGCCTGGTGGTTGGAACATCATGCAACCATGGCTGCTTCAACTCAATCACTTTATGTAATTGTCTAGAACCAGCATGGTTGAGCAGACATTAGTTATTGACCAGCCTGGTGGTTGAAATTATTGTGTTTCTTAGTACTTAAATTTGTTAAATTTAATTTCTTGCTATTCGGGTCATATACCACTATTTCTAGACCAGGATGGCTTGGACATAATGTGATTGTGCTAAACTAGCCCGCGGTGTGGTTCATGACAAACAACAAGTAGTTACTGACATAAATTGTGATTGAAATTGTGAAATTCAGAAATGAAAAGCAATATATTGTTATTTTCTAATTGTGGATTTCAGAAATGAAAATCAATATACTTGTTATTGTCTAATATGTGAAGTTGAGACCGTTAGGCTAAACCAGCCCAATGGTTGAAATTGTGACAGTGTCCTAAACCATCCTGGTGGTTGAAATTGTGACTTTCCTAAATGTGTCCTAAACCAGCCCGGTCTGTCTTAAAAGTGTCCCATACTAGCCTAGTGGTTGACTATCCTAAACGTGTCCTAAACATGTCCTAAACCAGCTCGGTGATTGAAATTGTGACTTTCCTAAACCAACGTGGTGGTTGAAAATTGTTTTTTTTCATTATATACTTTGATTAGCTTGTGTTTTGTCTTCTTTTAGTAGTAGCAAAAAGGGGGCTCACTGTTCTATTGTTCCCGCATGTTGGGTCAGTAGCAGCAGCAGACAGAATTGTATCTCAAGTTTATGAATCGGAATCCAAACATTTCAATTGGTCAGAGGAGCTTTGAGCATTGTAGGCCTTGGTATGATAGGAATGTTGTTGTTGTCAAGAGACTCAAAGATAGGAATGTTGTTGTTGCAAAACACACATGGACTTTGACCTCACCCGACAAGCTATGAATGACTTGAGATTTGGTCGTGTTAGAGCATTGCTCCATGGGGATCGATGCCCATGCTCCCCAATGAATGCGTAGTCTACTATAGGCCACCTGGATGTTACAAGGGAGGTCAAGTTTGTAGCCTAAGGTCTTTGTGGGAGCTAGTCGTTTTTCCAAAGGGAGACCATAAGTGGCACTAGATTGAATGCATTTGTGGAACATGCAAGCATTGCACTTTGAAGCTAAAGAAGAAGACATTCAATGTCTATCCAAATGAAAAGAGGGAAGACAACCATGTTGCTCTAAAATGGAGGAGATTTGAAAATGTCAATGTTGAAGGATCTGATAAAAAGAGATGGCTATTGTCATATAAAAGCACTCCGCAAAGGAAGCTTATAGGGCACATGGTTCAATCCATCCCAAAATATGTGCTTCACAATTTCATAGCCAGCTGGTAGGATAAGCAATTCAGGATGTGCCTTGCCAATTTTCCCAGTGATGCTATTGTCTATGTCATAGATTTTGATGAAAAGTATTCATTTCAAGAACAAGATGAGATACAAAGTGCTCACTGGTACAACAAGTAGATAACAATTCTTGTGCATATCATGTATAGTCATTTGCTTGATTCTTCCATGCCTGATGCCAATCTTCTTGCTAAGTCACAGGAGTCCATGTCATTGCAATGCACATACCATTTCTACATTTCAGATGATTGGGAACATGACACCTTATTTGTACAACATGCTTTTCTACTGCATTAGGGATGGTTGAAAAAGGAAAATCCCCATGCACAAAATATAAAACAACATTGGGTGTGGTCAGATGGTGCTACCTCTCAATTTAAATCATCCTTTGGATTCTACTTGGTCTCAAGGTTCAAATCCCTGACCGATCTAGACATGATGTGGAATTTCTAATTAGCATGCCCTCAAGAAAAACTCAATGATGCCCATGATGCTGTAACAAGGAGTATGTACAGCACATGAGCCCTTACTTGGAAACACCTTACCAGTGGAAAAGTTACCCCATAGTTCCCAACGTAAGAAGTTTCAGAAATATAAGCCACATGTGCGGATGAAGCTCGATCAAGAGACTTCAGAAAAAGAAAGAAAAGAAGAGCCTAACAAATTAATAAATGCAACTATGCCACCCAGTACAAATGACACATGTCAGGCTAGTTCAACCCCATTAGAGGCCGATCTTCGAGAAGTGTCAAAATACTTCAAGAACTATACAAGTGGCAGTGCACTAATAGCAATGCCACGACCACTCAGAGAATCTGAAGTTCAAGAAATCGATAGCATTGGAGAAACTCTAATCTATGAGGGACCGGCAAAAACACACACAATAAACCTCGCCCTTGAAGGGGAGGAAGAAAAATTGGTTTTCATTAGGAAACAGCTCCGTCAAGAAGATGAAATCAAACTCAAAGAACTCCTAATAGAATACCGTGACTGCCTAGCATGGTCATACAAAGAGATGAAAGGAATTTCACCAGAAGTGGTAGTACACATGATACCTATAAGGGAAGGTGCTCACCCTAAGGTATGTGGACCTTATCACACAAATCCTAAATATGGCACCATGGTTTATGACGAGCTGGAAAAACTCCTAAATGCCGGATTCATCTACGAGATAGAGCACACTGATTGGGTTTCACCCATTGTCATTGTACCTAAACGCAACAAGAAGCTCATAATATGCGTATCCAAAATATATAGCTTCTTGGATGGCTTTAGTGGCTATAACCAAGTACAAATTGCTCCTCAAGACCAATCAAAAACAGCATTTGCTACAGAATGGGGTATTTTTGCACATAGAGTCATGCCATTCGGCCTTTGTAATGCCCTGACCACATTCCAACGAGTCATGTTCACAGCTTTCAAGTCATTTTTGAATAAGTTTTTACAGGTGTTCTTGGATGATTTGTGCATCCATTCAAACAAATAGGACCACTTCAAATGTCTTGAAGAAGTACTAATCTAATGCAGGGAGTATGGCATCTCCCTAAATCCAACAAAATGCCGGTTTATGGTCACCCACGAAGTTGTTTTGGGACACATCGTCTCTCAACATGGGATCACAACTGACATGGACAAAATCAAAATCATCATGGAATTGCCTCCTCCTACAAATTCCAAAGGTGTACAGGTCTTTATGGGACATGCCGGCTATTATAGAAGATTTATATTGCGGTATGCCATGATAGCTAGACCACTTTACAAATTATTAGTGGATTTCTTATGGACCGAAGACTGCGACCAAGCCTTTGAGCTTTTAATGTGGTGCCTAATCACAGCACCCATCCTTATATCTCCAAATTGGGATATTGATTTTCATGTTCATACTGATGGATCCAAGTATGCAATTGGGAGTGTGCTTTGTCAACCTGGTGAACATAAGAAAGACTACCCCTTCTACTTCGCCATTCAACAACTCAATGATGCAGAGATCAACTATACAACCATAGAAAGAGAAGCCCTAGCAATGGTGTATAGTGTAAAGAAATTTCGGCACTATCTACTGACAAATGATTTTGTCTTCTACACCAACCATCAAGCATTGCTTTATCTTGTAAACCGGCCGTGTACCACAGGAAGAATAACCAGATGGCTCCTCTTGCTTCAAGAATTCAACTTCAAAATCGTGGTCCGCAAAGGTGCCCAACACTACATTGCCGATCACATGTTTCGAGTCAAGTCAGGAGAAGAAGCCATTGGAGTAGAAGACGACTTACCAGATGCCACACTATTTCAAATAGATGTTGTTCCAAAATGGTGTGGAGATATCATTGGGTACTTGATGGCAGGAAGACCACCCCCTGACATGAAAGCAGTAGATGCCAGAAAATTGATTCTAAAGGCTACACCCTATCAACTCATTGCAGAACAACTGTACAAGATGGGCAAGGACCAGATATTAAGAAGATGTGTAATGCCTCATGAGATCCTCCCAATCCTGAGTGAAGTCCATGAAGGCATTGCAGGAGGACACTTCCAAGGGGAAGCCACAACAAGAAAAGTTCACCTCGCAGGCTACTGGTGGCCAACACTATGGGCAGATGCCTATGAATATGTAAAAGGCTATGATGTATGCCAACGGACTATTAAACCACAACAGAAAGACTTCAATCCCCTAACACCAATTGTTGCACAAAAACCATTTGAAAAATGGGGGATTAACTATGTGGGTCCCATACATCCAGCAGCAAAAGGAACATAGGCACGCTACATCATTGTGGCCACTCATTACTTTACAAAATGGGCACTCAGAAAGGCAGATGCGAGAAGCACAGCAAGATTCTTATACCAAAATGTGATCACCCGATTCGGATGCCCCATTGAAATTGTGTTAGATAGAGGCACACATCTTGTCAATGAGGTAATCTAAGAACTCTTGTCTGGCTTCATGGTAATCCATAGAAAAAGCACACCCTACTGCCCCCAAGGGAATGGACTAGTAGAATCCACAAACAAAATAATATGCATTATACTCACCAAGGTAGTAGAACCACAGCATTCTGATTGGGCAGAGAAACTGAATGCAGCCTTATGGGCATACAGAACCACATTCAAGGTCAATACAGGGAACACACCTTTTCAATTGGTGTACGGCCTTGAAGCCATGGTCCCACTCAAATTTGTAATACCAAGTCTACGCATCACAGTACAGGAACGCATGGGTGATCACTTAGGGGGGTCACTCATCATATGTAACCCTATCACGTGAGTTCAAAAGAAGGATATTTTTTATTCCTAAAATTCACAGAAATAAATATACATAAGGGACTATTTAAAATAGTTTTGGAAAAAATTTACAGATTTGTATAGAAAAGGGGAACATTTTATTAATGAAAAAATTTACAGATAAGGGATTTTAAATATAGGCCTTGAACGCACGTGATATAGAGGGTTTATACATAGTGACCCCCCTGAGGGTGATCATGAGTCCTTGAAAGAAAGGCTCTATCAGTTGGAAAAGCATACAGAGACAAGACTAGTCACCTACCATGCCATGACAATAGAAAAACGCAGAAGAAAGACATGGTTTGATAGAAACCTTAAAGCTAAAGACATCAAGGAAGGTGACTTAGTCCTGTTATACAATGCCAAAGTACACAAGGGGAAACTGAAGTATCTAGGTCAAGGACCATACCGAGTATGAAAGATGAATCCCATCGGAGCTGTGCTACTTGAAACATTGGATGGAGTCCAATTCAACACAACAATAAACGGGAGCCGACTGAAGCACTACTACATCAACACACAAGCCATCCCCGACAAAAACAAAGATTTGGGAAACCAAGTCTTCCTTAGTTAGGATTAGATTGTATCACGAGCACTCACTTGCATATGTACATCTTCGCACATATAGGTAGCATCAATCGATTTTACCTAGAGCTCAGAAGTGATGATCCCAACAAAAAAAGCATATAGTTAGTCCCTACTTAGCTACTAGGTCACATGCACTCACATGCTTTCGCTTAGACACATAGATGATTGCATGAATAATTGAACCACACACTTTCATTCCACACTCTCAAAGGATGTATAAAAAAGGTTCTCTCTCCCACACACACACAAAAAGGTCATACC
Organism: Dipteris shenzhenensis; assembly: GCF_047967505.1. Taxonomy (NCBI): domain Eukaryota; kingdom Viridiplantae; phylum Streptophyta; class Polypodiopsida; order Gleicheniales; family Dipteridaceae; genus Dipteris; species Dipteris shenzhenensis. The sequence continues at coordinate 34,377,008 of NC_141610.1, read as the reverse complement.
GGCATGCCAATCAATCTAATGATCAATGGTACACTACATGCACATGGATGCAGGTTCAAAAAAGATGCCGCCACTAAATAGGATGCGTAGAAAGAGCCCATCGCCTCAACCACGGGACCCCCTTCGGAGTTCGCAGCCATCTACATCCTCTCAACCACGGAGACCACAGGCATTCGTGGTCCAAAGCGATAGCTCCAAAGAAGATTCAGTGCATGACCAAGCAGAACAAATGCCACCCCAGTCACAACCGGCCTACACAACTGTTAACAAGGCCCAATCACTGGAACTTGTTTGGCCACCCACATTGACTTATGCTCTTTCCCAGGAAGCAACATCTTACTTAGAGCAACGGGGTCTAGGCGATTTGCATGAGAGCCTCAAATCCTTGGAGGACACCCTGACCACCTACATCAAGGACTTTCTCCATTCTTACTACTCCAGCAATGCAAAGGATGGCAAGTACGGTACAATCACTGTACAACAGAGCCCCCTCAACATTATCCTCGACAGTACAATCATTCAAAGGGCTTTCTCACTGCCAAAATAAGGTGGCAAATACCCTAAACGGTCTACTGATGCAAAGTTTATCGAAGTACAGTCTCTCCTCACCAAGGGCACCCTGATCCATAGAGATGGCATATTGCTTCGCACAATCCTTGACCATCGCCTCAAGGAAGCAGCACAATTTCTATCCACAATCCTGGGAATAAAGTACGGCAAAGATTGCTCCCTTCCACTCCACACATTTGTTTTGCTGAGCAGGAAGCTAAAACAAGACTGGGTCCAGCACTTCGTCATTTTCTTTACCAAGAAACTCAATGGTTCTTCGGGCCAAAAATGTAAAATTCCACACTTATTGGCTATAATCATCAAAAAAGAGCTACAAGAAAGAGAAATGACTCTGCCCCAGTCACCAAAACCAATTGAGGAGTTGGACATACCCTTCTCACCAGTATGGGAGCTGTCACCAACTTCTCCAACTATCACATTGATAAGTGCAGATGCCTTAGCAGAAGTACCTATTCTGGAGGTCAGGATTGCGGAATCGCCCTAGGAAATGCTACAGCTCGATGCACAACTACAACCACTAAGTCTCCACCAACAGCACCAACCCGAGCTTGAGACAAGATCGGCACCCAAACCTGAAGAAAGATCAGCACCAGAGCTTGAGACTACATCAGCACTCGAACCGCCCATCGACGCCATGCCAGTCGATGAGCCACAAGGGGAGCTAGTGCCAGATCAGCAGTATGACTATTGTACATAAGGGACTGAAATGCCATTGGAACAACCTCCCCCAAGTACTATAGCATCATCAGGATGGCTCCATGGGCACCACTTGTATCAGCAATATCGCCAAACCTCATCACCGTCTCTCATTCTCCAACATCAAGCTAGCCAAATGATCCAAATGTCAGAACTATTCACTAGCTTGGCCAAGGAAGAATATGTAAGAGAATTGGAAAGGCAGACCTGCATCAGAAATCGAAGACCAATTCTAGGCAATCACCATAGAGGTCAAGGCACTTCGGGCACAGATAGATGAGAAGGAGGTAGAAGAAGTGTGCATGAACCAAGCTCTCCAAGCTCAAGAGAAGCAGTAAGGGATGTGACCTCCAACCTCCACCAAAGTCAAACCCAGCTAACTGCGGCAATAGAAGCAACGGCAATCCTACAGACCTACTATAACTCCTTGACATCTGCACATGTGCAACAAACGGAGGTAGTGGCACAAGCTCGACTCACTCTCATTCACAAAGAAGAAGAGCTCCAGGATTGCAAAGACAAGCTTGAAGACATGAAACAATCTTTGGCAGTACGTGCCTTCAGCATTGATGAGCTTACAAGGGAATGCCGAATCTTAAAAGACCAACTTGCTACTATTCAAGAGGCCAGCACTTCACAAGCCCAAGTCTTGGACCAATGGTCCAATACCACTGAAGACATTCCTCAACAGGCAAAGGTCACCTTGCAAAATGAAAAAGCTTAAGGAGGCTTACACAACCATCTACCATCAGTACAAAGAAAAAATGAATGAGATGCACTCCCAAAAAATAGTCATCTCCAAGCTTGAACTCCAATTGCTAGTGCACAACAATGAGGGGAAGAAAACACCAATGACGCCCCACTACAATGCACAACCGTGGTTTACGAAGAGCTTGTGGTTGCTCTACAAGTGGAAGATCACCTCAATGTATGCGTGCTTATCCAATGGAAGCAACTCCAAATTAGGATCATATCTGCTCATCCAACAATCAACTGGGAACAATCAATCGGGACTAAAACCCTGCGCATAATTTGCCAAAACTTGTCTGAAGATGAGAAGAATATCTTCTGCCTGTCTACACATGTCGGGTTTATAACACTCAGGACGGATGCTTTCATTGCATATGTCTGCCTCATGGGTAGTCCTCCCCTCAGGGTTATTGTAGGCTTGTTGCCATTGCTACAAAGGCCATCCCTATTATTTGCATGGCATGACATAACCAACATCCAACCCATGCAGCTGAACATCCCATCGCACCAACAAAAAGAAGTGTCGGAAGATGACAAGGCCTATCTCACATCCAACTTCCCATATCTAACCACTGTTTCTGCCAACATCATAACCTCACTTCCCCTTGCTGCTACCACCCTCCTCTTAACCTTCCCCGAGCTCCATCCTAACATCTATTCCCTCCATCGTCTCTTTGCTCATGCCTCTCACCATTTTCAACTTACCCAATAGTCACAAACTTACGAGCCCCTCACACCTAGCTTTTTCCCCTCCCTTGCTAATCCTACCCTTGAGGATTACCAAGCTGTTCAAACCATTTGCCCAATTCTTCCCCCCTCCCCTCTGCTCCCCCTTCCGCCACTATCACTCTGCCATAATTCTCCCCAATGTCCCCCGATTCTCTCCCTGCCCCGTCATTACCTCCAACACTTCTGGTGCTTCCATCAGCAGAAAATGACACAGTGTTTGATTTTGAATATCAGGATCCAGATAATCCAATTCGTATGCCCATGCCAAGTTCCAATGATGGGTATGATTTTTATGAGATACCACTTCCCAGTAACGCCATCAAGGAATTTTGGAGCAAATATTCTGATATGAAAACTCGAGGTGGATGGACCCTGGACAACTTTCCTACCAACATTCATCAGCATCAAATTAGTGAAAGTTGGATTAACAAGTTGGATCCACAACCTGATTGGCACCGTCCCAAGCTCTTTGATGTAATCTTCTTGAAGGAGTACTTACGGGCACCTCCATGTCTTAGAACCCATCCCAAGTTCTATGCAGTTCCAGGGCGTAAAAAATGGGAAGCCAACATACACACTTTGGCTGAAGATCGAGTCATTAATTGGCCAATGATCGAACCCTACTCTGGTGTATAATGGAATATCCAAGGCACCATGGTTCGAGCACTTCAGTAGTATGAACAAATAATGCGCGACAACATTGATCGTTTCCTTTGCCAAAGTGCCATATTCTGTAAAACATTGGAATTCATTCTGGAGGTCCCATGTTACCTTGATTCCCATTTGCCTCCACTCATCCCAATGAAAGGATTGATGCTCAAATTACAAGCCGGCTCTATCAAAGAGTGATCTTGGAGGCATGCCACATATCTCTGTTCGAGCAAATGGTGGATACAAGCTACCTGGAAACTGCACAAAAATTGTATGGTGCTAAGGCTTTACAGCAGGATCGAATGGCACGGACACAAGTTCCACAGCCACTGGACTAAAAACATGGCAACCCAAGTACGTGATCGCAATAAGCCATAACCCGAGGACGGGTAATAAAATGGATTCGAGAGTATGTTGACTCTGTGCCAACATGAACTTATGTAGAAAGGGAAGGTGATACAACTTTGTGATACAACTTTGTGTTACAACTGCTAGATACAACTTTGTGTTACGATTTTGTGACACAACTTTGTGTTACAACTTTGTGTAACAACTTTGTGTTACAACTTCTACATGTAGAGAGAGAATGTGTTACAACTTTGTATTACAACTTTGTGTTACAACTTTGTGATACAACTTTGTGTTACAACTTTGTGATACGACTTTGTGTTACAACTTTGTGTTACATGCAGAGAGAGAAGCTCTCCAACTTGTATAAATACCCCATAATGGAATGAAGCCCACACTCTTTGGGGCATTGTGTTGAGTCTACTTTCATATTCCAAGCATTTGTCTCAAGTGTCCATGCTCCCTTGCATTGCACGTCCAAAAGCATGTCCTAACCTTGCAACTCCTCCTCCCCTCTCCTCCAACCTTGCAACCCATCCTCTCCCTCTCCTCCTCCCTCCTCCTCCTCCCTCCTCCCTCGTCCTCCTCCTCCTCTCTCCTCCTCCTCCCTCCTCCTCCTTCCTCCTCTCTCTTCTTTCCCCCATGCTCTTACACCTTCTTCCTCTCCCACTCCTATGCTCCCCTAAACCCTTTGTTCCTCAACCCTTAAACTCCATGATCTACGAGGGAGATGAGCTCTCCACCATGTACTCTACCCTGACCTTGGAACCTCCTTCTAAACCCTGGAACCTCCTTCTAAACCCTGGACCCTCCTTCTGAACCTTGGATCCTCCTAACCCTGGACTCCTTCTAAACCTTGGAACCTCCTTCTAAACCCTGGAACTCTTTCTAAACCTTGAAACCTCCTTCTGAACCCTAGAACCTCCTTCTGAACCCTCGAACCTCCTTCTAACCCTGGAACCTCCTTCTAGCCCTTAAACTCCTCCTAAACCCTACAACCCCCAATGAAGGCGGAAGCCTTCATTACCTCAACAAAGATGATTTATGTTCCTTTTACACACGCATGCACTTTGTTTACTAGCCTACATCGCTCACCAGAACACGAGTCGAGGTCCTAAGCTACACGTATACTACAATCGACAATCCCAATATATCTGTAGGTGACAAAAAGACTCGGAACCCTGCAAACGTAGAATACCCAGCTCTTCCTACGAAAGCAGTAGGAAAGAGCAAATAGACTCTGTGCCAACATGAACTTATGTAGAAAGGGAAGGTGATCATACAACTTTGTGATACAACTTTGTGTTACAACTTCTAGATACAACTTTGTGTTACGACTTTGTGACACAACTTTGTGTTACAACTTTGTGTAACAACTTTGCGTTACAACTTTGTGTTACAAATTCTACATGTAGAGAGAGAATGTGTTACAATGTGAAGTCCACATTGTAGTATGGACTATTTTATGAGACTTGGGTTCAGATACAGTTGCATGGATACACTGATGCTGATTGGGCTAGTAGTATTTCTAATAGACGATCTACTTGTGGATATGTGTTCTCATTTGGGAGTGTTGCAGTCACTTGGAGTAGCAAGAAATAGCCTACAGTTGCCTTGTCGAGCATAGAGGTTAAGTACAGGGGTGCAGCAATGGCTGCATGTGAGGCAGCTTGGTTGCATAAGCTACTTTATGATATGCATCAATCTACATATGGGTCAGTTGTCATTTATTGTGACAACATGAGCAGTATACACTTGGCAAATAACCCAGTCTATCATGCTAGAACAAAGCACATTGAGGTGCATTATCACTATGTGCGGGAGAAGGTTCTAGTAGGTTTTATTGATCTAGTATATGTCAGCACATAGGATCAGGTAGCGGACATATTCACGAAGGCATTGGGTGTAGAGAAGCTGCACAAGTTTAGAGACTTGCTTGGTGTGCAGGAATTTGGATTGAGCTTGAGGGGAAGATATCGAGCTCCACTCGTGATATGCCAGGGTGACCGTTGTGCATTTATGTCACCGACTTATTAGCTGCATATGTGGTTGGTACACCACCCATGAATAATAGCTGGATGACAACTATCTTTATGTACTCTAGTTAGTGGCTGAGTTAGGTATGCCACCTTAGTTAGATGAGTTTGGTTTGAGACCCACATATAGGGTTCACCTATTCTTTTGTACTTAGAGTTCTTTTGGCTTTCACAACTAAGAAGAGGAAAACTATTTTCAGCCTCCACCTTTGTGTATATTCCCCCATTGTGTATGTGAGAAAGCTGCAAGTGAGACTCCTTCCTTCTCTCCCACTCTCTTCACACTAATATCCTAGTGCAACCAATCACCGCACTATCGATCACTTATGCACTACTACTATGCTATCCCTAAACTACTCCCGTGCTATCCCAAAATTTGTTGCACAGTGCTATACTAAAATAGTCCCCTTTAGATTGGTTATCATTAATCATCAGATTTCAACCACCGGGCTACTTAAAACATTTAAGTGTTAACAACCTAGTGCACATGTGGTTACTAACCCAATGCATACGCCAAGTTAATGGTCAATGGTCAACAGAGTCTTGTGAGTCAAATTTGACCATTTAGTGATCTAAAGTGTGCTCAACCATCACCAACCACCCAAAAAGTTTGAATAGGACTTCCAAAAAAGTAAATTTGAAGGGTGATCATGTTCATAAAGTCATAAAGATAAACATTTCTAGGGGAATCATCATAATGAGTGGTACCAAGCAATCTAAGAACCCATATCATTTCTAAAGATTGAGCTAGGACCACTAGGCACCCAAATTGAACCCTTGGCCTACAAAAAAAAGAAATTGGAAATTTGGAAGGGAGGACAACCAGAACGCTACTTACAGTGATCCACCTATATGCTATTGAAATATAGGAAAATCCTAGAAGCTAAGAGAGAACTAGAAGATAGTTCCTCCAACAACGTATTATTGGGCCAAGGAACCACTCTAGTAGAGCCACTCTAGTATCAGCCTCATCTAGAAATTCCATCCAAATCTCATACTCTATACATGGCCCTTTACGAGACTATAGTTTACCTCAAAAGATTCCATGAGCTTCGATGCAGAGATGGGAGAAAACCCAAACCCTGGGGCCTCCATGGCTCCTAATTCTAGCTCGATGAAACCCCAATCTTCCACACCCTTAACTATCACCTCACGAAGTAGGGAGTATCTCTCCAACTTCATGGGAAGATTTTGGTTGTCCAATCTTGACTTGGTTATTAACACCTTTGCAAGGCAAACAAGAGTGCTAGAGGACCCATAAATCCCTCTACTAACCACTACAGCTGGAATCTCGTAGAGTATCATAGTGCCCACAATATTAGTGAATTCTAGCGGGCCTCACATTCAATTCTATGAAGGAGAGCCATGCTTCATTAGCCTATGATACCCAACTTTTAGTGACCAAGTCTTGAAGGGAAGGGAATGAAGAAATGAAATTTGGGGAAAACATGCCTCCACGCATGATGGTTTTTTGTCCCCCTCAATATTAAGCTTGGGAGGGAGCTTGCTCCCTACCATTTGGCTACCCCTTATTGACAAGTTCCTTATGTAACCATGCCCATGCCTAGGCCCTCACAGGTGTGGCCAATACAGCCAAACTCACCAAACATGTTAGCTCTAAGCCCTAGTGGCCCTAGGATAGCTAATATAGTGTATATAAGGCCCATAAATGTTTGCAATCCACTAGACTTTAGCAAGGTGCTAGCTCCCCTACCAAACCCTCTTGCCTCACTGCTGCTGCAAACCAAATGTATTACAGATGAGTCCATGAGGATCCTAGTACAGGCACTAGGAAGGGGGGCCATGCCAATATCTTTTGTTGTAAGAGATACTAGTTCTGCAAGGAGTAGGCCAATAGTCTATCTCCAAGCTCATTACTAAGTTTCTAGGAGAGGGAGATTTGGTGTCCAATGTAGCAAGGTCCAAGAAGATTTGTGAGACCCTCGGGGACATAGGTGACTTGGAAAAAGTTAATGAATTTGGGTGGAGTTTAGATGCCAAGAGAGGCCAATGGTATAGGGCTCTAGATGCGAAAGAGAAAATCAATTGGGAGACACTTAGGAAAGCTTTTCTAGTATGGTTCTCTCCCATTGGTCCCAGATGAAGCCCTATCAACTAGCTATATGAGGTTAAGAAAAAGGACAGTGAGACCCTATGAGGGTATATTGTTATTGCATAACCATGTGGGTTAGCAACAATGAACTGCGAGGGGTGTGCGCGGGTAGGCTAGTCGCAATGGTTGATGGTTTGATTCTTCAAAGATTCCTAACCGATATCTTTTTCTTGTACTCATGTTATTGCTAGCATTCTGACTCTATTCTTCCTAGAGAGATATGTGATCTCTTTCTTTGAGTTATATACATCTTATGCAGTGTTATGATCTTCTTCTTTTCTTGTTCTCTGTGTCTTCAGTAGATGAGGCATTGTGTATTCATTTGTAAATTCCATAGCGTCTGCGTGGTATAGTGATGCTAAACATTGGCGATCATGATGCACATTCTTACTATGCATGCAATGAAAGTCAAGATCTTGCGAATGACATATCTTTGGTAGGGTGTTTTCATTCTCACGTCGGAATCGCAATAGTAAAGCGTCACATTTGGAAATTTCAAGATGAGATCCATTTTGATGTGGATGGAACCACAACACCCTGATTATGGTATGGCAAGCATGGAGATTGCCGTGACCAACCTCATTTGGTGGTCTTGGGAGCGGATTCTTCACTTTTTATCCTCATAATAAGCATGCATGCGAACACATTCGCAGGGTCCTGTTGATCCCTTCACACCAATGACAGATACGTCAGAGGAGGAGTGACCCCAGCCATGGTGACATGATGTCTCTTGGTCCCTCTGGCAGATTCATCACTAGGGGACACCATCGTATCCAAAATCACCACCTCCTACACGCTCAAGTCTATGTGTGCGGGTCTCCTTGGATGGAGGCAGGGTGATGAGTGCATCCTCTTCTCCAACATCAATTTTAGTAGCCTTACATTAGTCAGGGAGGGCCATCAAGAGGAGGTGGACCGATCGTTCAACCTTGAAGAGGGGGACAGATGGCAAACCAAGTACACCAAGTTTTCGGGGAATAAAAGTGATGATCCCGATGCTCATGTTAGGCTATTTGAGAAGGTGTATGCAGTCAACAACCCACCACCCATGGTGGCACTCTAACAGGGAGAAGTGTTTGAATCAACCTTAGTGTCAAGGTGTTAAGGCTGGCAAGGCATCAAGGTGGCTTGCAAAGTATGCAATGGACCATTTCACCGCATATGATCTCGTCGTCTGCACCGCATTATTGAGACAATTTTGTAAAGAGAAAATGATACCCCAAACTTTAGAAGGACTACAGCGGTTGGATCAAGGAGATCAAGATGTGGAAGATTATGCAGCCCAATTTTTTCTACTTTTGCAACGTGTGCCTATGGTGGATTGGCCTTCCCTGACAGTGCTGAACGACTACTTAATTTCAGGGTTGTCCTGGTATTTGCGGCAGATGGCATTGGCTGTAATAGTGGACCTGGTCCACCAAACAGAGCTCACAGTGGTCATGGAACAAGTGTTGCGAGCAAGAGAGGCTCTGTATGGCAAAGTGGCCAAGAATTGCAAGTACTCAAAAGTAAAAGCCAAGAAGAAATCACTAAAAGCCAAGAAGTCAGATGGCAATGATCAAGGTTTGGAGGATGACAGTTCCAAAGATAGCCCTAAAGAAACCAACAATAGTGAGGAGTCTGACTCGTAAGTGGAGAAGAAGACCGAGAAAGCCTCTAAAGGAGGAAAGATTTCTCTAGGGACTTGCGAGGACACCTCGACTGGCAAAGCATTGAATGGATTATGGAGTTCACACTGCCGTAATCTGGGACATTCAGCAATGGAGTACGCACTCAAGGAGAAATAGTGTGGATATGCATGACCAACACCCACAACACAATGGGTTGCCACTATAGCGGTCGAGGGCAATGCGCAAGGGGTCAACTGCAGTGGCTAGATTAAGATGAGCAGGATTCAAGAGCATCCTATTGGCAAGAGGAGCATCCACAATCGACATGCTAGAGACATGGTGGCCGGTGATGGCCGTGGTCACGGACGTGGTGGTGGAGGTCGTGGGCTAAATCAGTTGAAAACATGTCTATTTTGTTTGGAAGAAATCCATTGGCAGAATGAATGCTCAGATGCTCAATAGTGGATTGTCAACAATGAGCAAAGTGGCAGAAGTTGATGGGGAAAATGCCGAGTACCTCCATGGTGCACATTGTGGAGGACGATCTGTCAATGTGCCCAAAAATCAGTATCATCACATGTGCTGGCACAAAACTCCAGGGTGCATCCACACACAAAGAAAGGTGGCACAATGCTGGATTGGCTAGTACAGGAAAAGTGCAACATTAGGTCCAAGATTTTGTGATGGAAGAAGCCCCTTTGATGAAGTCAGTTGAGCAAGAAAGGGTGACCGAGGTAACACGCAAGGTGCAGTTTGTAGAATTTGTTGCCCAATCAGAGCAAGAGATTTGTCCTGAAAAAGTTCAAACTTCAACTACTGAGAAATAGTCCGAATGTAGTTGAAGCAGCTCCACTTTTGGTGGCTAATCCACAAAGGGAGCTGAAAATGGAATTCATTCTAGATGCATCTATATAGATTTCTCTTGGTAGCTTGCTCAACTTAGTACCCGGATTCCATCGACAATTGCTGCAATGCCTCAACAAGGTGTCGGAGCTAGAAGAGGTTGGTGTATGCCAAGATGACTCTTCTCTCGTGCCGGCGGTTCCTCTCATGGACATGAGGATTCTGGTGATCATGGCAAAAGCACAAGGCCGGACTTTTGAGCAAGTTCTCGTTGATGGAGGTTTTAGAGTTAACATTATCACCCTGAAGACATGCCAAGAGATGGAATGGATGTCATGGCATCTGGCACTGTTGCGAGCAATAGCTTCCAAAATATGTTGAGCCAATTCCTCATACTTTGCATGCCAATCTTCCTTAGTAGGTACTAACTCCACAACCATCCCTTTACCCTTGTCTGCATTATTGGTCCCATCTGTAGAAGCACTCGAATGCATCAGACCAGAGACTTTTGCACCTAAGGAACACTTTGCGACACTAACCCCGCACCGGCACCCACATCACCATCCATATCTGGATGGCATTGGTGCCAAACAATAGCTCAACACATCGGCATAGCCATTGCTTCTCGCCAACGTGCAATCTATCTATCCCACTTCGCTCACATGTCCCCTTGCAAAGCATCAAGGAGCGAACCCATTTCCTCCATGTTGACACTAACCTTGCAAGGGAAAGCTCATAAATACTCTAGTCCATTGATAGTATGTCATCGCAACAACTCATCATAAATTCCCGCAACATACTACGCATGCAACTATTGTGTGGCCTTTGAGTGAGCTTTGGCTACCTACACTTGGGATTCTAGGACCGCAACCCGCTCTTCTAGTTGTGGCATCCTCGCATTCTGACTTCGTAGGGCTTCATTCTCACTACGTAGCTCAAAAACTTTAGTCTCTAGTGCCATAACTTAGTAGGGATCGCTCCCCACATAACATTGTCACAAGCCAAGCTAGCAGCACAACTGTGCACAAATTAAAACTGAAGCTACACATGCGTCAACATTTTAGCAAAAATATCTTTTGTGTTAGTAGTCTATGCAGTTGCCACTACAAAGATAATCCAGCCAAGGGTGTCGAAGAGACCACCCCAAGCTCAAAGACTGCGATGATCTCCTCTATTGCTCTTGTCACCCGCAAGGTCTCTATCACTACTACCACCACTGTGGATGTTGCCACCGTGGTTGTTGTTCTGCACTGGAGCTTCTCCAACCATCATCAAGTAAGAGAACCATCAACCACAGAACTTTCTTATGAAGTACCCACCACAGTTAGAACAAGCACCACCGAAATGGTTATTCACTTGGAAATAACCGATGGGGGAAGTGGAGGCACCACACTGAGTTTGTTGATGACAACCCATTGTTGAGCAAACTGACAGGCACCCCTGTTGATGCTATGACTGTATGGGAAGGAGTAAGGGGGGAAATAGAAGGAAGCACTCCCTGCATGATCCAAGGACTTGATGCCTCTACTTCTTAGACTCTCAACCAGATGAGCCTTCAGCCAAATCTTGCAGAGGTCCTTCTGGCTCTAGGGTCAAAACTAGTGTTGTATTCCTTTGAAGAAGAGTAGAGTCAAGTTATAAGGGAAAGAAAACTTCCAAATTATTCTCGATATTTGAGTTCACAGCTTGTTTCTTCTCTACCACCATTGCCTCCCTCTATTCTTGTGCATGGATTCTCTCCTCGACCTGGGAGTAATCGTATAGGTCTTCGATTTTGCAAATAGACTGACTCTAGAATCCATCGATAAACATCACGAACTTGAACATCTTTGAAAGCACTTAGCTTGTACTCAGCTCGAGCTGGGTTGCCAAACTCCGCCACCATCTCTTCAATTGAACAAGATGGTTGCACCATCAGCTCCCCATCCATTGGCAAGAATAGCCACCACCGCCGCTAATAGATCAATTAAGTGGTGAGCAACCAATTCTCACCCAAAAAATCCACAGCTAATCTGAGCTGACAAAGTGCTAAAGCCTCCGAGTGAATGTTCACCTTCAACCAATCAATGCTGTTGAAGCTTCTAATCCCCAGCCTTTGTAGACACATGTTGATAGACTGAGAATCAATATACACTATTAATAGAAAGGATAAAATTGTGCATGCGCCATCACCATAGTGATGCAAAGCAGGGGGAAGCAAAGAGAGTTGAATGCAAATAGGGAAAGGAAGGCAAAAGAAGCTAAAAGAACTGATAGTGTGACAAGGAAGGCTAGGAATACTACAGGTACATGTAGAAATGGTGGCTGGGATAGGACCTCGCAGAATGCTTCTATCATCATGAATCTTACCACACTGCCACATGTCCTCCTCTGATAGCTCCATCGCCTCCACCTCAACCAATGAAAGCTATCCCTCATTAGCTACTAGAAATGGGCACTGAAGACTCCCGTCATGATGATAAGGATGCATTCTAAAGCCATTAACTAGATGTGGAAGAATGTGACCGTGGCAGGTCTGCAAGATAGAATGATGTAGACCTGCACCCATGAAATATCCAAAATGTGGTCCCGAACACTACAACTTCAACTTCCTCAACATCCGCCCCAAATAGCTATTGAATAGAAACACCAATTGCCCGCATTCAAACAACTTCTTTTTCAAAGAAAAACCCACCCTCTTCTTTCGCCTTTATTGAACCTCGAGAGTAAGATAATATATTCCCATCTGCATATCATCCAATTGATCAAGCACATCCAGAAGGAGCACCATAGACTCCTGTGGAAGAAGCCTATCCTCCACCGCCATCCACAAGCTCAGACCTATGTGCTCAATCAGTGTGATTGCTTCCATCCCATATGCTAGCTTGAAGAGACTCAGCCCAGTTGCCACCTTGAAGGATGTGCATGAGGCCCACAATGTGGCCAACAACTTTTCATCCCAAACTCTGCGATGCTCATTAATGAGCAACAACAAGATGATTGCTTGAATGTATGATTGGTCAATTCATCCAATCCATTGGCCTACAGGTAGTAGGGAGAAGAATTCTTGTGAGTCACCATATAAAAGGAATTCATCCACTTAATAACCTTATTGATAAAGTGCATACTCCTGTCACTGACAAGCTTGATTGTACAACCAAACAGCCTGAACACATCTCAATAGAGGCATTTTGTAACAAAATTTGCAGTCTTACCTTATAGAGCCTATTCCTCCACCCATTTGGTACAATAATTGGTTTCCACAAGCGTATAACAATTCCATGTGCCGGCCGTTTTCGAAATGGACCCATGAAGTCCAAACCCCATTTCTAAAATGGTTTAAGTGGCAAGATGGGGTTTAGTGGCATCCGATCACGATCGGTGGGTTGATCCAACCACTGACATAGATTGTAACTCTTTCCAAACCATCGTGCATCTTTTTGCATGGTTAGCCACCATAGGCCTACTTGTAGAATCTTCTCTACGGTTATTGGTCCCACAAAGTTCCCACCTGAAACCTGGCAATGTGCCTCCATGTTGACTCTGTGCCAACATGAACTTATGTAGAAAGAGAATGTGATACAACTTTGTGTTACAACTTTGTGATACAACTTTGTGTCACAACTTTGTGTTACAACTTTGTGATATAACTTTGTGTCACAACTTTGTGTTACAACTTTGTGATACAACTTTGTGTTACAACTTTGTGTTACAACTTTGTGATACAACTTTGTGTTACAACTTCTACATGTAGAAAGAGAATGTGTTACAACTTTGCGTTACAACTTTGTGATACAACTTTGTGTTACAATTCCTACATGTAGAGAGAGAAGCTCTCCAACTTGTATAAACACCCCATAATGGAATGAAGCCCACACTCTTTGGGGCATTGTGTTGAGTCTACTTTGGTATTCCAAGCATTTGTCTCAAGTGTCCATGCTTCCTTGCACTCCACATCCAAAAGCATGTCCTAACCTCCAACCTTGCAACCCATCCTCTCCCTCTCCTCCTCCCTCCTCCTCCTTCCTCCTCCTCCTCCCTCCTCCTTCCTCCTCCTCCTCCGTCCTCCTCCTCCGTCCTCCTTCTCCTCCTCCCTCCTCTCTCTTCTTTTCCCCATGCTCTTACACCTTCTTCCTCTCCCACTCCTATGCTCCCCCTAAACCCTTTGTTCCTCAACCCTTAAACTCCATGATCTACAAGGGAGACAAGTTCTCCACCATGTACTCTACCAAGAACCTTGGAACCTCCTTCTAACCCTAGACTCCTTCTAAACCCTGGAACCTCCTTCTAAACCCTAGAACCTCCTTCTAACCCTGGAACCTCCTTCTGAACCTTGGATCCTCCTTCTAACCTTGGACTCCTTCTAAACCCTGGAACTCCTTCTAAACCCTGGAACCTCCTTCTGAACCCTGGAGCCTCCTTCTAACCCTAGAACCTCCTTCTAACCCTTAAACTCCTCCTAAATCCTATAATCCCCAATGAAGGCGAAAGCCTTCATTACCTCAATCATGATGATGCACGTTCCTTTTACACATGCATGCACTTTGTTTGCTTACCACACTTAAGCCTACATCTCTCACCAGAACATGACTCGAGGTCCTAAGCTACACGTATACTACAACTGACAACTCTAATATATCTGTAGGTGACAAAAAGCCTCAAAACCCTGCATACTAAGAGAACCCAGCTCTTCCTACGAAAGCAGTAGGAAAGAGCCAACATTTGGTGTCGTTGTCAGGGAGACTAGTGTCTCAAGTAGTGAGTAAACATATGTAGGTATGTGTAAAAAACAAACTACTTCGAACTTTCACGAACATAACACTCAAGGGCAAGGAGAGTAAAATTTTTTTCCATTTCTAGCCAAACATATCAACCCCAAGCATCAACCTTGGGTTACTACCTGAAGAAATTTTCTTTATTTCTTAAATAGAAGCCACATGATAAACAATCAGGCTAGGTAGTGGACACGAATGCGTAGAGCTTGCAATTTTGATTATTTCATCTTTTTGCAGAAAAGCAAACTGAGCTATCCATAAAGAGTTATGGCTTGCGGAGAGTTTAGGGTTGAACCCTAAACCTAAACTCAAATACTATAAAAACCCACTCCACCCCCTCATTCTTCATCTTTCACTTTTTGCCTCATTCTCTTCTTTCCGAGCCCTACGCAAGACACTCCTCCCTCTCCATCGACCACCACCTCACTCCCATCCTCACATTGTAAGTGACTTCGAGCCCATCTCGCAGTGATAACCCAGCCTTCCACCCACCGTCCATTGTTCCTCAACAATCCCATTACATCAAGAAAGACTTGGAGAGCGTCCAGGTGACCACCTCTCCTTCCCTTTCGATTTCCATCCGCCGTCAAGTTTTTTATTTCTTCTCTCTTTTTTTCCCCCTCCCATTTCCACCTCCCCCCTCCCCCTCCCCCCTCCCATTTCCACCTCCCCCTCCCCCTTCCCCCTCCATTTCCACCTCCCCCTCCCCCTTCCCCCTCCATTTCCACCATCCTCTCCCCCTTCCCCCTCCATCTCCCCGCCCCCTCCCCCTACCCCCTCCATTTCCACCACCCCCTCCCTCCTCCATCTTCATTTTCACCTCCCCCTCCCCCTTCCCCCTCCATTTCCACCTCCCCCTCCCCCCTCCATCTCCATTTCCACCACCCCCTCCCCCTTCCCCCTCCATCTCCACCTCCCCCTCCCCCTCCCCCCTCCATTTCCACCACCCCCTCCCCCCTCCATCTCCATTTTCACCTCCCCCTTCCCCTTCCCCCTCCATTTCCACCTCCCCCTCCCCCTTCCCCCTCCATTTCCACCACCCCATCCCCCTCCCCCCTCCATTTCCACCTCCCCCCCCCCTCCCCCCTCCATTTCCACCACCCCCTCCCCCTCTTCACCCTCCCTCTCCATTTCCACCACCCCCTCCCCCTCTTCCCCCTCCCCCTTCCCCCTCCATATCCACCACCCCCTCCCCCTCTCCCCCTCCATCTCCACCACCCCCTCCCCCCCCCTTCCATCTCCATTTTCACCTCCCCCTCCCCCCTCCATCTCCATCTCCACCTCTCCCTTCCCCCTTCCCCCTCCATTTCCACCTCCCCCTCCCCCCTCCATCTCCACCTCCCCTCCCGCTCCCCCCTCCATTTCCACCACCTCATCCCCCTCCCCCCTCCATTTCCACCTCCCCCCCCCCTCCCACCTCCATTTCCACCACCCGCTCCCCCTCTTCCCCCTCCCCCTCCCCCCTCCATATCGACCACCCCCTCCCCCTCTCCGTTGCCAACCTGCCCTGCCCCGCCGCTCGCCCCCACGTCACCGCCCGCCCACGCTCATGCCCCGCATGCCCGCCGCTCCCCACCCGCCGCCCCTCTCCTCGGCCCCCTCTCCTCTCATCCCGCCCGCCATCCCCACCTGCCGCCCCTCTCCCTGCCCCCCTCTCCTCTCACCCCGCCTGCCACCCCCACCTGTCGCCCCTCTGCCCGTGTCCCGCCCCCCGCTCCCCTCCCCTCTTCCCCCTGCTTCCCCCCCACCCCGCTTGCATGTCGCCGCTACACCGCCCGCACCCCCTCCCTCTCACCCTCCCTATTCCCTCCCCTCCCCTCCCCAGCATTCCCCCCTCCACCTCCCTCCCCTATCCTTTGTGCGAAAACACCCCCCTCCCCCCCCCCCCCGCGACGCCGTCAGGCAGGCCCCCCCCCCCACAGTCCACCAAAAAAAAACTAACTAGCTAACTAACTAACCACTACACTAATTTTAGGTTAAACTAACACTGGTTAGGTTAGTCGTCGCTAGGTTAGGTTAGTATTAACCTAGACTAGGTTAGTTTTAACCTTTGTTGGGTTAGTTTCAACTGAAGTTAGTTTTGGTTAGTATTAACCTACATTAGGTTAGTTTTAACCTTAGCTCAGTTAGTATAACTGTTAGTTAGTTACCCTAACTAGGTTAGTTGTACTAACTGTGGTCAGCTTAACATTACCTAGGTTAGGTTAGACTAACTGTTAGGCATCTAACTAGACAAATAGGTTAGTTAACCTAACTAGCTTAACTTGGTTTCAACCCCTCAGTTGGACTTAAAGTCCATTCACACCACCTTTAGGACCCCCCCAAAGGTCAATTTTACCCCTACATTAACCCCTCGTAACTCATCTGTTTGGGACCCAAACTGAACCCCGTTTGAACCCAGATTTCACACACCAAAACACCACGCTATGCGGTATTTTTCCAACCATTTGCACACCATTTTGGCATCCCTATCACTCGCTCATTTGTGCCCCCGTGTGGGCCCCGTTTCGCACAAATTCACTCATATCTTCACGCCGCAACCTCCGATTAACGATCTGTCTGCATTAGCACATTTCCCTACACACTAGGACAATCTTAGACACATTATTAACACGATGGTCCCTACACAAACTAACACCACTCTAACCCTCCTAACAAAGCTACATCCACACCTGCAGTTGTGGCACAGACACCCTTGGCAAATCTCGCACAATCTGCATGCAGCTATGTTGCGGCCAATGCCTTTAACTCCAATGCTCGCCACATCAACATATAACTCTGCTGCAACACCTGCCCCTGCCACTCCTCTACTCCAAATCCCCCCCTGAGATTCAACCCCTCCCTTTAACTCCTCCACGCCCCAACATGGCTGGACGCCATCATGACAATGATGGGGATATCGAGCTCGATGCAGAGGCTGACAACTTCTTCCATCGATGAAATAACAATCAAGGCTGACGCCCCTTGGGAAAACTCGAACTTCCCAAATATAATGGTATGGGAGACCCAGCCCGATTCCTACAACATTTGGATGCCGCATGTCGAGCAGGTGGCGATCAATCCCATGACACCAAGAAGGTGTCTTGGTTTCCAATGGCCTTAACTGATGAAGCGTCAGAATGGTACCTAGACCTTCTCGTGGAAGAACGTGCCACATGGGACCTACTTCAAACCGAATTCAAATGACGCTTTCAAACAGAGAGGCTACAAGATGATCCTGCTCTCCAACTCAGCAAGCTCAAACAAGGCTGGAGAGAAGATCATGTACGCACATACTTGGAAAGATGAAGAGATTGATCGCCGAATGTGACCCATGCCCAGATGCAAAGTACCTCACGGCATGGTTCATAGCAGATCTAAGAAAGAAAATCCGAAAGGATATAAAAAAGATAAGCAGTTATGAAACATTCAGTGCTGCTCATGCGGCAGCCATTGACATCGAGGATGGCATGACCGACTCATACACTAGCAGTGATGACGGCAGGTCTAATACACGAGATAAGCGCTCAAAAAACGGTAAATCAAAGGACACTGCCAAAACATCCACCAATGAAGATCGCCTAGAGGCCATGACCATGAAGCTGAAAGAAGACATGATGCAAGCCATGGATCTTTCAGAAGTCGCTTTGGTTGGATTGGAATGTTAGAGTCCTTGGTGGCCTCTTTCTGTTGGCGTGTAATTACATTTATAGGTTGTAACTTTACACTTACCGGACCCCGACCCAGACTTTGATGGTCCACCCCAATGATGCCGATGGGGACATTAGGCTTAACCTCTGTTTGTTCTGAGACCTTATTTTTCATGGGACAATCCATACATGCATGTCCTATGCCACAATCTCTGCAGAGTGGTTGGAAAGTAGCTGGGCTACCATGATGAGGACACTCTACAATCCGGTGATTTTCTCCACAACCGTAGCACTTAATTGGTGCTCGAAATGTGTTGGGTCATACTTGATTTGCATAAATTGGTATTAGACCCTCTGCACCTTCTAATAGAACACTGGGTACTCTGCTTCATACTCAAATAATGAGTCTACTTCCTTGGCTTGTAATTGATGTATTGGAACTGCCTGAGGAGCTGGATTTGGTGCTCTTGGATATGGTCGTGGATTTGGATTCCTGAGTAGTTGTGGGACTTGTGTCCGAACGGGAACAGGATTTAGCCTCGGAGCTGGGGGCACTTGTGCAAGTGCCAGTTGCCTATATACTGGCATGGGTGCCGCTTCGTATTATTGAGTTCGAGGTGAGTTGTTGTGCATGTTGAAGATGCAACTATTCTCATCATGGCCACCGACGATACAAATATGGCACCACAACTGTGGTAGTGGATTTGCTTGTGTAGTGATCCTGGCTTTGAGGACCGGGCACTCATTTGCTATATGATTTGCCAGGTAGTGTGGACACCAGACATTTTCTCGCCGCGGATATGGTGGCTGATTCAAAGAATTCGGCTAGCTCTATAATCTACTCTGCTCCTCCTTTTGTCGTGCCGTGCTTGACAAGGGAATCAATCTCCAACCACCTAGAGACTTATGGTCAATCTCCATGTCACAAGGAGCCATTGAGGAACTAAAAGGTAAGGATGAAAGAAGGGGGAAGAGAGGGGTAGGGAGTTGTAAAAAAATGCAGCAAAAGGGAAAAAGGGGCTAGAAATTTCCAGCAAAGCAAGGGAGAGATAGAGGGACCTAATAAAGATGAAAGAGAAAGGGAGCTCTCAGCTGAGAGAGAAGGGAGAGCATTGGTTATGAGATGCTAAGTGCGGAGGAATCTGGTATCATGGACATGGCATTGGCTAAGGTACAAAGCTCTTAAAACATTCGCATGCTTTTATCAAGACTCTGATGGAATCAAAGTCTCACATAAGACAGACCCAAAGAGTGAGGAAACCAACTCAACAAATACATTGGGGATAAATAGACGGAAAGAAGAGGCTGCATAAGCAGCTAGCGACTACATTCAGCAACTACGAACCAAAATAGACACACAACGAAGTGCAAACGAAACATGTACACCTTCCATAGAAATTCGAATCTACTATAGACACCACAGTTGAAAGTATTATGGAGACAATCAGCATAATGAGACAACGAATCACCTCCCATGCATTTAGCCATATCCATCTCGCAAGCAGTTTCCATCACAATTCAACAGCTTCCCTTCGAACTGCAAACACTTCAAATCCTCAGGCACGAAAGCACAACACTTCAGATACTTCAAATCATCATGCATGTAAAAGCACAACATTGTATATACTTGATAACATCACACAAATACCATTGCACTACAACCATGCACCCTTCTATAGATGAACCACCACAACCAAAAACTGCATATAGTACCTACTTTAACAGTCTAACCTTCTATTGAGGAGAATGGCACCAGTGCCATTCTCCATTCTCCATGTATGAATGACATTGGTGCCATTCTTCAAAATATTCATATGATGTTGTGGAGAATGGTAGTGGTGCCATTTTTCAAACTTCAACTCATCTAGAATTCAAATTATTCCCTATATGTCAATGTTGTCAACAATGAGGGTTAGAGAATGGCACCAATGCCATTCATCGCCTAGAGAAAGGAGGTACTAGTGCGATTCATGGATCCTAGAGATTGGTACTAGTGCGATTCTCTAAAAAACCATAAGGGAATTGGCACTAGATCCATTCTAAGGGGATTGGCCATATGGTTAAAATATTATGGTCATAAGGTCAAAATATCAAGTCATATAGTAAAAACTTAGCTAGAATGGTTATTATGGTGCGATTCTCCAAATGTCAATAATGTCACAAATGATGGTTAGAGATTGGCAATGGCACCATTGTCTTGAACACTAGATGAGTATATTGAGAATGGAAGCAATTCCACTAATCACATTGATTGAGGAGAATGGCACCAGTGCCATTAATCACATTGATTGAGGAGAATGGAACCAGTGCCATTGTCCATTCTCTAGGTGATGAATGGCATTGGTTCCATTCTCCAAATATTCATATCACTTCAATTGATCCGATGAATAATATTCCAACCAAAAATATGAGGAACACCTCATGAGTAGGTAAAAAAGACACCCTCATGGCAATTTCATATGGTAAAAATCAATTGCATATGTTCAAAAGATTGAGCCATATGGTCAAATCTTTGGCAAATGGGGAAAAGATCATTCATATGGTCATAATAGTAGCCTTATGGTGATTAATCCCATTGATTGCATGCACACAATGGTTCTAGTGCCATTCTCTAGAAGTCAATGTTGTCACAGATGATGGTTAGAGAATGGCACTGGTGCCATTGTTAACAACACCATATCATTATCTCATCATTATATTGAGAATGGCAATAGTGCCATCAATCACATGGAGTGAGGAGAATGGCACTAATGCCATTCTTAATTTTCCATCTGATGAATGGCATTGGTACCATTCTCCAAATATTCATATAATGCTCTTTCTCTCTCTCTCTCAATTGGTCAAAACTTTATCCATATGGTGATAACCTATGAAGAGTTTTATGGCCAAATCTTTTGCATCTGCTAAAAATAAATTGCATGAGGTCAAAAGATTGAGCCATGGTGGCAAATGGTCAAAAATATAATGCCATATGGTTAAAATATTATTGCCCTCTGGTTAAAATATTAGGTCATAAGTTCAAAATATCAAGCTAGATGGTCAAGACTTCAGCCATATAGTGATTAATCTCATGGATTGCACACAATGGTTCTAGTCCCATTCCCTAGGTGTCAATGTTGTCACAAATGATGGTTAGAGAATGGCACTAGTGCCATTGTCCAAAACACCAAATGACTATATTGAGACTAGCACCTATGCCATTAATCACAAGTATTGAGGAGAATGGCATTCTCCATTCTCCATGTATGAATTGAATTGGCGCCATTCTTCAAATATTCATATGATGTTATGGAGAAGGGTACCAGTGCCATTCTCCAAATTCAACTCATCTAAAATTCAAATTATTCCCTATATGTCAATGTTGTCACGAGGTTGTACAGTTAGAGAATGGCACCAACTCCATTCATCACAATTCCTCTTCCTCTAATTCTCTCTTTTCCTCTTTTCCTTCCTCTCTTCGTCATCCTCTCATTCTCTCTTTTCTGTCTTTTCTCTCTTTTCCTCTTCCTCTTCCTCTCTTTCTCTTTTCCTCTTCCTCTCTTTCTCTTTTCCTCTCGTTCCCTCATTCTCTCTTTTCTCTTTTTTCCTTTCTTTTCCTCTCTTACTCTTTTTTCCACTCTTTTTGTCTTTTCCTCTCGCACTCTCTTCGTCTCATTCTCCTCTTTCTCTTTTCTTACTCTCTTCCTCTCTTCCTCTCTTACTCTCTTTTCTATCTTTTCCTATTGTTCTCTCTTTTTCGCTCTCTTCCATGCTTTCTCTCTTCCTCTCTTTTCTTACTCTTTTCCTCTCTTCCTCTTTGCCTCTCCTCTCGTCCTCTCTTTCCTCTCTTTTCCTCTCTCTCTTTCTCTTTTTCACTCTTTTTCCTCTCTTTTCCTCTCTTCTTTTTCCTCTCTTCCTCTCTTTCCCTCTTCCTTTCTTCCTCTCTTTTCCTTTCTTTTCTCTCTTGTTCTCTCTCTCTCTCTCTCTCTCTCTCTCTCTCTCTCTCTCTTCTCTTTCTCTTCTCCTCTCTTTTCCTCTATTACTGTCTTCCTCTTTTCTCTTTCTCTTTCTCTCTCTTTTCCTATCTTTTCCTCTCTCTCTCTCTCTCTCTCTCTCTCTCTCTCTCTCTCTCTCTCTCTCTTATTTCCTCTCTTTTCGTCTCTCCCTCTTCCTCTTGTTCTCTCTTTTCTCTCTTTTGCTCTTCCTCTTTGCTCTTCCTCTTACTCTCTTTCTCTTTTCCTCTCTTCCTCTTCCTCTTGTTCTCTCTTTTCTCTATTAGCCTCTTCCTCTTGCTCTCTTTCTCTTTTCCTGTCTTTCCCTCATTCTCTCTTTTCTCTTTTTTCTTGTCTTCACCTCTTCCTTTGTTACTATCTTTTCCGCTCTTTCTCTCTTTCCTCTCGTTCCTCTTTCTTGCTCCTTTCATCTCTTCCTCTTTCTCTCTTACTCTCTCCCTCTTGTTCTCTCTTTCCTTTCTTTTCCTCTCTTTCTTTCTCTTTTCCTCTGTTTCTTTCTCTTTTCCTTTGTTTCTTTCTCTTTTCCTCTCTTTGTTTCTCTTTTCCTCTCTATTCTTGCCTCTTGATAGTCTCTATATTTGCAAATGCGAGTACAATTATATGTGATGAGTGATTCATTTTTTACATTCTCAGTTTGTAATGTGTTTTCTATGCCCATACTTGCTTGTTGTTTTCCACCAAATTAATGGACTGCCCAAATCCCTGGCAGTCTTCAGTAAACTCGAACCCTTTCCCTCATGTTATCACCATATGGAATTTGGAAGCCCTACTATCCCATGTCTTAAAGAAAACTAAACACGACGAACAATGGGTGAAGTTTAACGTGGAAGTGCACGCGTGTGGGTGGGATCAAGAAAGAGCTTCATTGGCTATAAGATCCAACTTGAGGAGCCTCAGGAGCTTTGGAGAAACTGGTTTGAGCCCAAAATTAATAAATTCTAAAGTGTGAAGGAGATAATGGATTGTATTTGAGGTCTTCTTGAACCGTCTCAATACATCATCCAAGAAGAGTACCACTATTTAGAACAAGATGTGCAAGATGAGGTCCCAAGTGACCCTTCTAAGGAGCGATGATACGAGTGATAGTAACAGAGAGAAGTAGTAAATTTTTTTCTTTAACATATACATGACCAATGTCTCCTTTGGAGACTAGTTTTGTTTATAGATCTAGATACATGATACTGTCTTTTTTGGAGACCAATTTTGTTTATCAATACAAATTCTGTTCAACGCAAATAGTTTCTACTTTTATATTTATTTTCTATTGTTGAGCTGGATGGCATGTATAATTAAGATAGTTGTAGGCAATATATTTTGTAGTACATGATGAGAGAGTTGTAGGAAATCTTGTAGCTTAGATGGAATGTATTGGTCTCTGTACTACCTTGTAACAAAATATATATAGTGGGGTAAGATGGGGCTGTAACAAGTGCTCTTTTTCCCCATTAAATTTTCTTTTTGCTTCTATTTTGTGTCAGTATATATCGATTCTTATCAGTGTTAGTACATAATGACACTTATACCAATGCACATTTTATGACACTTATTCCAATGCTTTGTAACTTCCGTCGGTATTAGTGTCAAAATCTGATCAATACCTTGTAGTGTGATCCGGATTGATGATCATTAGTAGATTAGTAGCTACAAATTTTGGAAGTTGTAGAGGTGATTTATCAGTGTGCCTAATTTGGTTCTCGTATCCAATTATTGTGTAGTAAAGAAGGTTGAATCAAATTTAGTTGCATAAACTATTTTTATGACTAAATTGTAGATTTATTTATTCATTTTTTACACCTATCATTTCTTCTAATTTGTTTATAGTCTCCTAAATTTTTGTTGATTACAGTGAATAGATTTAGGGGCATAGGGCTAATATAGCTAGTTAAAATGAATATGTTACCCTAGTTAGAATTGAATGGGTTAGTTTTTAAACTTTTAATGGGCTAGTGTTGATTAAGGTTAATATAGGTAGTTAGAATTGAATATAATATTAAGTTCATATAGTTAGTTCGTATTGAATATGTGACTTTCGTTAGTATTGAATATGTTTGTCTTTTAATAGGTTAGTGCTCAATTATGTTGATTAGGTGGGTTTCAAATAGAGAATCAAGTATCGTGTATTACTAATTAATAAATAGATAATAATCACTTATTTTTAGTTCTAAATTATTATTTGCTTGATGGTAATTATTGGATGAAGAAGGCATTATCACCAAAACAATCAAATCATCTCGCATTTGCTTGGTGAAACAAACATAGTAGTAGATTTGGCCACTTGGCCAAGACTTCTCTAAGACACAATTACCCAATAGGATTGAGTAGGGTGACAAAACAACATCTAGCATGGTGGTCAAATCATTCCACGAATGTATTAGATTGTAGTGCTCAAGGATAGCACACAAACAATGGTGTTGTGAAGAAAGTTATGTGATAAGATTTGGGTAGGTGGTAGCCAAGTCTCTCTACACATAATTCAGGCATTGTGCTTTAAACAACACCAACATAAAGCTATTAGATCATGGATACCAGGGCATCGCCTCTCCAAGGATTTTCCCATTGATGGATTTAACCAATTGGCCAAACCCTCACACACGTATGCTGACTGTATTATGAGGTATAGCCTATCAACATGTCTCCCACATAAATTAGGGTGATAGGACAAAGCATAGTGAGAGATTGCTATAATAATCATGAACTCATATCATTGCAAGTATGTGTCAAATCAATGGATGATTTGGGTTTCTTGTCCAAATTCATACATGCCTATGCTTGGTGCCTTATGAGGTATAGACTATCTAGATTGGCCAAATCTCTCTACACCATGGTATTGTGAAGAAAGTTATGAAGAGAGCTATATGTGCAAATTTGCCTCATCAACCAAAACTTCATGGTGACCTTGTAAGGCATTGTTATCATAGCTCACACCATTAGAGTTCAACATTGAATGATAACAAATGCTCTGCGTGCAGGTGACACAATTAATCTAATTAAGTGACCCATTGCACAAGTAACATTTTAGATGGAACTACATTACATATTAATGACACCATAACTTTTTCAAGTGAATGTGGTAAAAATCTTATAGAAAGTGAAGATCTAAATGCCAAATTGATGAGAAAGAGGCATTACTACATGATAGAAAGAAAACCAAGAAACATGGCATGTTATTAGCATCATCTAGAGTCATAGGGGATGTAGTCGTAAAAGTATCTATGCTTGATTGTTGTAAAGGAAAGTGTTGTCAATTTTCTAATCATAAAATGCTATCAATTTATGCACAAAGTATTGGGTCCAACGTTTGTAGGCCTGCACAAATTATGTGTATGACATTCTTAGGGTTGCTTACCAAAAAGATGAAAATGGAAAGTTCACTTATGTCTTTTCTTGAATGGTATGGGAACAATATGCAAGTTTGTTGTAGAGACTAGTATGACATGCAAACAAAGGTGACTTCCAGAAGGATATTCCATAATATTTTGGCCTCATATTCAAATTTGGAATCTATAGATTAGGTTAAACCCAAAGTTTGTCAAATTTGGTTGAGCGACACAAAAGTAATGGATTGAACAAGTTACCCTTATGCAATACATCCCCTGAACCTCACAAAAAATTGAGGTTCACAAGAAATTGTTACACCTATCATGCTTGGGCCCCAAAGGAACAAGTCGAAGAAGTATTGGCCTTGCCAAAAGATTGGACCTTTACATAAGGTAGAAAAATGTATTCAAGGGATTAGAGGAGCTTAAGCAAAAGACGCGAGGTTAGGCGAAATTTGTCAAAAAAGAACACTAGGCTTTCAACTTGCCAACTTCGACTCGAAAACGTGAGAAATGTCAAAAAAGAACACAAGGCTTTTCTCCTGTTGCGAAGTTGCACTCGATCAGGAAAGGATCCGGGATTCTGCTCTCCATTGTGTTCCGCAAATCACAACCCAACTCCGCTCATTGCCATGTATGCAGAAGCTACAACGATCTAGCGGTTGATGCTGCGCGGTAGATGTGCACCCTCGACGAGTTCAGCTTGACCATCTTGCTCAGAGATTTGCTTCTGCTCATGATGGGCTTTCCCGTCAAGTTTCCCTCCCCGTCAAACTCCAGCTTCTTCGCCCTGAACGCAAACGGGAACGCTCCATCCTTGGCCGCCGTCACCACCAAAACCCCGTCCCTCTCCGTTGTCACTTCCGTCGATAAGTCGAGATTTTCAACCTTGGGTACCTTCGCCGTTGCTTTCGCATCCGCGTTGTTATCGGCCTCAATGCTGACCTTATTGGCGCACAGAAGCTCAGTCACCACCCATATCGTCTGCCCCCTGTTGTTGCACCACAATCAGGTCAAAACAAACATTCGTAGAAAGAACAGAATTCTTGGACCAGTGGATCTTCTTTCGAAAAGAGATGCGACAGGAATCTAACCTCTTGGAAGACCACCGGAACTCCGGTCTCGACATGTTAGGCCGCCACGACGGAGGCTCGTTCGCCGTGCGCGGGTTCACCAGGTCCATCAATGCGTCTGAAAGAACTCGATAGGACTTGACACCAGCCACGGTGCAATTCAGAGTTGTGGAACCCTTAAGATCAAACTGCGCGTCCGATGATCCTCCCGTGATCGACGAAACGATAGATCTGGAAGATTTTAGGGACGCCTTGAGATCAGCCATGGCTTCCACCTTAAACATGGAGTTGGGTTGGAGGGATGATTCGCTCTGGAGGCTGCGGAGGCCTGCCGTGATAGGCTCCTGGACGTTTTTCGTCCATCCGGATGCATCATCCTTCGAACCCAAGTTGAGGATGGAGCCGATGCGGGAAAGCTTGGAGCTCTGCCATGGAAACCAGCTTCGATTGCTTTCAATGAAGATGTCGAGCAGCTCAACGTTGGTGACCCAAGGGTCCAAGGGCACCGCGTTATGGCTCTTGGAGATGTAACTTTCCCAAGTCTGGACCATGCCTTGAGTGTATGCGTGGAGAAGAAGATGCTATTACTAGATGCTAGCCAAGAAGATACTAGTGTAATGGATGATAATATTTTGAGGTAAAGGGTACCACACCTACTAGCACTTTATACCCAAATGGCCTCTTTTTAGTCAACTCCCATGCCTGGAATATTACATGGTATGAGTTGCCATGCCAATAGTGTCACCTGGTAAATAAACTCATTCAAAGTTTCCAATCTCTTCAAGAGAGTGGGTCTTGTCAAATACTACACCGACATGACTGGTCCATATTTGTAGGCTATGGCTTTCTTGTAGATCCTGTTCGAGATATCTCTATTTTATTAACTTATGCATGTTGTCGAATGGAATTAGCTTGCTAACTAGCATTAGAACATCCAGGGATGTTTTTATCGAAGCTATACTTATATATTAATATAAAATCTTGGCAAAAGTTTAATGAGCTAGTTTTTTTAATTTCACAATATTTATAGAACATATTACACTTTTATATATTTTCTTTTTAAATTTAAAGACAAAGTTGTAAATCTTGGTGTAACTTTAAATTTTTTCTCATAAAAGTTTCAAATCTTGGCGAATTTTTTAAACCTTTATTTATATCAAGGCATACAAACTTTCGACACCAATATAAAAGTTTCGCTTCTTAATGAAACTAATAGGAAAAAATCATCCATGAGGACATCTTTCATTATGCTATTCATTCTATAGCACTTACACGTCAATCACAGTTACATGTTCATTAATCTTGAAATCTTTGCCATGTATTAAAAGATCCCCATTTGTCCACCTATCCATATTGTCTGGAAGGCCACCTTTGAGGTGTTCAATAGCACTTACACGTTCATTAATCCCAAATCCTTGCCATGTATTAAAAGATCCCCATTTCTCCACCAACCATATTGTAGAGAATGCCATGTATAAAAGATTCCCATTCTCCACCTATCAACATTGTAGAGGAGGCCACCTTTGTGACATGACCATCTTGTTATAGGAGTATTTGATTTACTTACTAACAATGGACAACACCTTTGGAGTTGATTAGCCAATTGAGATATCTCAAGCTCACCTAAAGCTAACGCCACCATTGCCCTAACAAAGTACTAATGGTTGCCTCAACTCTCCGTCAAATTGGAGATGACTATTGCATGTAAGTCAATTCCACCTAGTTGAAGGTGTGTGCAAAGTATTGTGCCCATCGGATATGCTTTGCATTGTTGAACAAGCTTTGAAGATAGATAGTTTTTCTCCCTTGTCCATTAAGTTAGCCGCGTGCGATGTTGGTCTAGGGTTATAGCCCACCTTTGACCACCTTTTGTACTTAGGGCTTCTTTTGGGTCTAGCCCCCCCTTTAATATATATGGCATTTTTGGAAAAAAGAAAACAACACACTCATGTCCTTTGATTATGAACCAAAAGGGGGCATAAGGGCCTCGTCATAGTTTTCTATGTGATCTTTTCATGATGAATATTTGTTTTCTCTTCAATTTATTTTTATCACTATGATATATGCAACTACATTATTTCTTGGTGTAGTATTACTTTAATCTACTTCTCATTGTTAGAATTGAGTATTTCTATTCAAAAAAAAGTATTAGATATTAAAATTGGAATGAAAGTAATTTAAGAATTAGAAAACATCCATAATCACAAAATCAAGTGGAAAAGTTTGATGGGACCTCCTTAAACCTATTTGGTACCCTTTTGGTGGATAACCCTAGCATGCACAAACATGTTTGACAAAGTGGAAATGTATTATGGGACCCTATTACCCCCCTTTTACTTGAATAGCCTTGACACAATCATAAAATTGTGTTTGGTAAAAATCCATGGGCATCCATGCTAGGGCCACACCTTTATGCTCTTAGAATAAAAGGACAATAGATAATCTATAGGAGTGTATTGCTCAAAGCAATCAATGTCAAGATAGTTTTATCAGAAAGGTGGCCTCCTTAATAGGATGCACAGGTGGGGAAATGGGGATTGCTATGGATTTATGGACTAATAATCATGTAAGTACACTTGAAAAGCACATATAGAACAATACATAGCATAATGTAATATTTCCTAATAGTAGCTAGGTAATTCTCTCTCACCACATGCATTTAATTCAATAGAATAGGGATATTTAAAAGCCATGAAATGGCCCACAAATCAAGAGGAACTCATTTTCCTAGTTAACCAAACCAAAAGTAGGTATAATCTTTTATAAATCTCATGACTCACAACAACACAAAGCAACTATAGACGCGCTTGGTAGACGCGCAAAATAGCGGGCGCGTCTATAGGCGTTGCTCTAGTAGAGAAATTACGGGCGCGTCTATTAGCGTGGCTAAATGCCCGTCTATTTGCGCGTCAATCACCGCGTTTATTAGCGCGTTAGACCTGAGAAAATACGGGCCCGTCTAACATCCCGTCTATTAGCGCGTCTATTTACGCGTGTATTTGCACGTTTACACTGAGACTCAGACGCGCATTTAGACGCGGGGTTAGACGCGCTCCAGAGAATACAGAAAGTGAGATTTTGGTGTACATCATTGCTTTCCAAACATTGCCCATGATTACCAAAGCACATAATTTTTTGCAAGCCCACATATACAAGAATTAAGGGAAATGAGGAGAATGAGACAATATGTAAAATAGTTTTGCCAATATTAATTGTGGGGCTACGGTTCAATCTCATCCTCAATGAGATCAACCCTTGCCAAACTATCTACTTCAAAATCCAAACAAGTGTTTAGATCTACAAATACATTCAACCCACTACTACTTGCGCCACTCATGTGCTCATCGAAATCAAGATCTCCAATGGTAGGCTCGTTCTCATGGGTAATGCCGGCCTCAATATCTATATCTCCTATCTCATAATCATCCTCCTCTCTTGTATCACGGTCATCATCACGTCCATGGGCATGATCATCCTCCATACGCTCCATATTAGTAAATGTACTATACATCACTTTGGAACGTGGCATAATAGGTATGACATGCCACCACCTATTATTATCCACCATTGGTTGATAGACAACCTAATTCAAACACAAATACAATCATGTTACTTTTCTTGCATCAAATATTTAAAAGCGAGTATTTTTATGTGTGTGCACAGTACCTGTTCACATTGTTGCGGTAGTATTAGTGTGTCCTTCCTACTTTGCCAAAACTTTGTGGAGTCAATAGTTACAAAGCCACTTGCATGGCGTTTGATTGTTGCATTAGGGCCTCTTTCCACCACGTCCTTAAACCACTTTACATCCAAAACATACACAAAGAAGCGTCGAAAGTCAAGCATAATGATATCTTGGATTATGCCACAATAATCATCCATGACTCCATTGGCTCCCTCAAAGCTAGCAATGACGCCGCAATCTTGTGTGTTTCTCTTATCATCAATCCGTTGTGTTCGAAAATGCTTGCCCTCACACCATATAGCATTGAACATAGTGCACTACACCAAGAAAAAATCAATTAAATAAGCAATCTAAATTATAAAAACCTCCTAACTTATGCATAACATTCTATATACCGACCTTGCTCATGCATCCCCTAGCATACTCCCATTCTTCCATTGTGATATGCATCCCCTCATCTTTCTCTGCTTTCTCCATTTCATCAAGTAGCCAATCCACATGAATATCCTTTGGAAGTGCTCTTAGACGCTGAGGGTATGGCACACGAGATCCGTGGTGTGTACGAAAGAGGGCCCTTTCTTCTTGTCTTCTTGCCTTTGCATCCTCGTATCTTGTCACTCCACAAAGTGTATCGCGGTCATGCAGCTTGAGATCGTGGGCAGATACCCTACTCCAGTGGAGACAGCCTACCACCGCCACCATCGCAGAGGAGATACATGGAGGCACTTCTATGATGACGGGTTGATTACTGAGGAGCAGTATACCCGAGCGACTGGACATGCCCCCGAGGTATTTGAAAGTAATTAAATAATGCCAAAATTATAAGTAAAGATTTGATTTTTCATACATTGATATATGTTGTCCCTTGTTTACAGGGCGCCCCTGCACAAGACGACGAGGAAGACGAGGAAGGAGGTGCAGAAGGGAGCGCAGAAGGCAGCGCATCAGGGAGCGTGGAAGGCAGCGAGGATTAGTCGTAGAAGTAGTGCTACTATTCTTTTTCGTACTTAAAGCCATTGGCTTGGCTTCGTGCCTCTTGTATATAGACTCCTCTTATTTTTTGTACTTGAAGCCACATGACATGGCTTAGCTTCCTTATTTTTTGTACTTGGAGCCACATGACGTGGCTTAGCTTCGTGCTATATGTATATACAAGCACTTTTTGAGCTTTCAATTTTATTGCGTTTTGGAGTTGTAATATTTTATTTGGAATTGTAATTAAAATGAGGTTGGCTGTAAGAATTGAATTACAGAATGTGGATATGGGATTCTTGTAACTATATAGCATACACAACATACACAGTATTTCGTAAAATTTTTTTAAAAAAAAAAGGCGCGTCTATCAGCACGTTTATAAGCGCGTTTATATTCGCGTCTGTCTGTTCGATATGCGTTTATACGTGCGTCTATCAAAGCGTTTATTTGGGCGTCTATTTACGCGTGTATGAGCGCGTCTTTACGCGTGTATGAGCGCGTCTATACGCGCGTAAGTCTGATATATAGACGCGCTAATAGACACGGGTCTCCTGACGCGCAAATAGACGCGCAAATGAGTTTTTTATTTAGTTCATGAAACGCGTCTGTGCGCGCGTCTATGGGTGCTTTGTCTTGTTGTGACTATGGATTTTAAATAAACATATATGCATCTAGAACTTAATAACATACATTTCCCTTTCTAATAAATTAACCATCTGGGTACTACTGCAAAGGAGAACAAAAAGGTAATTTAGGTATAAAGTGCTATAGTAGTACAGAGAAAGTTGCTAGATTATAAGAAGGTTTTAATAACCCTTGAAATATCATCTCTTACACATAGGTGGTGCCTAGCAATTGATATCATCATCCTAATGAGCTTGTCGTATTTACTTTCCCCCTACAAAAAATATATAGTTCAATACTACTTGTTGAGGTCAAAGGGAAAGTTTGAAAAGGAAGGGGAAAGCATATAAATATTGAGAGAAGGGTATATCAATACAAAATTCAATGCCTCTATATCAACATTACACCTAAATCAAAAGCAAATGGAACAAAAATGTCCTAAATGTAGCATAACCGAACATTAAAACATCCTTTTTTGATCTTCAGCAAA
Organism: Dipteris shenzhenensis; assembly: GCF_047967505.1. Classification (NCBI taxonomy): domain Eukaryota; kingdom Viridiplantae; phylum Streptophyta; class Polypodiopsida; order Gleicheniales; family Dipteridaceae; genus Dipteris; species Dipteris shenzhenensis. The sequence continues at coordinate 34,344,123 of NC_141610.1, read as the reverse complement.
AAAATCACAAATTGAGAAGATGTGGGTTTTGACGATTTCCTCTCTTGAGCTTAAGGTAGAATCATGGGACTATTTTTAAAAGCAAAAGGAGTTTAAAAAACCATTATGCGTTATTACAAAGGTTCACAAATAGTTTTTCACCTATGAAGTACTCAAATTTGAAACTTTTGCCATCATGCTTGAAAATAAAAATTATTTCATTAATGTTCTAGAAGATTGATTTAGCAATTAAGAAGAGTGGTTAGTGGGTTGCATTGCAAGTCAGATTTCATAAATAGGCATCTTTATGTACTACACATAATAGATACAAAGTGTTAGATCTTAGCAATACTACAATGATATCATAGGAGAAGCCACCACATCACAATAAAGACTTTGACTAAAAGAGATTAAATGCTATTAATCTCAACTATCAAAATAGGTTGCGCATTAAATCTTACTTTTATAGTTTTGAATTATCCCCTACATAAGTGCTCTACATATAAATTTGTTAAAGTCATTCATAGTTAGAGGCACTATATAAGTACAAGCCAATGTAATTTTGCAAAAGATATGTTGGGTGCTTGTCGACTTTATATTTGATACTATGATAATATCCTCTGGCTGAATATAGCTAATCCCTCCATCTTCTTCATCACTAACGTCACCGACAAAAACCCTTTTTGGATATATGGTCCCTCCTGCTAACAATTGATTTTTGGGTTACATCTTACAGAGATATATTATTGGTTAGCATGCCCACTTCTTGTCCATGGAACTTACCATTAGCTACAATGGTTCTTTCTCTATGATCAAGTATGACAAATACAAGAATTTACCCTTTGAGAGTGCAAGATATATTCATAGGAAATTAGCAATAGGCCTTCTAATTGGACCCATGAAGTTATTGTCTCCTAGATCAAGCCAACTCTTTATTGCCAAAACAACCATTTGACTAGCACTACTACAATCAAGCTTCTAGTCCAAAACTTTTGTTTCAATGAATGCATTAGACTTTGGCTTCTTGTAAAAGATTTCCACCACAAGAACTCTTTTTCCCAACTTCCATTCTTCATTCTAGAGACCTTATGCTCATGCATAAACATAAGCATGAGCATAAGAGAAGGAGACATATGCTCATGCTTATGCTTATGCATGAGCATAAGAGAAGTAGACATATGCTCATGCATAAGCATGAGCATATGTCTCTTTTTTCCTCTTTTCTCTTTCCCTCTTCTTCTCTCTTTCTCTCCCTCTTTCCTCTTTTCCAATCTCTCCTTCCTTTCCCTCTTCTTCTCTCTTTCTTTCCCTCTTTTTCCCTCTTTCCTTTCCCTCTTCTTCTCTCTTTCCCCCTTCTCTTATGCTCATGCATAAACATAAGCATGAGCATAAGAGAAGGAGACATATGCTCATGCTTATGCTTATGCATGAGCATAAGAGAAGTAGACATATGCTCATGCATAAGCATGAGCATATGTCTCTTTTTTCCTTTTTTCTCTTTCCCTCTTCTTCTCTCTTTCTCTTCCTCTTTCCTCTTTTCCTATCTCTCCTTCCTTTCCCTCTTCTTCTCTCTTCTCCTCTTTTCCCCCTCTTTTCCCTCTTTCCTTTCCCTCTTATTCTCCCTTTCCCCCTTCTCTTATGCTCATGCATAAGCATAAGCATGAGCATAAGATAAGAAGACATATGCTCTTTCTCTTTCTCCTTTCCCTCTTCTTCTCTCTTCTCCTCTTTTCCCCCTCTTTTTCCCTCTTTCATGCTCATGTTCTTATGCTCATGCATAAGCATAAGTTAAGCATGAGCATATGTCTCCGTCTCTTATGCTTATGCATAAGACTCCTCTTATGCATAAGCATAAGCATGAGCATAAGAGAAGGAGATATATGCTCATGCTTATGCTTCTTTCCCTCTTCTTCTCTCTTTCCCTCTTCTTCTCTTTTCCCAACTCTCTTTTCCCTCTTTCCTTTCCCTCTTCTTCTCTCTTCTCATCTTTTCTCCTCTTTTTTTCCTCTTTCTCCTTTCCCTCTTCTTCTCTCTTCTCCTCTTTTCCCCTCTCCTTTCCCTCTTTTTTCTCTCTTCTTTCTCTCTTCTTCCTCTTCTCTCCCTCTTCTTCCTCTTTCATTCCCCTCTTTCCTTTCCTTCTTCCTCTTCTCGTCCACTTCCTCTTTTCCCTCTTCTTCCTCTTCTTTCCCTCTTTCCTTTCCCTCTTCTTCCTCTTCTCCTCCACTTTCTCATTTCCCTCTTCTCTCCCTCTTCTTCAGATTCCTCTTCCTCTTCTTCCTCCTTCTCTCCCTCTTCTTCCTCTTCCTTTCCCTCTTTCCTTTCCCTTCTCTTTCCCCCTTCTCTTATTCTCTCTTCTTTCTCTCTTCTTCCTCTTCTCTCCCTCTTCTCTTCTTCTCTTTTCTCCTCTTTTCCCCTCTCCTTTCCCTCTTCTTTCTCTCTTCTTTCTCTCTTCTTCCTCTTCTCTCCCTCTTCTTCCTCTTTCCTTTCCCTCTTTCCTTTCCCTCTTCTTCCTCTTCTCGTCCACTTCCTCTTTTCCCTCTTCTTCCTCTTCTTTCCCTCTTTCCTTTCCCTCTTCTTCCTTTTCTCCTCCACTTTCTCTTTTCCCTCTTCTCTCCCTCTTCTTCAGATTCCTCTTCCTCTTCTTCCTCCTTCCCTCCCTCTTCTTCCTCTTCCTTTCCCTCTTTCCTTTCCCTTCTCTTTCCCTCTTCTCTTATTCTCTCTTTCCCTCTTTCCTTTCCCTTCTCTTTCCCTCTTCTCTTATTCTCTCTTTCCCCCTTCTCTTATTCTCTCTTCTTTCTCTCTTCTTCCTCTTCTCTCCCTCTTCTTCCTCTTCTTTCCCTCTTTCCTTTCCCTCTTCTTCCTCTTCTCGTTCACTTCCTCTTTTCCCTCTTCTTCCTCTTCTTTCCCTCTTTCCTATCAAATCACTTCCTCTTCCCTCTTCTTCCTCTTCTCGTCCACTTCCTCTTTTTCCTCTTCCTTTCCCTCTTCTTCCTCTTCTTTCTCTCTTTCCTTTCCCTCTTCTTCCTCTTCTCCTCCACTTTCTCTTTTCCCTCTTCTCTCCCTCTTCTTCAGATTCCTCTTCCTCTTCCTCTTCTTCCTCTTCTCTCCCTCTTTGCCTATGCCTATGCTTATGTTTGTTTTTTTGTTTTTTGTTTTCGTGTTGGTGTCTATGTTAGACATGGGATCACGTCGCTCATCCGACGAGTACGGACAGCCTTGCAGGAGGAGAGCTCACGATCTATATGCTCCAGAGGACTTTGATTCCTCTCAGGCAACTACCTCGAGGACTACCCCTGGTCCTGACTCCTCTCGGACCTAGCACTACGACTACCCCTGGTCGGACTCCTCTTCCACGTAGCACTGCGGCTACCCCTCGCTCCGGAAGCACTCCCACAGCTTCGACTCCTTCTGACTCTACTACCATCAGTCCTCCTTACTCATCAGGGGATCTCTCCTATCAAATCACAGCTGCCGGAGAGATAATAGAAGATAGAAAGGGCAAAGCAGTGATGGCCACCATGAGGCAGTTGATGAGCCATCACTTCAAGAGCAGCATTGCTACCGATTGGCGGTATCAAGATGACCAAAAGAAGTAGGCGGTCATCGATGAATTAAAACAAAAATACCCTAACCTGCCAAATTGGGAGTTTAATTAGAATTATATGCGAGAGCGCATGAGTTTGGTCTTGAAGCATCGTAGATCAACCTTGCGTACTTCCATCACAAAGGGGTTGGCTAAACCCAGCTGGGCAAACAAAGTTGATTGGAAGTTCTTCAAGAAGCAGAATAGGTACAATCCTAAATTGTTCGAGGGTCAGAGGAGCGCTACGAAGAGATGGCTGGACATCGTAGGTACTTCGCACTTTGGTGCAGGTGGACGGTTGGCGTTCGAGGCAACCGTGGTAAGTCTACTTCTTCTCATTTAATGTATTGTTCTATTTGTTTTACTACATATTACATGCACTTTAGCTAACTCTAACTCTCGTAAATTGGATCCACAGCAAGCTGCGATGGGTCGTCTTCCTACAGATGCAGAGATGCAATGCGCATTTCGGATAGGAACAAAGTCGTGGTTTATTGAGCAAGAGGCAATGGGAGCGATGGTCGATTGGGGTGAGGTGGCTGCTTGCACGATATAAGTCTACTCCTACTTGTAATCTCACTTTTTAAATTGTTTTATTCTTTAAGTTCCAATCTAATTTTCGATTTATATGGTTCACTCTTAGGGTCAAAGTTCAAGTGTCCCATCATCGGAGGCGAGCGATCACCAGGGCCAGGGATCAGACACACGTGACGAGGATCAAGGAGAAGGCGCAGCTCACGAGGACCAAGGAACAGGCCAACAAGATGAGGACGATTCGGATTCGGATGAGTAGTAGTAGTAGTAGTGGTAGTAGCAGTTTGCATTTTCTTCGCCCTGTATGTCATTTTGTATATCCGCTTGTTTGAGCAATTTTATATCGTGCTTTCAAAAGGGTAATTTTGTAACAAACAATGTTGTATATGTTCGACATGTATATGCTTTTGTTGCTCGATCATTTCATTTGAGCAATTTTGTATCACCCTTTTCGCAAGGGAAATTTTGTTATAAAAAAACTTTGTTTTATAATTACCCAAAAAAAAAAGGGATTAGTGGGGCTAAACAGGGCCATAGCAAGCCCTATTTAGCCCCACTAATCCTTTTTTTTAAGTTCTGTTAATCGTCGCTATATAGAGACGTTTACCAGTGTCGCTATATAACGACGATTAACAGTGTCGCTATATAGCGACGTTTATGATTGTCACTATATAGCGATGCTTTATAGCGACGGTTCTTTTCTGACACTTTTAGCGACTTTTATAGCGACGTTTGCGCCCGTGAAAAAAAAAAATTTAATGTAAAAAGCGTCGGTATTTTCGTCAGAAAATGGCCTTTGCCTTGTAGTGAGAAATGATCATTTTTCTTGTGATTTGCTCATCATCATTCATGAATTAACCCGCAATCTCTCATCCATCTTTTTAATACTAGAGATCTAAGATTGTTGATTAGCCCCTGAACATTTACACTAAGAAATTATCATTTTTCTTGTGATTTGCTCATCATCATTGAGTGGAGTTTTTGTTTTTCGATCTCTTGAAGTTTACTGGACTAACTAGAGATGATAAAACAAAACCCCTGGACATCCTACTTATTTCTCTCTTAACTTCTAACTAATGTAGAAGGAAAATATTTAAGCTCTACTCAAAATTTATAAGAATTATATCTATCAAATCATTTGTAAATCAAGTATTTTTGTGTAAATGTAGGTTTTCCATACATCCACTGCAAGCAATTAGTTCAAATCAACATAAGCAATAGATCCAGAACAAGTGGAGTCCTTAGAGATGGGATATATATTGTCCATGGTAATTGAAACTTATGTTAGTCATTAGCAAGAAAGTGCACCATACCAAAGTAGCCCTTCATACAATCTCATTTTCACTCTAGCTACAAATTTAACTTGAAAAAAGAAAAAGTTGCTAACTCCTTACACGCTTGTATCATGGGGATGTCAAGAAAGTTTCTCATTGTTTCTCATTACTTACATTTGGAGCTCATTACAGGTTGTAAACATAAAAATATCAAAGTGTTTAGTGAAAAATCAAAGCATTGTGCTTTGATTATAGTGGAATATCAAGCTCCACGTGCAATACACAATAAGTCATTGGTAGTGATTTTGGGTAGTGGAAGTGGTTGCAATGTCAAAAACAATTAATAGGATGGAATATGATTTAACTATTGTGTGGAAGATGATATACCAGTATGTGATTATCAAGCATGATAATGACTTAAAACAAATATAACTGTAACATACAAAAAAAAACATCGTATTAGATAAAGTGGGACAAAACTTGCATTTTGGAGGTGGATTTCATTAAATTTGTGAAATTTTTCATTGATTGTGGAAATTATATTAATCTAGAGAATTATGCCAATATTGAAAATTTTGCTCATATTAGAAATTCCAATTATTATGGAAAACTTCATTGGTACATTTTTCAAAACAAATGCAGACCCATTTGCAAAAGAAAACTTTATGTCACCTCCTCCCTCTATGTCACACGCATAGTTATTTCCAAGATGCACACAACCTGTCTTTCCACTGTCATAAGTGGAGAATCATTCCCTATGGGGAATAACATGGAATGAAGCACCAAAATCCAAAATCCAATCCTTGGAATATGCATCATTTGAAGTGGTAAGCAAGTCTGCAAGTAGACTAGACATGAAGAGAATGTCATTGTCACTATCATCAGTGATGACTGCATTGATCTCCTTGACTTCACTTTTCCTTTGTCCTCCATGGGACTCTCTTCTTTCTTATTTGCACCCGATTCGCATTCTTTTTCTTATCCTTTTTCTCTCTTTTCATCTTGTAGCAATCCTTTTTCATGTGGCCCTTCTTGCCACAATGGAAACACTCAATGTTCCGTGCCTTAGATTTGCTAAGTACTAGACTTCCCTCTTTCTTGGGACTTCTCCCTGAACTGTGATATGCCCCTTTGTGCATTTAAGGCTGCATCGTACTTGTTGCCATCCATATACTTCTGTCTAATATCCTCGGCCAACAAGCTACCCACAAAATCATCAAACTTCAGTACTCCACCAGGTGCAGAGTTACTAAAAGTTGTATGGAAGGTATCCCATGAGGATGGCAATGTACACAAGAGGAATATTACCTTAGTCTCTGCATCAAAATTCATCTTCTAAGCTTGAAGCTGGCTTAAAATAATATTGAATTCATTCAAGTGAGAAGCAATGGAGACCCCTTCCTTCATTTGTAGCTCAAACAACCTCTTCATGAGGTGAACTTTATTAGAGGCATTTTCCTTCTCATAACTGGCACATAATTTCTTCCATAAATCTTCTGTAGTCTGCTCATTTACTACTATGAAATCAACTAACTCTGCAAGATCAAGTCTAACAATAGACTTTGCTAATGCATCCAACTCATTCCAATCATCCTCAAACATATCTACTTAATCTGCTTCTTTTGAATAAGCACATCCCTTATCTGTTCTTTCTATAAAGAAAAGTGTCCCAACATTCATTAGGAAAGTGTGGTCTTATGCTATAGCTCATAAGAGTGATGTGTTCCAGGTATTTCAGAAATGGCTGGCTTTGGCTGAAAATAAGTTAGGTAGAACGCTTAAATGCCAACAGACTGATAATGGCGGAGAGTATCTCTCTCATGACCTTTAGCATTTCTATGATACATGTGGGATCAAGAGGGAGCTCACATCCCCTCGTACTCCAGAGAAAAATCCTGTTGCAGAATAGATGAACCACACCATTCAGGTTGCAATGTATGCTTTTCAATGCAAGTATTTCTAGTGGTTTTTGGGTTGAGGCAATGAAGACTACAGTGCATGTGATCAATAGATCACCTAGTAAGAGTTTGGATGGTGGTATTCTTGAAGAGGCATTGAGTGGCAAGAAGCCCTCTTACTCTCATTTGCGTATATTTGGGTGTGAGGCATATATGTGCACATGTGCCAAAAGAGCTTCTTAGATGCTAAGTCTAGGAAATGCATCTTTCTGGGTTATGGTGAAAGTGGAGAGATGGGCTATTGTCTGTGGGATCTAGAAGCAAAAAAGATCATACAAAACCATGATGTGGTCTTCAATGAGAAGAAGATACATAAGACACCCATGAGGGATGTGGAAATGAGGAGAATCACTTTCTAGGATGTGAATCCACCCGCATATGTTGATAGACATCAAGCTGTCCATGAACCAAATGTGCAAGAAATGGTGCCCCCAGGTACTCCCATAGGTATACAATCGAGGGCAGATAATGGATCATCTATTGGTGGAAATGATGAGCCAAATGTGGCTGATATGCCAGTGGGACAGCAATCTGAAATGCCCTTGAGAAGATCATCTAGAGTGTCTAGAGCACCTGAGAGATCTATTCTAGGGATAGACTATGTGATGCTTACTGATTGTGGAGAGACTTCTTGCTATAGAGAGGCTATGATGCGCAAGGATCAATGCAAGTGGGAGTATGCTATGCAATCAAAGATGAATTAACTCATGAAAAATAATACTTGGGACTTGGTTTCTTTGCCACATGGAAAGAAAGCATTGGCATGTAAATGGGTCTACAAGATGAAGGTAACATGTGATGATGTACCTAAGTACATGTTCAAGCAAGAGAAGTGTGTGGACCTTGATGAGATCTTCTCTCCGGTTGTGAAGATGACCACACTTGGATGTGTACTTGGACTTGTGGAAGCAGAGGATATGGAGCTTATGCAAATGGATGTCAAGACAAATTTTTTGCATGGGGGTCTACATGAGGAAATTTACATGGTACAGTCGGAAGGCTTTGAAGAAAAGGGCAAAGAGAATTCGATTTGCAATATGGAAAAGAGTCTCTATGGCCTTAAGCAAGCACCTAGAGAATGGTATCAAAAGTTTGATGCTTTGATTCATCGATCCCAGGGTTTCATAAGAAGTGAGATTGATCACTGCCTCTACACTAAAAGGGCCAAGGATAATAGCCTGATACTCCTAGCACTTTATGTGGATGATATGCTATTGGCTAGAAAGAACACTTATGAGCTAGATGCATTGAAGTACAAGTTGCATGAGCCCTTTGACATGAAGGATTTGGGACCTGCAGGTCATATTCTTGGTATGGGTATCACGCATGGCCGGAGTAGGAAGCTCCTTTGGCTTTCATAGAAGGAGTATGGTACAAAAGTGTTGCAGTGTTTCAATATGGAGGGCAGGAAGGTAGTAAGTACTCCATTGCCTCCATACATGAAATTAAGTTAGGCAAATAGTCCCAAATAAGATGAGGAGAGGGCCATGATGGCCAAGGTTCCTTACGCATCAGCGGTTGGGAGTCTTATGTATGCTATGATAGCTACTAGACCATACATTGCATTCGCAGTGGGAGTTGTTAACCAGTACATGGCTAATCTAAGAAAGAGGCATTGGGAGGTAGTTAAGTGCATCATGAGGTACATGAAGGGTACTAAGGAGATGTGTATCTACTTTGGCAAAGGAGAGATGCGTGTACTTGGGTACATAGATTCAGACTATGCAGAGCATGTGGATAGTAGGAGATCCACTTCTGGTTATGTGTTCACCTTTGCAGGTAGTGCAATGTCGTGGATGTCTTGCGGACATAAGTGTGTTTCTTTGTCTATCATAAAGGCCAAGTATGTTGCAACCACAGAGGGCTACAAGGAGGCTATATGGCTTGATCATCTAGTGGGAGATTTGGGTCTTCATGCACGTGTACTGACATTGCATAGTGACTCCATGAGTGCTCTTTAGCTAGCACGAAATCCATTCTTTAATGCAAAGACAAAACACATTGAGTTCAGGTACCATTTCATCAGGGAGGTACTTGAGGACAAGCAAATAGGGCTTGTCAAGGTTCATATAGATGATAACTCTATAGATATGCTATCAAAGAGTCTACCTAGTCAACAGTTTACAGTATTGCATGTATTGATGGGCATTGGATAGTATGTTCATTGGTTGTTCTCCCTTAAAGGCACATTGGCATTTAAGTGGGAGGTTGTGGGGGTTAAAGGCCACTGTGCCTTAACCCCAATTATATATAATACACAAACACACATATATATATATATGGATGACATAGAAGATTAGGTTGTTCTGCACCCACCAAAACTTGTGTTGCTCTCTCTTCTAGCTCTCCCTCTCTCTCACCCTCTTCCATTCCACTTCCATTGTTGAGATCTCTCAGTTCACAATCAGAATCTAGAACTTCTTGCAACTTAAATCTGTTGCAAGTCTCGGCTATGGCGGAGCAAGCAGGAGGCCAAATCGAGCTATTATGATTTGTGGATTGGTTGTCTTCTACAAACAATCTAGCTATGGTGAAAATGTCTATTACAACTTCAGCTATGGCAGAACAACAACCCAAAATCAAGCTATGGTGGAAATATGTGCATGCAATAGGCCAAAATCCAGCTATGTGATTTGTGATTTGTGAATAAGTTGTCATCTCTACAAAACAATCACTCATCCCTCTCCTCTTCCCATGGCTCAGAGCCTCTCTCTCTATCTCTTTCTCTCCCCCTCCCCCACCGCCCATCCTATCCTCTCCCTTCTCACCAAGATCCAAACACATCCCCACCCTCCCCTCTATATACTTGCTCTAGTGCAAGAAGCTTCCGGACACCATTCTTCTAGAATCGGCCATCACCCTTCCCATTAATATAGCTTTATGCTTAGCTTAAATTTTCCCCTACATGAGCCTAGTAATACTAAATTAATTTTTTCAATATCGTGAAAACCTATTACTCTAATGAAAGAGTTAAGGCTTTCTATAGAGAGGAATTTTAGGAGATTCGGCCTGTTGAGGGTTGTGTTGAGCACACAATTGTTCTCTATCTTACGTTGAAAACCTTGCAAAATAATTAGCTGGCAAATTCAGTGAGATTGATGATGAGCTAGCCAAGAAGCTTGTACATGTAGAAGCCAAAAGAAGAGCTAGAGAAAGCACTCTTGCGGATTGTTTGAGTAATTCCAAATGTTTCTCCTTAAAGATTCTCTCAAAATTAGGGGAAATTTGGTTTTTTTTAAATGTCCATAAAATTTATAGTATCAATTTATCAAAAGGCTAAAACATACAATATTTTAGGTTCTTGAAAATTTTATTAAATAGAATATACAATATTCATTAAAACTAGACACTCAAACTTTGGGATGCAAGGGAGACTATAATGAAAAAGTATGTAATTCAATATGCTAAAAGATATTAGAACATATGAGCAAATGAAACATTATTGAAATTTTCCACTCCTTTTATTGAATTGGATCTAGTGCTTGTACATACACATAATTTATCTCTAAATTTCTTGTTTGAATTTAGCTGGCATTATTTCTTTTACATGCACATATGATGCCTCAAATTTATTAAATTTATGAAATGATCATGCTTGAAATCATGAAGATCATAAGATAAGTGTAGCAATTCCAATTTCAATCCCATAAAATTAAAAAAAAGAAATGAAACTATTATATAAATCCTAAGTCATATTTGTCATTTAAGTTTGTTAAAATCTAGAATTACTAAAGATTAAATTGTTTGTCACATCAAGGATGCCTTGGGTTATTCATGCTTGAGACACAAATAAAATCCTTCTTTTGACGTAGAAGAGATATGCAACAAATTGCAAATGCTTTGGGCAACAGTTACAATTACCCAAAAAAATTGCACTTTTACAAGATTAGAACCAAAATCTAAATTATAATAAACAAAACTAAAGTATCCATTAACAACATTGAACTTATAACATGAAGTTGTATATCTATCTCGTTGAATTCATGGTAAGTATACTTAACTCTCCTTATGTCACACTAGTATTCAAAAAATAAATAAATTGCATACAACACAAGGTAAGTGCTTTTTACATCATGCTTTGATTTTAAAGACATGATGATAAATTATTATGTACAAACTATCATGTAACAAAAACAATGTTTGCAAATTTTCACATGATTTAATAAATTTTCCTAAACTAAAATATACTATATAGTTTACATGGATATTTAAAGCACTTAAAACAAAACTTTTGAAAGAGCTAAAGCATGAAGAAAAAGAGTTCCATGCAAAAGTACCATGCTGTAAAGCTGCTTTGAGACATTACAATCAATAACTGTAACTGCTCAAAACATTTTTATTACAATCACAACTTCAGAAAAAGAACTATGTCAAATATCTTATCAGTCAACTTAAACATCCAAAGGTTGGTCATGTTGTTCTTTGGAGACACCATTTTGAAAATTTGAACATCAAGTTGAAGCTTCAATTTGATGTTTTACATCAAGTTGGATCAAATTGAAGCTTCAATTCAAGGTTTTGCATCAAGTTGAAGCTTCAATTCTATAATTTGCATTGAATTAGAGCTTTAGCTGATGCAAAACATCAAATTAAGATCTAAACTTGATGTAAAACACCAAGTTGAAGGTTCAATTTGATGATTTGCATCAAGTTGAAGCCTAGACTTGATGTAAACATTGAAGTTGATATTTGACATCAAGTTAAAGCTTTAAAGTTGATGTCTATGATCAAGTTCAAGCATGAACTTAATATTCAATTTTAATTTTTGTATCAAAATTTGATTTGCAAGGAAATATTACCGATTTTCTATGGTTATATTGTAGTGAAAGTAGTTGCGTAGCCAGGGGATGCAACAAGGGGGTGGAGGGGTGCATCTAAGGGTTGAGCAGTACCACAGCCAGGGGGCATAGGGGGTAGGGGCACAGGGGGTGCAAAGGCACAATGACGAGTAGAGGAATAGGGGGTGTAGGGGCAAAGGGGGCATAGGGGCAAGTAGGGTTTCAAAGGTGCAAAGGCAAGTAGAGGCACAAGGGCTTCGATGTGTTGCATCGAGTTGAAGCTTCAATGCAAAATTGGAGCTTAAACTTGATGTAAAACTTCAAGTTAAAGGTTCAATTTAATGTTTTGCATCAAGTTGAAGTCTCAACTTCATGTTAAAACATCACAATTTTGAAGCTTTAAATTGATGCAAAATATCAAATTGAAGAGCAAACTTGATGTGAAACATCAAGATGTTGAAGGTTCAATTTGATGTTTTGCATCAAGTTAAAGCCTAGACTTTGATCTAAAACATTGAATTTGATGTTTAACATCAAGTTAAACCTTAAATTTGATGTCCAAACTCAAGTTCAAGCATGAACATAATATTCAATTGTAATTTTTGTTTGATAATTTGATTTATAAAGAGATATTATTAGTTTTCCATGCTTATATTGTAATCAGTTTTCCATGCTTATATAGTAATCAAACTAGTGGCATAGCTAAGGGGTGTAACCACGAGGTGGAGGGCTGTAGCTAGGTAGTGATCAAGGGCATAGCTAGGGGACACATGGAGCATGGATGCAGGGGTGTAGGGAGATCAGGGCCCTAGGGGCATAGGGTGAGCAAGGGCATAAGGGCACAGAGCGATCATGGGCGTAGTGGATGTAGGGACATAGGGGGAAAGGGCAAGCAAGCGCAGTGAAAAGGGCCTATCGTAGGGCAACGAGGGGGATGGAACAAATAAGAGGGATGTCACATCCAAGCAAGGGATGGGATGAGGCAGCTAGGGGAGAGGGAGATGGTACAGCTAAGAGGTGCAACAAGATGGAGGAGGGGATGGCAAAAAGCATGCAAAAAGTTCTCTTTAAGTGAAAATCAGGTGTAAAAGTACTTTATTTTCACTTTTGCATCAACTTAGTGTCCTGGTAGATGTTTTGCATTGAGGATGCAAAAGTGAAAAATAAAGTACTTTCACACCCGTAAGGACATCCCCTAAGCACATCATCATATTGTGTAAATCACAATTTCAACCTAAAAGATCATGGATTGAGATTTTGATGTCTTCTACAAAGTTGTATATAGCAATTCAAGATTTCTAACTCATCAAAAAGATCCCTGATTGGATTTTAGGAGAAAACGTTCTAGTCAAAGTAGTGACTGCTACTTTTTTCTTGAAAGAGGAGACTCGAATGGCGTAAATCAAATTTTCAACCTAATAGATCATGGACTTAGATTTTGACTTTGTCTACAAAGTTGTAGATAGAAATTAAATATTTCTAATGCATCAAAAATATTTTCAATTTGAGTTTGGGATCAAAGTTTATGATCAAAATAGTGATTGTTGCTCTTTATCTCGAAGAGGAGACTTAGATTGCGTAAATTAAATTTCAATCTAATAGGTCATGGGTTTAGATTTTGACCTCTTCTACAAAGTTGTAGATAGAAATTCAAGATTTCCAATACATCAAAAAACTCCTCAATCAAATTTTGGGATCAAAAGTTATGATCAAAATACTAAGTGCTACTTTTTTCTTGGAAGAGGCAACTTGTTGTGTCAATGCAAAACATCAAGATAGAGGGTAACTTTACTCGTAGGCACTAGTTTCCCAAGTCATTATAAGTGCATCTAAATTTCTTTGAAGTATATCATTTGATAGTCAGTTCAATCTTGAACTCGATGTCGGATATTGAGTGCAAGCTTAAACTAGATGTCAAACATCAGGTTGAAACTTTGACTTAATGACATCAAACATCGAGTTGAAGCTTTGACTTTATGTGGGGCATTGCCTTTAAGCTCCTAGTCAATGTCTACATTGAGTTCAACCTGGGGGGGTCACTAATAAATATGTAAGATAGCACGTGCAATCAAGGGAAGGGATTTAATATTTTTATGGAGTTACAGAAAATATACATACATAAGGGGTTTTTTATTTCAAAAAGTGAAATTTTTCATACATAAGGGATACTTTAATCATCTCAAAATTTATAGAAGGGGTGTATATAGGTAATAAAATTCCATAGGTAGGGGTTTTTTTTAATGCCCCTTGATCACACGTGCTATATGGGGTTTTTACATAGTGGCCCCTCGGGGAGTTCGAGCTTCAACTCCTTCAAGAATGTCAATTGTAACTTCTAAAAGGGTGGTAGCATGTTTGGTCGATATGCTTTTTGTGCTTAAAAGCATGTGTTAAGAAAGCAAAATTTTAGCACTTTTCAAGAGGTGCTTGCTTGTGACATATATCCACCAACCATGTAAATTATGATTGGGCGTTTTGCACATGTATGTGTCCCATGTCACTCGTAAGCTTGTAAGCTTTCATGATACCACTACTTCAGTTGTAACTGCTACTTCATCCCTCACACATTGTCTCCCTCATCTCCTTGTCTCCCATGCAGGTCTTCTAGCCCAACTGAATCCTCTCCCTAGCAGGTCCTGAGCTCAGTTTAATCTTCTCCCTGGGTTCTATGCACTACTTCTCTAGAGGTTGTCACCTTTTGCTCTCCCTTGCAAGTCTTGAGCTCTCAGCTCAATCCTCTCCCTCATAGGTTATGAGCTCTACCTCCATTTACTTTCCCTGGTAGGTCATCTAGCTGAGCTATTCTTGTAGCTCTCACTCTCGTTTTTATTGTACGTCTTTGCCTCTTTGAGCGGGTTCTACAAGAATGTCTCGATCATCCATAGACCTATAAGCCAAGAGATTTTGTTATACTACTGCAAAATTTTAGGATGTTTATGGCCTTAGCATGGCTGGAAAGAACCCACAAAGGCTTACAAACAATGACCTTCTAGTAAGAGAATGGTTCACTACATACAGTCAGCCACGAAAGTTAAAGGACTAGAGGGTGAAGGCCAAAAGTCTTCAGGACCCAAACCTTCTACAAGAGGCTCTGGACCTTCACTTGAGCTTCACTTTCAGGTTTACCAAGAGGCACCCCCCAATATGTAGTTTGGGATTGCATTTGCTTGGAATTTTGCCCTTGAGCATTGTAAGGCTGCAAAAAATGCCCCTACAAAGGACAATTTCACTGTCAACTGGGCTGAATTCGCTGAAAGCATGGTTTGTATGGTCCAACAACAAGGTAAGCTCCAACAAAGAATTGAACAATTCCAACAAACAAATAATCTATCAATTGACCCCTTCGAAAAAGCAATGGAGGAAAATGTCAAAAGTGTCTTGAGGTATAGGGAGGGGGAATTGTGGCAATACTCTATTTCTCATGGGCCACGGTCTTTGTCTGCCCAAATCTCACATGGCCATGGCACACCATCTATAAATTGAGTGAACTACACAATACCCAAGCTGGTCAACAGTAAAAAACTCCTTCATGTTGTGAAGATGAGCCTTGACCAGGCAAGTGAAGAGGTGGACGCATTTGTAAATGCAATAGATAAGGCCAAGAAAGAGAGGCTATGCCTAGATAATTTATAGATAGCAATACATACATTGAGGACAAAGCACCAAGCAGCACAAAATGAATAGTACTCTACATGTGCTTTGTGGGTCTCACTACTTTAGCACTGCTTTGTATGTGTGCTTGTTAATGCTTAGCAGTGCTTTGTGATTGCTTTACCACTACTTTCTCTTTAAAACTGCTTTCCATGTAAACATTCATTGCTTTCAGTATGCTTTGGCACTGCTTGCTTTTGCACTGCTTGTGAGTGGTTTAGTAGTGCTTTGGCACTACTTTTTGACTGCTTGGTCACTACTTTGCATTTTTAGACTGCTTTACATGGAATATGAGTATCCTACATGTGCTTTGTGGGTCTCACTGCATTAGCACTGCTTTGTATGTGTGTTTGTCAATGCTTAGTAGTGCTTTGTGATTGCTTTACCACTGCTTTCTCTTTGAAAACTTATTTCCTATAAACAATCATTGCTTTCAGATTGCTTTGGCTTTCTTTTGTGAGTGCTTTAGCACTGCTTGTGAGTAGTTTGGTGGTGCTTTGGCACTGCTTTCTGACTGCTTGGTCTTTGTGGGTCTCACTGCTTTGTATGTGTGTTTGTGAATGCCAGTGCTTTGTGACTGCTTTACCACTGCTTTTCATGTAAACTGCTTTGCCACCTACATAGAAAAATTCAAATTCATGATTCGATCGGAAACTCGAGTGAAAATTTTGTTTGGGAAAAAAAACGAGCAAAAATTTATTTTTTTCACAATTTGCCACGTCATCCATCAATATTCATATGAATAAAAAGTATTCATACGAATAGGTATTTGTACAAATAGGTATTAGTATGAATAGCTTATTCGTACAAATAAAGCTAATAGTACAAATAATTTCTCCTATATAGGCCAACAGTTGTTTGTACTTTGCTCATCTTGTGCTTGGTTCTCTAGCTGCAATGGAGATCAAAGAAGGAAAATAAAACAAGGAAGGCCTCTTAGATTGCTCAAGCAATCTCTAAGGTCTAAAATAAGATGGAATTTTTGTTTTTGTATGTGTGAGTTCTTAGGAGCTTTTGTCTTGGATGTTCCTAAGCTAATAGTACAAATAATTTCTCCTATATAGGCCAACAGTTGTTTGTACTTTGCTCATCTTCTGCTTGGTTCTCTAGCTGCAATGGAGATCAAAGAAGGAAAATAAAACAAGGAAGGCCTCTTAGATTGCTCAAGCAATCTCTAAGGTCTAAAATAAGATGGAATTTTTGTTTTTGTATGTGTGAGTTCTTAGGAGCTTTTGTCTTGGATGTTCCTATCATTGACAAGAAGAGAATCAAGGGATTCTTGGGCGTGTTTCTTCTTCAAACTTTTAAACATATCTTCATTAGCCTTGTCTGCCCTTCTAGCCCACCTATGTCTAGTGTAGATTCTGGCCTAGTTGGCTACAATTTATGTTTCTACCCTGAGTTTTGCCTTGGTTGATCTCAGTTGATCCTATCCCCGTGTGGTGTAGTCGCTTTCTAGGAGAGTCAATTATTCTTCAAGCTTCTGAATTCTTAGTGCTCTAGCTTTATCTGCTCTCCATTTGATTGCTTGTAAGAAGGTTTTAGACCTCTCCGTCGCTCTGATCCACTTGTCAGTAGTGATGGCTATTCCCCCAAAGGCATTTATCCAAATTTTTTTAATCTTGTCCCTTACATGAGGAAGCTGGAAAAAAAAAGGATTGGCTTTGAACCACGATCGGCCAATTCTCCTCTTTTCCTTTTCCAAAACTAAGGAGAGAGGCTTATGATCCGAAAAGGAAAGGGGCTTCTTATCACTCTACACTTAATGCACATCATGTCCTCCACAATTCTCTTAGAGTAGTAAGCTCTGTCAAGCCGCCCTTCTTGTGGAGGGACCCCACCTGATTGTTTGTCCAAGTGAAGGACGTATCTCCTGATACGTACAAGAGCTCGGCCCTATCTTTGAAGTTTGACCGCGTATTTAACTCATAGCCTCTTATGACACTGCCTATCCCTTCCCATTTGGCTCCTCTGCTCTCAACCATGTTAAAGTCTCCGAGAAGAAGCACATTATCATTTAGGAGGATGGATTCCCACAGCAAGGCTCTGTCTCTTGCCACATTCGGGGCATACACCTACAAGATCTAACACGAGAGATTTGGGTGGCAAAACTCCACTCCTACTCCAAATTTGCCAAAGTCTTGAAGGACTCTTCCTACTCCAAGTGTGAGGTGTTTAGCTACCCCTATAACCATTCCTCCTCTTCCCTCCTGGTGGTCTATTGTGTACCAAGTTCTGTTATCATCAATCTGTTTTAATCTTTAGCGGAGCTTACCTCCTCCAGCTTTGACTTCTTGTACGGCTAAGAAGTTGGGGTACAACTTGATTAATCTCATCCATCTCTTAAAGACCAGGGGCTTCAAGTCATTTGTTAGCCCCTGCACATTAACTCACAGATATATGAAATTTTTTTGGCTCGTCATTGAGTGGAGATTTTGTTCCCTAGCTTCTTGAATGTGACCGGGCTCATTTGAGGGGAAAGCACAAATCCTCTGGATAGCCTTCTCTTTTCCCTTCCTACTAAGGATTTCTTGGTCGGGTTGTCTAGTTGGGCATTGTTTATCTTCCTTTCAAGTTGTGTGGCTCTTTTTCCTTTCACTACGGTGAACGGCCGATCATCCTGGGAGATGGATTCGAATTCAGCTTGCTCTAATTGAGCTTCGAATTTTTGCGTGTCGGGAACAAATTCCTCTTCCTCTGAGCTATCTTCCATATTTTCCTCGCTATTTCTTTCTTCTACTCTCTATTTATCTACCTTCTCTAGAGTAGTTCTATCCTCTTTGGTCTGGTTAGGCTCCTCTTCTTGCAACGTAGGGATAGGTTCCTTAATCCTTGTCTTGGCCCCTCCCTCTATATCCTTGCTCTTCTCTGATAGCTTCTCTGGTTTCTTTTCTTTACCATGGTTTCTTTGGGAAGGACAGTATTTGATGAAATGGCCACCCAACCCATAGAGAAAATAGGAGTTCAGGATATTTTTGTAGAAGACTTTTTGTATCAACTCTGCCCCTCTCCATCAAGTAGCCGAATGGCATTGGGGGGATCTATGGATAGGTCCATCAGCACACAGGCTAGAGGGTTTCCTCTTGGGCTTATGAACCAAGTTTTGGTTTCTACACCTAGAAACTGGCCAAGGGGCAAGCAAAGTGCCTCTAACTACGGGAAGAGAGACAGGGCCAAGTCTAGGAACTCAACCCAGATGGTGCCTTAGTGGGCAAAGGTGCGTCGGGATTGAAGGAAGGTTCCGAGAGCTGGACTGACAGAGGTTGATTTCTAATAGTCCAAGTTTCTTTTTGAACTACTTTCGTCGCCATTTCTACCTTTTCAAAGATAAAAACAATATATATGTTTCTTAAGAAGCGAATGCTTGCGTGACATTTAGAGCTTTTCGTGACTAGAAGTTCCTGATCCATCCTTCAAGAAACATCGTAGGCAGGCACGGCTCGTGGATATACCCAACTATCACACGCAAACACAGCCATTTTGTCATTTCATTAAGGATTCCGTTGTGAACCTTTACTATTGGAAACTTACCTTTGACAGTGCCTCCATCTGCGCTGGTGAGCTTATCCAGCTTGGAGGGATCACCGAAGATGCGTTTGGCCCACAGGGAGAGTTGTTCCCATGCTGTTTGTTTTGGTGCTTGAGGTCCTGTGAAGAGGCTTCGACCTCCGCTATGAACCGCTCCAACATAGGAGCCTCTCTGCACGTTCTACAAGGGTGCCCCTACTTGTGCCTGCTGCATTGGATCTTGTCTTGCTCCATTGGTTTGTCTATCTTGTCTTGGAGCTGCAAAAACAACACTTTTGGGCTTTTCTACTGATTTCTTTCCTGAAGACGACGATTGGTTGTAAGTGGCTATTTTGAGAGAGCTCGGTATCTTTCTGTAAGTAGCCTCACTGGCATTTTGCATGTCACATCCTTCCACATGGAATGTAAACCCCGACTTTATACCATCTGTAGAATTCTCTTTGATCCTCTCGAGATCTTGCATGATGAAATCTATTTTACTATTGTTCTCATGATTCAGTGACTCTAGCCCAATGGGATGGAAGGGGATTAATTTGGTGAGGTGAGCTCCCACTCTATCTTTGTCGCCACCACTGGTCTTGTCGCCGCCATCGCTAGGAGATGCCCTATCCCTACCACCATCGCTAGAGGATGCCATTTGTTGGAACATACAATACAACAACCCCCTTCTCACCTCTCATACACTCTATAACTTATAAGCTTACCTCCAATAGCTGTTATACAGCCCGACCACCATGAGTGTGAGCCTCTCTTGTTATGACGGGCAGTTTTTTTATGATCTATTCAATGAAGTTATTTTAATTTAACAAAATATTTTAATTTATATTAATATATTTTATAATATAATTACTATGGTATTTATTTAGTAATATATTTACTAAGGTGTTTACTATAGACTTACACAAATGATGCACTTCCAAGGTATCGACATTATCATAGAATTTATTCATTAAAAAATTATTTACATAAAAATAAATTTTAAATTTCTCACATAAGAAATAACTTTATTCATTTACTTACCTTTTTTCACATAAGAAATAAACTAGTATTTATTCACATAAGAGAATTACAATTACAACCCAAACAAATTGCTTATATATTTTTTCACAAAAGAAAGAACACAAACAATCACATTTCACACAAATAAATTAAACTAATATAAATAAATACACACTTTATAATTTACACAAAAGATGAAGATCTCAAACAAGAGATCCTAAGAACTCTAACAAATAAAACCACAAAAATAATTACACAAGAGGTTCTAATTTAACAAAAAAAAACACAAAAGCAATTTACATAGGAGATATTAAGAAATAAAAAACAAGAGATCCTAAGGAAACTAAAAAACAAAAGCACAAAAACAATCTACACAAGAGATCCTAAGCAAACTAAAATACAAAAGCACAAAAACAATCTACACAAGAGATCCTAAGAACTCTAATAAACAAATACATTAAAAAATTTTTCAAGAGATATTAAGAACTCAAAAAAGAGATCCTAAGAACTCTAACAAACAAAAACACAAAAAAATATCATAGAAGAGATCCTATGAACTCTAACAAACAAAAACACAAAAACAATTCACACAAGAGATCTTAAGAGCTTTACTAAATGAGAACATTAGATATGGGTTAACGGGCCTCCAATGTTGTGCTAAACTGATGCACACCCATTTTGAGGGCATGCTACATAACTTTTTTTTATTTGTTGAAAACCAAAAGGGATTGAAATTTTGGAATCCAAACTAGTGGGACTATTGCATGGCGATCTTAAAACATTGATAGTTGTTGATATTGAGATTCACCCTAAAGTGGAAGAAGTTGAAAATTTGCAATTTGTGCAAGTAGTTGTTTTGCCATTTACTTCAACTTTGCTTCTGGCTTGACATAGCAAAATTTCCACGTACGGACTGCCGCTTCGATGTCTTTGAGGGAAGATAGAATGAAACCCCACTCCATTCTATTGTATGCTTTGTCGAAGTCAATTTTGAGGAAGCAGACATCCTGTTTCATCTCCTTCGCCAATTTAAGACCTTCCCACAGAGTGAGAATGGCTTCCAAGATGTGCCTTCCTTGGATAAATCCCTTTTGCTCTTCCTTGATCCAACATTGCATTGTGGTCTTGAGTCTGACAACCAGTGCCTTTGCAAAGATTTTGTAGCTATTGTTCAACATAGTCAACAGTCTCCAATTTTTCAATGCTTCTTTTGGGCCACCTTTAGGGATCAATTTAATCATGCCCGTGTTGGTCTGTGAGTCTAGGAAACCCTTTTCTTTGGAATCTTGTCAGAGCAGCATGAGGCGAGGACCTACCATTCCCAAAAGACTTGATAGAACTCTATAGGAAGTCCATCTTCTCCTGGGGTCTTTCCCTTCCCCATTTGATCCACTGCCCCTTTTAGCTCTTCTAGAGATAGATCTCTATCCAGATAAATGATGTCAAACACTGAGACTCTTCTTTCTCTTGATCTAGTGCACTTTCCACGGGCTATGGGCTTAAAAGATCCATCAGACAAGGCTGCCTGCTTGCCCCTCTGCTCTTCGCCATAGCTGCAGATGCCCTAGGTTGGCTCATCAAAGATGAGGTAGATAAGGGCACAATGAAAGGTATCCAGGTGGAACGGGACAAATAGATATTGTGTCAGCAATTTGCAGACGATACAAATTTAATGCCCCACAATGATGAAGAGTCTATTTAGGGCACACTCGAATGCCTAAACACTTTTTGCATGGCTTCGAGATCCAGGATTAATCATGATAAAATAGGGATCCATGGCACACGGAGTCCTCTCCCCCTTTTCCTCTCTAATAAGGGGTGTAAAGAAATTAGAAATGGAGAAATCTTTAGACTCTTAGGAATACTCATGGGATTTGGGTGCACAACACAAGATAGATGGGACTGGGTCCAAGATAGAGTCAAAAGTAAGATGAACAGATGGCAAGGACTTCAGCTGACCCTGGCAAGAAGAAAATTCGTCCTAAACCATTACATTTACCCCTCCATTATCTACTATATCTCCTGCTGGTACTCGACTTGGAAGTTCCTAAGACAGATCAATAGCTTGTTCACAACCTTTCTTTGGGGGGGAGATGAAGTCAATAACAAGGTCCCTAAAGTGAACTGGCAACAAACCAAAAGCTATAGGTGGGCTAGGGATAGCGGTTGTGGAAAAATCAGCAGTAAGATTTATGGCACAATGGATGATAAAAGCAATGCAGAACTCGGATAAAATTTGGGCTTACCTAATTCTTAGAAATATAAGTAAGGTAAAGATTAATAGGTGTAAGCATTGGAAGCATCTCCCGGTTGGGTCTGCCCTATACGAAAAAGAAAGTTGCTCAGCTAAGGGCTCAGACCTGTGGAAAGGTATATGGGTAGCTTGGGAGTCTCTGAGATCCTACGTGATTTGGAAAGGTTTCACAAGAAAAACGGGCACATTCATGGCCAATGACTCAATCTGGTTCTCAATCATCTGGGACGCCACCCCACTTAGGGATGATGAAATCAAAAGTGCCTTAAGACTCAACAAGAAAGGAATACGGGTCTGGGGTGACATGTGGGATATAGAGCAAAGGAAATGGATAGATAATGACCGTTTAAAGCTTAGATTTAATTTGAATAGATTCAACCTGGAAATGATAATAGAGAGGAAAAACTTGTGGAACAGAGACTCGATTTCCTGGATCGGGGGAAGATCTCCTCCGAAAACCAAAGAATTTAGGTGGGCAGGCTAGACTGTCCCAGTCCCCATCTTTGTTGAAAGACAAGAAGAGCTTCTTGCCCAGTTGAACCGGAAATGGCTGAGAACAAACGCGAAAAGAGTGTGGGCAAAGAGGTTCAAAAGAATGTGGGACAGGGAAATTCCAGAAAAAGAGGCCTGCCTCTTATGACTCAGTGTGCACAAGGGTGTATGGACAGCCAAGCGAGCACTCACAATTGGTCAAGGTGATGGCTACTACCAAAGGTATATTAGAACGCAGGAAGATATCCCCTATCTATTCCTAAACTACATATCTTCTAGAGATTTCTGGGAAGTGGTTCACAAACAGTTTAGTTAGAGGCTCGTGGCTCAAAATGACCCAAAAGGTGTCTCGGTCAAAGTTTGAACGAAGCTGCTCCTCGTCCCGACTTCAAGCCTTTGGAACCCAGGCCTCTCGAACAGAAACCCATAAGCCGTGCCCCCATCCTCGCATTCTTAGAACGATCGTACTATGAGTGGTTGCCCAGTTGGCACCAAAAGAAGAGCCTCATGAAGCACCATAGCTCTCTTTTTGTCTCTATTACTTCTAGTTCATCTGCTGAAAATATATTTTTTGGTATAGGCTCAGATATTGAGCAGTACTCTCAGAGATATGTTGGTCATTTTTTACTATTGTAAATACAATTGACACTATTTTAATATAAACCCGCATTTTTAAATAAAAATTTAAAAAAAATAATAGATCATAAAAAGTTACACACTTTTTCCTTTTGCAGCTCCTTGATCCGAGTTGTAGGTCACATCATGTTATGTCCATCGAGATCCCCATGGCCATAACTTGAGATCCGTAGCTCGGATGGAGCTCTAAAAAGGGAAAGTGTGTGGTTTTTTATTATCTATTCAATGGCCCATGGGATATATGATTCAAAAAAATTACTTAACGTATTCGTACGAATAAGCTATTCATACGAATAAATTAGGAAAAATCGTAGGATTCGTTTTAAATCGGGAAATTCATGCTTTTTCGAATCCAAAAAAAAAGAAGCAAATTAATGCAACTTCGTTTGCCACTGCTTTCTCTTTTAAAACTACTTTATGTGTTCTATGTTAGGTACCATGTGTTCTCTAGTAGTTAGCATTTATTCTCGGCTATTTATAATATATTTTCTACCTATTAGCATTTATGTGTGTCAAGAAGCATTTGGTCTATGCTAACTAGCATGTATTCTATGCTAACCAGCAAAGCTCCAATATCTAGAGGTAAGTCGCTAGAACAAAGATAAAAATGGTGCTCCTTTCTAGATATAAACGGTGGTCAATATGGCCCTTGCCCCTAAATAGGACCCCTCAAGGGCCATATTGACAAATGTTTATCCCTAGAAAAGGCTCTAGAGATAAATTTGTTTGTCAATATGGCCCTTGAGGGCTCCCCTTGGGCAAGGGCCACATTGACAAGGGTACTAACATTGCTCCCTCAAGACATTGCTTTTGCACTACTTGTGAATGGTTTGGTAGGGCTTTGGCACTGCTTTTTGGCTGCTTGATTTTGTCAGTGCTTTTGTGACTGGTTTGGTAATCTTAAGCACTGGGTTTAGATTTTTGTTTGCTTTCCTTCTACTTTTGGACTTCTTTGCATATGCTTTGCATGGGTGCATCATGTGCTTTGTGATGGTTTTCAAGGAGTGCTTTGTATATTTATTTTTGGTAGTGCTTTGTTCCTGCATTGTTTATGCATGACTACATGACTACTAAATGTGTTCTTGCATTAGTTTACATGTGTTTTTTCCACCATGATAAAATCTCCTTTTGAAATTTGGCATGTTCTATGGATGCAGTCTTTGTTGATAATTCATAGGCAGGATCATCAAACAAGCCTAGAGTACTTGGATGTTCCCAAGCATTTGTTGCTGAGCCTGCACCTTTCTTGGATAGCACATCCCATGAGAAGACTCCTGGCCTCATCCCAGGGCTTGAGCCCCATTCTACTTTTTGGAAATTATTTTTGATAATGAATAGGTGAGGTCGTCAGAAAAGGTTGGAAGCAAACCTGATTGTATGTTTATTGATGATGAGATAACACCTTTGTCGGGTAGCCCAAGGTCTATGTAGAGTCCTAAAAAAGTGGTTGAATTAGAAGATGGAATAGACACACAGATGGGTGATGTACCTACATAGGCAGGTTTGGATGATCTCATAGAAGTAGCCACAACTATAGGAGATGCTACTCCCAACCAAGGGACTAGTCTAGATGGGTTGACTATGGGACAATGGATAAAAGTACTAACAAAGTCAAGACCACACAGAACAATGCAATAGAGGCCAGTCCATCAACTACACAAATGCCTACTATAGCAGGGCAAAAATGACCAAAACACCAAGTAATGATGAGAAGGTTCTTGAGAAGGATGCAAGTCCTGTAGCTAACCTGAAATCCAGTATGCACCGCCCATGGGCCCGCAAGACATTGTAATTTTTAGATTTGGAATCTAGGTTTACCCCATGTAATAAAATGCCATCTTAATCAAGTCATTGGTATTGTGATGTCTCTTATTGTAGTTTAAATGTCTTCTAGTTATTACGTATGCTCTCCGTCTAAACAGAGATCATAAACCTTAAAATAATTTGATTATCATACATTAATCTTATATTGTCCTGCATTTGAGGTTTGTGACTGCTTACCTCATCACTCCCCTTGAAGAACTTAAAAGTTGGGCAGGGAATTGTATCTTATTAAAATTACAGTTCAAAATTTGGGAGTTGTAGATATTTGCACCCGTGCGTAAACATGTGTTAACTTAATGAGAGAGTGAGAGATGGAGAGAGGTGCCTTGATGAAGCTCGATCACGTTGTGGTTTGTATAGGTGATCAAAAAAAAGCATTGATCGTGTACACAAAAAGTCCTTTCAAACTCCAGCCTAAGATGAGTGCAAAGATAGCATGTGGTTCACATCCAGGTCATCACAGGAGAGCACTAACAAGATATGTTGCAAAGCTAGGGATCATCATTCACCGTACCAGTAATATCGCCATTCCCCTCATGAACTTAGAGAGTAGGATTTTGTTGTCTCCCCCAGGACCTAACTATTACATGATCCCAGAGAGCAAGAATGCAGGATGACATGCATTTGTGATAGACATGAATGGTGTGCCAATTTATCATCACAACTATGAAAAGTAGCTATTCTGGCCCCGATGGCATCATCACGCATGGCAAGTATGAGACTTCCACAGATGGCCCAATTGTGACTTGACATTTTTGGTGCCAGAGGATGGAGATACTTTTTGTATTGGGCTGCTCGATGGCTCGATGTATATATATGGAGCTCCCAACAGAGACGCAACCTGTTGTGGTGCTTTAAGTTTGTTTTCTTGGCCTGGAGAATGATATCTCAAGATTTATGGATCAGGAATATTGTGACAGGGCACATTTCACCATTTCTGATGGGAAACCAATCTTTTCCAAGCACCTGTGGTATTTCTAGGAGAAATACCCTTTCTATGATCTTTCAAGCACTGTGCTTCTAGATGACAGCATCTATAAGTATACTGGAAATCTAGAAGGGACATTTTGTGTACTCCCAAATTTAGATTCAGTCCTTGTGCATTGGCAGCACAATTTTTTGGTTAAGCATGTAGGACCCTAGTTATGGTGATGGTTGAACTCATGGGATCACCAATAGTTTGCATCTAAAGACTACTTTGGTGCTTGGGAAGATACCGATAACTTGCTAGTTGCAAAAAAGCATGTTGTGCAGCCTGGATGAGTGGTAGCCCCAATTGTGGAGCTGATTGCTTTTGGGGCACGTGACATGTTTATCAAACTAAGGTAGAGGACATATTTTACAAGCCGTTATCCGTGAAATTGTTCAAGGACTACAAATACTACCTATAACCTTGGTCATGTACCTTGTTGTTTCATGAGGTGTAATTTTTGGCTACTAGATCATGTACAATTATTCAACTGGATCATGAATATAATACCAGACCATGTAATTATTCTTTGTGGCTTGCATCATGTCTTGCCTAGCTGTAGTGCTTTCTGACTGCTTGCAAATATTATCAATAACTTGGATCATGTGCCCTATGGTTGGATCTCGGGGGGGGTCACCCATCATATGTAACCCTATCACATGATTTCAACAAAAGGACATTTTTAATATCTAAATTTTACAAAATTTAATTTACATAAGGGAGTATTTAAAACAATATTGGGAGAAATGTACAGATTGTTGAGATATCGAGCTCCACTCATGATATGCCAGGGTGACCATTGTGCATTTATGTCACCGACTTGTTAGCTGCAGATGCGGTTGGTACACCGCTCATGAATAATAGCTGGATGACAGCTATCTTTATGTACTCTAGTTAGTGGCTCAGTTAGTATGCCACCTAGGTTAGCTGAGTTTGGTTTGGGACCCACATATAGGTTTCACCTATTCCTTTTATACTTAGAGAGTTCTTTTGGCTTTCACAACTAAGAAGAGAAAAACTGTTTTCAGCCTCCACCTTTGTGTGTATTCCCCCATTGTGTATGTGAGAAAGCCACAAGTGAGACTCCTTCCTTCTCTTCCACTCTCTTCACATGGTATCAGAGCTCAGTTCATGGTAAGGAGCTCAAGAAAGCAAACCAAGTTCGTGGTGTCTTAGTAAGAGGATCAGTGTTGCTTTCCTTTTTTGAGTTTGGGAGCAAATCTCTGCAGGTAGCACAGCCGGAAAGTGCAAGAGTGCACTGTCTCAAATTGGCATGCCCTTCGTGGTGTGGCAAGAGGGCATTATATGCTACGGGGCCATTTCGAGGCCCGTTTTGGTGGCAGAAGTTTTCCACAAGCACTCAAAAAAGCACCTTGTTTTTGCTGTGCGACCATTGTTCTGCAGGTTGATGAAAATTTGCCACAGAAATTGCATTGTATGCCTGTGCGCAGAGATATTGGGAGTGACAGAATCATTCTTATTGCTTGTTGATGCAAAATCGTCAGTAGAAAGTGACTGTGTGGTCAAATACCACTTTTTTCAGTTTTGTAGATTTGCCCTTGTGAGGCAGAAGTTGTGTTTTTTCGAGTGACAGAATATTTTTGCAGTGTTTTGTAATGGCATCTGATGCTCTTTCACAGATAGTCACTGAAAAGCTTGACAAGAACAACTTCCAAGCATGGAAGTTTAGAATGACGAATTTCCTTAAGGGAAAAGGCTATTGGGAGTTCATTACTGGAGTTGAACAAGAGCCAATTATTCCTAATGTTCCCAATCAATAGGAGTTGTAGGCATTTAAAGGATGGCATGAGAGAGCCAGAAAAGTTATGTACTAGCTGTCTACCAGTATTTCAGATTCTATGATTGTGCATATTCAGGATGCAAACATGTCGAAGGAGGCTTGGGATACTCTTACAAAAATGTATAGCACAAATACGCAAGCCAGGAAAATGCATCTCAAGTAGGAGTTGCATAATGTGCAGAGAGAAAATATGAGCATCAATGACTACCACATGAAGGTGAAGAAGATTGCAGATGCACTTGCTTCCATTGGGTTGCCAGTGGAAGATGATGATTTAGTTTCTGTGACCTTGAATAAAAAGGATTATGCACAATTCCGGACATCCATTGCCGTCCGTGAGAATTTTCCTGATTTTGGGGAGTTGATTGCTCTTCTAATTTCTGAAGAGTAGAGAAATGGTGGTGCATCTTCTTCAGGAGGAACTTCAAAAGAAACTGTCTTCTACTCAAATGCTGGAAGATGTAGAGGCAGAGGTAGAGGTAGAGTAGGCCGATCTGGAGGCTGTGGCAGAAATCAAAATATGCAGCAAATTCAAGAAAACCAATCCTATGGAGGAGGACGTGGTAACTTTAGAGGCAGGGGGAGCCAAAGAGGTCATGGTGGATGGTAGAGAGGCCAAAATGCAAAGAGCAATGTTGAATGCTACTACTATGGTAAAATGGGTCATATGGTTAAAGACTGCTATAAAAAGCAAAATGACATCATGACTGGAAAATTGCAGCAAGGCAATTATGCATCCTCTAGTAGACAGGGTGATGATAGAAATGAGCATTTGTTTATGGTGTAGCACATGACCAATTCTGTGACAACTGCAGAAGAAAGCAATGATGTGTGGTATGTTGACTCAGGTGCATCAAACCACATGACAAGTCATGCAGAATGGATGCAGGATGCAAGGAAAATGGAAAGACCAAGATTTTTGGAGACTAGTGATGATACTACACATCCTATTGTGCAGATTGGTAAAATTCCTTTGTCTATGTAGGATGGGAAAAAGAAATACATGTTTGATGTATTTCATGTCCCAAATATCACCAAGAACCTAGTTTCTATTGGTCAAATGGTTGAGCAGGGCCTATAGGTCAGATTTAATCCTCATGGATGCTTTGTTGAGGATATGAAAAATAAAGGTTGCTTGATAGAAAAAGGGAAGAAGAAGGGCAAGATGTTTACGTTGGATGCGGACATGCTTGAATTGAGTGCAGCAATGTTTGCACATGGGACCGGTGTAGTTGCAGATATTGATATCTGGCATAAATGCATTGGTCATGTTAATGTACAATGAGTTAAATTAATGCAAGCCCAAAATATTGTTACAGGATTGCCTAAGTTCAAGGTTGTAGAAATGCATAAGGTATATGAAGCCTGTCAATTTGGAAAACAGGCAAGGAAACCATTTCCTAGACATGTTCAACAAAGTAAGAGGCCATTGGAATTAATCCACTCTGATGTGTGGACTACTAAAGCTGGATCTATTGGAGGCTGTCATTATTTTGTCACTTTTATTAATGACTACAGCAGAAAACTTTGGGTGTATTTTATGAAAAAGAAAAGTGAAGTGTTTGGGCATTTCAAAGCTTTTAAAGCTATGGTTGAAAAAGAAACAAGCTTGCAAATAAAATGCCTAAGGTCAAATGGAGGGGGAGAGTACCTCTCAAATGAGTTTGCAAGATTCCTGCAAGAGCATGGCATAAAGCAGCAATATTCATGCAGTCATACCCCACAGCAAAATGGACTTGCAGAAAGGAAAAATAGGCACATTGGAGAGGTATCTCGTGCCATGCTCAACGAAAAAGACCCACCAAATTATTATTGGGCTGAAGTAGTTGCTACAGCAGTCTACATAATGAACAGGACTCCCACTCCAGCAATACATGGCATGACGCCAAAGGAGAGGTATACTGGTAGGAAACCAGATATTTCTCATTTGAAAGTTTTTGGTTGCATTGCCTATGTTCATGTGCCAGATGAGTTGAGATCCAAGTTGGATCCAAAAGCTGAGAAGTGCATCTTTATTGGTTATTCTCTGTAGCAAAAAGGGTATAGATGCTATAACCCTTCTACTCGTAAGTTTATAGTTAGCAAAGATGTTGTTTTTGATGAGATGAGCAGTTGGTATAAACCACTAAATGTGATTGATGATGTAGATTCACAAAATGGTAATGCTGCACAGAATTCACAGCAGCAATCACAAAATGTTAGTGGACCTGTAGTGTCCTCTAGCAGTGGTTCACATACTTCACCATGGACAGGCAGATTGAGATCAGGAGAATCTCCTCAAAGCAATGCACGTATCACGAAAAGAAAAAGAGAAAGTAGATCAGCCCATGGTTGATGTGAATGCAGGTCACTCTTATGTGGATGGTGAATCCAGTGGCTCAGAACATAGCCTTGATGATGAGTTGGGTATTCCTTCTGTTGTTACACCTAGAGTAAGAAAGACAAGGGATGTTTTGGGAGCACGTGGTAGTAAGCCTACTTTGCGCAAGTCTACCAGAGTTAAGCATCCTATGGATAGGCTGAAATATGATGGATTTTACAGCCATTCACTATGCCTATATGGTCAAAGTGATACATGAACCAGAACCCACTTCTTTTGAGCAAGCCATGGGAAAAGAAAAATGGGAGAAAGCCATGGATGAAGAAATGGATGCCTTGGAAGAAAATGCTACATGGGAATTGGTGCCTTTGCCTAAAGACAAGAATGCAATTGGCTACAAGTGGGTTTATAAGGTGAAGCACAATGCAGATGGTTCTGTGAACAGATACAAGGCAAGATTAGTTGTCAAGGGGTATGCATAAACATATGGCATTGATTATGAAGAAACATTCAGTCCAATTGCAAGAATGGCAGCCATAAGAGCAGTCATTGATATGGTTGCATCAAAGGGATGGTCTTTACATCAGATGGATGTAAAGAATGCTTTCTTGCATGGTGATTTGCAAGAAGAGGTCTATATGGAGCAGTCACCAGGTTATGTTCATGCTGTTCATCTTGAGTTTGTTTGCAGGTTGAAGAAAGCCTTGTATGGCTTGAAGCAAGCACCCAGAGCATGGTCTGACAAGATAGGACAATATCTTGTCACTATTGGCTTTCATATTTCCAAGGCAGATTTCTCACTTTATGTGAGAAAAACAGGAAAAGGTATTATGCTGCTTGTCATTTATGTTGATGATTTGATCATCACAGGTGATAGTGATGAAGATATCCTTCATGTGAAAATGCTATTGAAGCATAAGTTTGAGATGAAGGATTTGGGAGAGCTATGTTACTTCTTGGGCATTGAGGTAATTAGATCCACAAGTGGGATATGGCTCATGCAGAGGCAGTATGGATTGGACATGTTGTCTAAATATGGGATGACAATCTGTAAGCCTATTTCAGCTCCTTTGGAGAAGAATGTGAAGTTGAGTGCAGATGCAGGTGAGCTTCTGGAAGACCCTACAAATGTACAAACGCATAGTAGGAAGTTTGATTTATATGACTATTACCAGGCCAGATTTAAGCTATGCTATTGGTTTGGTAATTCAATTTATGCAGACTCTAAGGAAACCGCATTTGGATGAGGCTAGATGCATACTGAGGTATGTGAAGTCCACATTGTAGTATGGACTATTTTATGAGACTGGGGTTCAAATACAGTTGCATGGATACACTGATGATGATTGGGCTGGGAGTATTTCTAATAGACGATCTACCAGTGGATATGTGTTCTCTTTTGGGAGTGCTGCAGTCACTTGGAGCAGCAAGTAATAGCCTACAGTTGCCTTGTCCAGCACAGAGGCTGAGCACAGGGGTGCAGCAATGGCTACATGTGAGGCAGCTTGGTTGCATAAGCTACTTTATGATATGCATCAGTCTACAGATGGGCCAGTTGTCATTTATTGTGACAACATGAGCAGTATACACTTGGCAAATAACCCAATCTATCATGCTAGAACACATTGAGGTGCATTATCACTATGTGCGGGAGAAGTTCTAGTAGGTTTTATTGATCTAGTTTATGTCAACATAGAGGATCAGGTAGCTGACATATTCACAAAGGCATTGGGCACAGAGAAGTTGCGCAAGTTTAGAGACCTGTCTGGTGTGCAGGAATTGGGATTGAGCTCGAGGGGGAGTGTTGAGATATCGAGCTCCACTCGTGATATGCCAAGGTTACCATTGTGCATTTATGTCATGCAGATGCGGTTGTGGTACACCACCCATGAATAATAGCTGGATGACAACTATCTTTATGTACTCTAGTTAGTGGCTCAGTTAGTATGCCATCTAGGTTAGCTGAGTTTGGTTTGAGACCCACATATAGGGTTCACCTATTCCTTTTGTACTTAGAGAGTTCTTTTGGCTTTCACAACTAAGAAGAGGAAAACTGTTTTCAGCCTCCACCTTTGTGTGTATTCCCCCATTGTGTATGTGAGAAAGCTGCAAGTGAGACTCCTTCCTTCTCTTCCACTCTCTTCACACAGATTTGTATAGAAAAAGGATACATTTTATTAATGAAATATTTGCAGATAAGAGATTTTAGAAATAGGCCTTGAATGCACGTGATATAGAGGGTTTATACATAGTGACCCCCCTGAGGGTTGGATCATGAAGTATTACTTTTGCTAATGGATCATGACCATTACTTGACTGATGTATATACAATGGTTTCTCAGGATGCTGTTAATTCAGTAGGAGTGTTTGCAAATATTTCATTGGTTTGAAGTGCTGCTACTCTACTGTGGCCTTAAGTTGATTTGTTCCTTGCTGGTAGTGGAATTCGCAGACTCCACTCCATTTGGGATCTCACCTCTCCTGGCATCTATTTGAAGTGTTGCTACTGTGAGGCTAAGTTGCATTAATTCGGGCATTTTTTTTTTAATTCAAAAAAAACACTCAAATATACATTTTTTACGATTTAAAACCTTTCAAATGTTTTTTGCTATTTTATTCATATGAATAACCCATTCATACGAATTGTACAAATAACTATCTATTCGTACAAATAAAGTTAGTATACACTTGCAGACACTGCCATTTTTGGTATTCGTATGAATACATCCACCTGTCTTCCTTGCCACCTTAGCCACTTGCTTGCCATCCCTACTACCTCCTGCTTGCTTACCTACTACCTCCTACTTGCTTACCTACTACCTCCTGCTTGCTTCCATACCTACCAGCTCTCTTCATAGGTACCTTACTGCACCCTTGCTTGTGTTGCAATCTTTCGTTAGTAGTTAATGTTTATTTTGTTTTGTTTTGTTTAGCGATTGGCACTCATCTCTCTTAGGAGAGTTGTGTGTTATAGCCTTTTTAAATTATTTAATATTTATTATAGAGTGGCACTCATCTCTCTTGCAAGAGTTGTGTGTTGCAGTCTATTTTTGTGGTGTGTTGCTGTTTCAATTTTAATATAAATAATTATTTTTTACCTGAGGCCGGCACTCATCTCTCTTAAGAGAGTTGTGTGTTACAATCTCATTTTGTATAAAATTGTTTGTTTGTAGGAACTCTTGGGCTGGCACTCACTCGGCACTCATCTCTCTTAAGAGAGTTGTGTGTTGCAGTCCAAGCTTACTCATGTTTTCATAGATGCTTATTCTGGCACTCATCTCTCCCTTGAGAGTTGTGTGTTACAGTCTAAGTTTAGAGATGTCTTTAAGCACATAGTCTAGCACTCAACTGTCCCTTGATAGTTGTGTGTTGCAGTCTAAGTTAGATATCATGCGATGTGCTCTTAGACACTTAGTCTAGCAATCAACTGTCCTTTGATAGTTGTGTGTTGCAGTCTAAGTTAGATATCATGCAATGTGCTCTTAGACACTTAGTCTAACACTCAACTATCCCTTGATAGTTGTGTGTTGCAGTCTAAGTTAGATATCATGCGATGTGCTCTTAGACACTTAGTCTGTCACTCAACTGTCCCTTGATAGTTGTGTGTTCAGTTGAAGCCTAGTGTTAGATGGTGAAGTCCAAGGTTTAGGGTTATACCTAGGTCATTTTTTGTGTAGGTTACATGCTTATTTTTTGTGTTTTGATTTTCTATAGTCTATTACATGATGTGAGCTTGAGTTGAGAGGTTATACCTAGGTAATTTCTTAGACTGCTTGCATTGTTAATTGTTATGGCTTAATGAGTTTCTTATTGCACTTGGCACTAAATTCTTTTTTGAATTCTGTGTTGCAGCTTACTGCATATGAGATGCCTCACATAGGTGAGAAGAGGAAGTGTCAACAACCTGATCTCACTAAGATTCAGAGGAAGGTGCTGAAAAATGAGAATGTTCACTTCTTAATGAATGTTGATCAGGACATCATTGAGACAGCTTTCCAAAATGGTGAAAGCAGTGTAAAGAATTTGGTGAGGACAATGGCAGAGCATGGAGGGAGAACCTTGCATGACCAATTTCTAGATGTATTTACAATAGAGTCTATAGACCAATATTTGTACCATTTCGTGTTGGAGGGTCGACGATGCCTCAGTCAAATAGATCAAGACATAAACTCCTATGACATGAAGTGGGAGGGTCCTGCTATAGATGCCAGGGTCATGTACATCAAGAATGTGTGGTGAGTTTTCAAAGGCAAAGCAACTGCCTCGACCTCCCTTCCATCAATGCACCCATGCCCCAAGCACAATCGCAACCACAAGCACCAATGCACCCATGCCCCCAGTCACATGGCGCATTGCACCACCGCAACCATAAGCACCAATGCACCCAGGGAGTCACATGCCGCATTCAACCCAACGCAGCCACAAGCACCACTACAGCCATGCCATGCCATGCCATGCATATGCACTAGTGAATCGACCAGAGTATGTCTTTCCCTATATCCCTTTTTCCCAAGTTCTTCCATACCCAAAAGGAGTTCCTCCTCTCGGTCCACATCTCCTACCACATGCACGCCCACATTTCTCCATATCTTTTTCTTCTCCATTTGTGCCTCCTATTGCACACGCAGACTAGTTTCCATCTCCCACATACTCGCCTTTACCAAGAACGCACAATCTATCTGCACAAGCAGATACTTTTCCATCTCCTTCACTCTCGCCTGCATAAGCACCACGCGCATCACATGGCTTGCATGATCATGCAGCAGTGGCAAAACCCATGCGGCCCATACTTCTTCACCGGGAAGTGGGCACAGGCACACATGGAACAATCTTCTTGTCACTCCATTTGATCCGCACAAGATTTATGCATGTAAGGTGCTGAGGCTTTCTGTGCCCACTGATGCATTGAAGGCCAGAGCCTTGGAAGAAGCCACGTGCTTGGGCAATGTCATACATCCGGGCATCATCCGAGCACTAGGTCCAGTCCATGTGCAAGTGAGCTTACTACATAACAAATATATGGCCGTGTGATAGTCAGATATATAAGAGATCCGATGATCTGCCTATAGTACCTATCATTGACTGTAGGCTTTTTTGAATCTTTTGTAAGTTTCAAACTCTATTCCATGGGAGTGGCTGCAATCTTGCAATCTGCCATATGAAACTTCTTCAGGAGACTGTCAACATACCTGAGCTGACTCATGAATGTGCTATCTCAATCTCTCTAGAACTCAATTCCAAGACAATAGTGCATAAGTCCAAGATCTTTCATGTCGAACTCTACAGATAAGTCTTGTTTTAGTTTTTTGATGAAGCTATCCTTGCTTTCGATCACAATCAGATCATCTATGTACAAAAGTACAATAGTAATGTCTTCCCCTTGAACTTTTTAGTAGAGAGTATGATCTGCATTGGATTTCATGTATCCCAGATCAGCAAAATGCTTGTCAATTTTGCTGTACCAACTTCTAGGTGCTTGTGTTAAGCCGTAGAGACTTTTCTTGAGATGGCAAACCTTATTCTCCTTTCCTAGTTCAACATAACCTACTGGTTTTTGCATGTAGACTTCCTCGTCTAGGTAACCATTGAGAAATGCATTCTTGACATCGAGCTGGTACACATTCCATCTTCTGAATGTCGCTAGTGATATCAAGAACCGTATGGAATCCATCTTTGCTACTGGAGCATAAGTCTCATCATAATCTTGACCATATTGCTGTGCAAATCCTTTTGCAACTAGTCTGGCTTTTTATCTTTGAATACTTCCATCTAGATTGTACTTCACTTTGCATACCCATTTGTTTGGTATGGCCTTCTTTCCTGGTGGAAGGTCGCATAATTTATGGTTGATGGGGATCATACAACTTGTATGCTTTGCTTTCTTCACTTTAGCCAACCATGATGCATTTGTGTGACTTCGCATCCAATTTCCTGCGATGATCATCATGTATGTGGGCATATGCTATACAAGCAAATATGCAGAGATGCCCAATGTGTGGCTTGTGTCTAGTGAATGCTTTATAAGGTGTCATACCCTAAATCAGTTTGGTAGGAAGTCGATTAATCAAACAGTTTGCAGTGGCTATTGCTTCTGCCCAATACTAATTCGGAAGATGCTTCTCACTACGCATTGCTCTAGCACTGTCTGCTAAAGTACCATTCTTCCTTTCAGCTCTTGCATTCTACTGAGGAGTATCTGCATAAGTGAATTGTCTTCGAATGCCATGACTTTTGCAAAAGTTCATGAATGCTGAAGACATGTATTCACCTCCTCTATCTAATCTCATGACTTTGATCTTTCTGCTTGTCTGGTTTTCTACAATGGCTTTGAATTCTTGAAATCTAGAAAACACTTCAGATTTCTCTTTCATAAAGTAGGCCCAACTATAGCTGTTGTAGTCATCTATGAAAGTCAAGTAGTAAAGTGAACCATTGATGCTACGGGTCTAGTCATAACCCCATACATCTGTATGTATCAAATCAAGAATACCTCATGCACGAGAGGCACTTCTGTCGAAATTGGTTCTCTTTTGTTTGCCGAAGCAGCATGCTTTGCAAAATTTTCCAAGAAATTATAGCTTAAGAATCCCGATTGCCATATTCTGACTCCTGAGATCTAGCAGGCTCTTGAAATTGACATGACCATATTCTTTTGACCTTCTAATGGTTTCATCTCTATGAACCATTCCTGATGATTTGTCATGTGAGATGATGTATCGATATACCAAGTATCCTGTTCTGCTTGGTCGATTTGGTAGTTGAAATCCTCTTTTGGATTGCAATCAGTGTCTAAGTACACTATGTCAATTTGTTGCACTTCATTTGCAAGAAACATATTCCCATGTTCATTTGCAAAATGACTGTGACTAGAATGTCCACCATGATGATTTCCTCTTTCGTGGAAATTCCCTCGATTATTGATCGCCTTGTCATACTGCTTCTTGCAGCAATCTCTTTCATAGTGTCCAAACTTATGATAGTAGTTGCACTAGATGTTTGACACATTGGTGGATGCATTCCCTCGTCCTTAGAATCTTCCTCGATTGGAATGATTTCCTTTTTGTTGATTCTGATGCTGACTTTGTTGTTGCTGATGATGGCCACTTCTCTGGAATGATCTACCTATGCCTCTACCTCTACCTTTGCTTCTGTCTAAAGCTATGAATGTCTGATCATTAGAATGACCTTTGTGTGTTTGAATGGCTTGCATCCTGATTTCTTCACCAAGTAAGACTGACTGGAGTTCTTCTAGTGACGAAATTTGCCGTTGAATGGCAATACTCTAGACTAGATTCTTGTATCCCTCTCCTAGTCCATTCAGGATGACTTGAACCATTTCTGTGGGGTTCATGGTCTCTCCTGCTGCTGCAAGTTGATTGTTGTAGTCTTTGATCCGGAGTACGTAAGCATGACCGGTTTCATTGTTGTTTTTGAAACTCTAGTTGGTTTGGTTTCTTAGTGTGAGAATCCTGGAAGTGTTCTTGGACTTGTAGAGAGCTACGAACATATCCCATGCTTCTTTTGATGTCTTGATGGTGTTAAGCTGTCCTAGCATGACATCTTGCACATTCTACTTGATCAAATGATATGCATGCATACTTACCTTTCTTATCCCATTCTGCCTGAGCTCGGTCAATGGGAGGATCTACTACAGGTGCAAAAACTATATGGATAGCTGTAGATCCCGCTATAGATCCACTACTGGTGCTGTGACAACAGTGACAACAGGTGGAGTAGAGCTACTGCTGGCTGGATCATCAAATGGTCTAGGTGTAGATCCATCGACATACTCCCATTTCTCCTAAAGTACAAGAATGGTCTCCATTCAGTATTCCATGTGCTGTAATTGGAGTTATCTAACTTAGCAGATGCCTCGAGATTGAGGTCACTAGTCATAGACATAATGCAAGAAATGTACTCAAAGTGTCGTGAAAATCACTATCTGAATAAACTACCAAACACTGACTGTGGCAAGTGAAATTTGAACTGTCGGTGAAGATAGAACTGCAATATATATAATTCGATATGAATTATAAGGCTTGTGGCAAATGATGCCAAAATATTCAAGAGGCTTTACAAGGCTGAAATGATGTGTACAATGCCGTGAAATAGCCAAAAGGGCTTTACAATGATGGCATGTGTGTGTGAAATTAAATCAAGTGCTATCTGCCCATTGGACAATTAGCAATTCCTTTGAACACTCTGAAGTCTTCTCACTGAACTAATGAGCATCAGGTTTCAGGTAATGTGATGATGTAAAACCGTATGTAAGCGTAGGGAGTGTCTGACTCCGAGTAGGAACTAGTCGAGAATTTCGAGCATGGCTTAGATTGGCAACTTGGGGAGATTCAAAGCGTCCCCTCTATGGCAATCTAGTCTACTCTGATCTACATCTATACCAACCATCGATTGATCAAAGAACATCAAATAATTTCTTTTCTTTGGTTCTTTTTATGTGTTGGGTTAGATACGTCGATGTAGAGGCTGATGTGCCTGTAGAAAGTGGATTTGTTGGTGAGGCTCAGAAAGTGAGTGATACTTGCTCCAAAATGTGCATGACATGACGAGCATGTAGAACACAAAAAATCAATCGATTTTTCTTTTTGGAGTGCCCTCAAATTCTTCCTAGATCAAGAGATACGACTTGATCTAGGTGGAGGGACAAAAGGAGCGCAAATGTGCTCAATGATGATGTGGCAATCAAGGGGTCAGATGCAGTGACTATGCCTAGCAGGGACTGTGCCTATGGAGCAGTGAAGAGGTGGCAAAAGTGGTCACATGCAATGACTATGTGTGCCTATAGAGGGTCAAAGTGCCACGTGGCAGTGATGAGGTGGCAGATAATGATGTCAACAAAGATGACATGGTAGATGACATGGCAATTGACGTGGATGATAATGTGGCCTAGAGATGCTGACGTGGACTTGCTAACATGGCAACTGATGTGGTAACTGATGTGGCATGGTGATGTGGCAGATCCCTGGTCAATGATGATGTGGTAGATGTTTGACCACTACTGACATGGCACTCGGTGCGGTTAGGTCTACCAAGGTAACCCTAGGTGACATGGTAGATACGGTCTGCCATCATGTGGTAGATAGGGTTAACACGTGTCAACCCTCACACCACACCTTGGTGTGTGGTAACCCTTATGATAGGGTTGGAATCCTTTGCCACATGTTGAACTACGGGCGATCGGAATCTTTGGATTCTGACAAAATCTTTAAAGATTCAATCACCATCTTCATTGGAGCTTTGGGCTACAGAGGCGTCTCGCGTTTCATTTTCTTTGGTTGGAGCCTATTGTACCGCTTGTGCTATGGTTGCCACTGTGGAGGCGTTGCTTGTTGTGAGCCCGTGAAGGTGTAGGTCATTGAGGAGGCTTACTGTAGGGAGCCGTTTCTAGGAGCGTGGCTGGCTAGATGGAGAAGTTGATGCATCACCCAATTGAAGGAGCCCGTACCTGTGCATTGTAGCTGAGTTGATGGTCGGGCCTAGACGGAGAGCGTGGAGCTTGCATTATTGCATGCGGATGGAGAGGCTCGATGGCATTTTGAGAAGCGGCTCAGTGGATGCTTGGATGTGTTGCTAGTTGATGGCGACGGCGGTTGGAGTTGTGGACTACGTGGGTGCTTGGTTGATGGATAGTGTTGGAGCTTGCCCATACGGTTGGAGTTTCCTCATGAATAAAGAGGAGCCGGCTTGTTTGGCAAGCTTGGCTAGTGAAGATGAAGCTATGGCAGCCTGTAGATGGCTACTCATAGATGTCGCAATTGCTGGAGAAGGGCCCTCGTTGCTTTGTTGCTTGAAGAAGTCTCAGGGTTGACCAAAGATGCCAATGCTAGAGGAGCAGCCGCAAGGTGTAGATGCCGTTGGAGGAGCAACCGCTGATTGTAGAGGAAGATGCAGCCTTGTAGCACGGTGTAGTAGCAATCGATGGAGCTTGGGCTTAGAGCCTTAGATCCCATTGAAGGTTCATAACAATTGTAGAGCCGAAGTTCTATAGCCAGTCTGTAGTAGTTGCTGCTTGTAGTAGTTGTTGCTAAGCATGCCTTTAGTTGTAGAAGTTGATTGTAGCTTTCTATTCTCAGAGAATCTCTCAATACAAGCTCTCGTGAACACTTAAAGAAACTCTCTCACTTAATCTCACAAGGCAAAGAAGTGAAGAGTCGCTCCCTGTCTCTTACACTCAATATCTCTTTCTCACATTTCAAGAAGGTCTCTCTATCTCTTTCTCACAAAACACTATGAATAAAATTCCTATGAAAGGAATTTTTCTCAAAGTGGATGGAAATTTTCTTCACATGAACGGAAGTCTCTCACGAAAGAGAACTCTCGAGAAGCTCTCAATCTCTCTCACGATCTCTATCTCACTCTCACAAGCGGATTGCAATGCCTCAATGGAAGGCAAGGGAGCTCTGATACCATGACAAAATATGAAGAGGGGAGAGGAGAAGAGTGCAGATGAGGAGAGAGGGCACAATTAGAGAGCACACCACAAATGACTAACTGTACACTAGATTTAGTTGAAAATGTAGAATATATACAAACCCATTTAGGGTTAGGGTTAGGGCATGATGTTGAGCGTGAACTCTCAACATCCCATATTTAAAGGTATTTAAGAAAAGTTTACCTAGATCCTAACTCTAATAACTATTCTTCCCTAACCTTACCCATTGATGAAGTGTATAACTTTGACCTATCATTGTTGCATGGAACTCTTCATTCCTCACTTGTAGGGCTAAACAAGATCAGCATGTGAGGTTACTTAGTTTGTTCTCATGGTTCTAGCATCCGTTCCTTTGTATAAGTGGTAGAAGTTATTTAGCTACTTTGGATGTCTTTGTCATTCTTCCAATAGAAAGTATCTATGGATGTAGAAACTTGAGTACGCATATCCATGCCATAGATCTCACAATTAAGAAGAAGGTAGGACAAAGATAGAAATGTACATGCAAGATGTAGACATGGGTGCTTTTGATGTGCATTTCTCATTAATAGAATTTCATATTCATGAGCATTTGTGAAAGGGATTGAGTGGAAGGGAAGGTGCATCGAGTGCTCAGTGCAAGTTTTGGGTGTACTGTGTTCTTGACCAACGGTGTCATATGATGGAAACAAAAGTAGAACAAAGCTACACGTAGTCATGCTTTGCTATATACTAATTTAGCAATGATAGTGATTCATATGGATGTATGTGGAGCACTAATAGGTTTTATAAATGACAATAAACTATGGGTTATTAGTCAATATCTTAATATTCTTTTTGTTGTGGCCTCTATTAGTCTATCTTCTCCCTCTTACAAGCTCTTCATTTCCCTATAAGCATGGTGAGGAATGGGAGTACAAGACCATGCAATATTGTAACCTGTTGTGTGTTCCACAACACCAATAATAAATTGGATGAGTGGATCCCTTGCACCTACATCTTGAATGATTAGGTGGTCATGAAAGGATTTTCTAAGGGTCCACATATGCTTCCCAAGATTAAGGGAGGTTATCTGACTTGGATGAGTGGAAGTTACACAACTTGAAATTTAAGTTTGGGAAGAAAGGATGGGTTGTAAAAGTGCAACACATCTACATGGGAAAAGACATGAGCCTACCTTCATCCCATAATGAATCTAGGATACCATCACATTGTAAATTTTTCTATCTATATAGCCTTTTTATCAATGAGTGTAAGACGTGCATTTGGAATTTTTTTGTTGATATTGAAAGAGTACTTGTCCATGGCAAGTGTATCCCTTTAAACTTTGCCAATTGGAACTGGTCAAGTCTTTTAGAGTTAAGTTCACTACCATTCATGAAGATTTAGGTAAGAAAATGCATGCAAGAGAGAAGTTTTCTTATTTGCTAAAGAGAAAGGTGCAAATTTGTATAATTTAACATACATTATGTCACAAGGATGGTGTTAATCTATGGCCATATTCAAAGCATTGTGCCACCATAACTTCAATACATGGATTGCAGCATGGTGGATTCATGGATGTTGCAACCATACAAGGACAAGATTGTAAAGGATGTGGGCATGGACATGAAGTTTGCATTTGGCTCCAAACGGGCAATGTTGTCTTGGTTGATGCTTCTCACATTTTGGTTTCTTGTTTATAGAATATGAAGATGCATAGAAGAAAAACTATGCAGTTATACAAGCATGTAGATGAAAATGCTCTTAAAGAGTCTGCCTGGGATGAATTTGGAAACCACGTTAGGTGAACAAGGGGGTCATGTGTTTCAATGTCATGGATGTAAGGACAATGTGATTTTTAGGTACCACATCACACCAAATGTTTTATTTATCTTTCCATACAACATTGATTGAAAACAAGTGGTCGATGGCTTCTCCTTAACTCTAACGATGATGACAATCTAGAGATAAATTTATATTTTGATGTTGGTAAGGCATATGTCTATAATGTCACCGCTGTGAAACCACAATGGACTTTAAGGGATGTGGGATAACACTGTAGATCATTGAGGATGGCATATTAGAGTCCTTCAACTTTACCATAAATGGTGAAAAGGTACATAGGATTGTGCAAAAGTGCATGCATAGTGGTAATTTTATCCCTCCCATAAATTTGAATATAGTAACAATGTGTTTGGCTAGTACAGGCACTAAATTCAAAATTTTTACATTTGCAAGTTCTTTGCTTCGTGACTTGGGAGGACATAGATAATAGTGCTGGCTTTTACTATGTGGCTTCATGTTTATATTTTCAAAAGAATATTTGGAATTTATTTTGAACATTTTATTTATAGGGTTTGGGTACATATAGAGGTAAGAGGGAATTTTTCTTTCACTTTTTGTTTAAGTTATACTATTTTTTCAGACTCGTCCACCCGTGGTCCCATCAAGGGGCACACTACGTAGTACCTATGCACTTTATGATGTATTTGAATGAGGGGCACCGCTTGGTAGGCAAGTGCCCTACTACTTGAGCTACCACTACACCTCAATCACTTTTGCAGGTAGAGAGACATTGTTCTTATACTCTCAAAACTACCTCACTTCCACAATTTTTGTTTGACTACGTCTTCCACAAATTTAACTGCATCTTCCACAATTTTTGTTTGACTACATCTTCTACAAATTTAAGCAAGAGTGGTGCTCCATGGTTTCATCTCATAGATTGCATTTATAGATAGGGAGCAAGAGACTCTTTGGGTTTTTGACATGATTTTTTATGTTTTAGGAATATATGAGGAATATATATAAGACTCAAGGATTCCTTCAAACATCTCATCAAGTACATGCAAGACTGCATAAGTTATTGTACATATCAACTTGATGATTTTATGAAAAGATGGGTTCCAATAGTTTGCCTTAAATAACTTTAGACCCAACTTTGTGAAGCACTTGGCTCATTCTTGTGGTAATTCTACAAAGGATAGTTTTAGGGATAGTGGTATCACTATCCTCATAGAATTGGTAGACTGTCGAGGACAATGCAATAGGTTCCTTTCCTATGAGATAGCCATCTTCTTTCTCCAATAAGGAAATTTAGAAGATGAAGCATCACCCTCAAGCACTCCCTCTACCAATCTCATTATCCCTAGAGATGACTTTGAATTGTACATGGAAGAGCCTCTTACCTAGAAAGCAAGGAGAGTGAATTAGTTAAAGTGTTGGATCTACTCCAACGTGGGTTTAATGTTGACACAAGTCGAATATCCCAAATTTTTGGGATCAAATGACCAAAAGATGGAAGATTTTCTGCGACACAATGTGGAGAGTTCTTTGGGCAGCAGATTTGGTGCCTTTACTCTATCTACCTCTGAGCATCATGGACTCTGAAGCCTTGGGACTTCCAGGACCCACTACCTTCTACGGGCGGGTTCGGTTTGGAAGGTGGTTTCTAGCATTACTTTCGTGAAAATGTGTTTTTCCAAATGTGCGCAGGTCATTGGTGGGCATGCATCCATCGCTACTCATGCATCCAAATCTTGGGACGCATCTCATGTTTACTATCCAGAATCAATGAAAGGGATGCACTAGGACCTTTGCACCACTTGAGAGATATTGATATCAATTCATGAGGACTTGGGATTGTTCCTTATTTTTTCATATCACCCACCTAGGATGATGTGGCATTAAACACCAACC
This sequence comes from Dipteris shenzhenensis, assembly GCF_047967505.1. Lineage (NCBI taxonomy): Eukaryota > Viridiplantae > Streptophyta > Polypodiopsida > Gleicheniales > Dipteridaceae > Dipteris > Dipteris shenzhenensis. Next base: position 34,299,432 of record NC_141610.1, on the reverse strand, counting down.
CCATGGTGGTTTATTCATATTTTAGAGGCTTCGGATAGAGATCTCACTCTCCCTCTGGTTTAATTCATTTTAAATGGAATAAATTACTTCCTACTTAAGTATACATATGCATGGGGTGACATATGCAAAAGAGAATGGGGAAGGGGAGGTTCCTAGTGAGAGAAACCTTGCTCATGGTGAGAGAACATTAAAACAAGGGAAGAGCAGGAGAGAAAAGGAGGGATTGTATGTGATGTAGAAAGAGCAAGGGAGGGTGGCGGGACAGAAAAGGAGAGATTGTATTTGATGTAGAAAAAGGGGTTTTAGTGCATCTCCAACTTATCTCAACGGTAAATAAGATCTTCCTTGTCATCTCTTGGGATTGTAGACATTTGAGAACTTTGGTATGGCATAGGTGAGTGATTCCAAAGGTTTGTCACGCCACGTTTCTCACTAAAACTTATCAGTTCGTGGGATGACCCAAGCACACACCCCATTATCTCCTAAAACGAGGACAACAACAATGACCCCTAGAGTTGGCCAGTTGAACACCCAACAATCCTCGAAAGAGTGTTTTACATTGTCTTTGTTGATCGATATCATTGATTAGATATGGGTGCTTGATTTCAGGGCTTTCAAAAGACAGTGCCAGTCTCCCCCTTTCCCTTGCTCTACCCCCCCCCCCTCTCCTCCCTCCCTATCCCCTCCCTCCATCCCTGCTTCCCCATCCTCTTGCTTCCCCATTCCTCGTTGATCCTTCTCGCCACCTCCTTCTCGTTGCTCTACATGGACACTACCCGATCGCTATGTTAGTATAAGTACGGTTAGTTTATGCTAGTTAAGCTTAACAGATGCATTGCTAGGGTACGTTAGGCAAATTGAGTTGGGTTAGAGTATGCCACATAAAACTTAGATTAGATCTCACAATAAGTAAGTATGCCCTTACCTTAAGCAAGGGATACTTAATTAATGTGAATAATGTGTTTTAACAAAATGTAATGCAAATTTGTTTTTTTACATGGCACTTTTATTGGCAACAATAGAAAAATGATGGCATTGGTATTATGTTGATAGGAGCTCCGAATTGAGAGTTAGGGATTTTACCCATTATGAAGTGTACCAATGATGTAAATAGTCGAATATCTATTTTCCTTGTCAAATATCCAATGAAAAACAATATTGTGGATCAACATGATGGACTAAATACAATCTACTTTTCGAAGATCTGGTTTGTTTTCAAGATCATGGAAGATACTTGATATTTTTATTTTACAATTTGTCGTCAAATGCCTCGAAAATCATCTATAGTATGCAACTACTACGTTGACATGCTGATAGGTTAAAATCATCTCTTCAAGAGAAGAACTAATCTTGTACAAGCTATGCAATGATGGGATGGGTCTACATATTTTGTCCTTTTTTTTGCAATAGATTGCAATGGGATCATCTCTTATGGACTTGATAGATCTTTATGGTTTATTGATGCAGATGGAGCTGATAATGTGGATGGAACCAATGGAGCTAATAATGTGGATGGCAAAAAATGTACCAATGGTTACTCCTTTAGATCAACCTTGTCATGGCAAAGCAATAAGCAACCAATATTGGCTTTAATGCACAATATAGAGGATCTTTTAATGCTTTTTGTAAAGTAGAAGCATATTTTTAAAAAACTACTAATGCCAAGACTCCTCAATAACTCAAGAAATTTGTTCAAGACATAATAGTGCCCTTGAATATGGAGCCAATCAATTAGAGCATTTACTTCAAATTCTAGAAGAACACTTTCTAAGAATCTCACTATATATAGAATTTATTTTGGGGGATATCACCTTGATGAACCTACTATAGGTTTTAAGTTGTCTTCAACTTCATGTCAATGTCTCCACTTGAGAAGGAAAGCAATAAAGGTGCAAAGACTAAGGTCAACACATGCATAAAGGAGAGTTTGAAGCACGCCAACCAAGGACTCCTCGAAACCTCAACCTTGACAAAAGGGACTTGATTTAATACGAACATCCTCAACAATATTATGACTTAGGAATATAAAGCTTCAATCATGGAACCCAACCAAGAATGTAGATATTGTAAGGTAGAAATAGTCATTTCAATAACACCTCCTTAGAAGGATACATGAATGTAATTTGATAATGGAAGAACACATGAACCACAATGTCCATAACTATATTTTCATTAGTAGTGCATATGTTGATGTTGAAGTTATGGATGTTTTCTAGTTAGAATTGAATGATCATACAATTGGATAAGTTTAAAAGATGGTACCAAGCCTACCATTACCCAAAAATCAAGAAGTACATGCATATATGGGCATGGATTCAGCATCCACAAGCTAGGAAATTTGTGAACAATGTGCCAAGTCGAGAACAAGAACACATGGGGGAAGAAAGAAGGAAAAATTGTAAGAACATAGCAAACCTACTATTTCAAACATGTTGGTGGCCTTTAATTATTCAGCTTATTGAGTTAGTGTTGAAAGAGGACATTGGTTGGAGCATTGAGTTAGCACAATAAGATGATGCACATGTAATTTTTATGGAAGGAAGAGATCAAGCTGCCAATACCAGTGTGGTAGATGAAAAGTACCTACAGGTCAGCCCTTGCAAAAATTTAACGGTTGTTATAACTTGCGTTATAATCTTCGGGATATGATTCCACTCATATCATGCTGCCATATAACTAAAGACTTCCAGATCTCCAATGATCATATTGGACAACGTGGCTCCTTTACAAACATGAGAAACGTTCAGTAAATTATATTTATTAAAAACTAGTTCTCCGTACCTCCCCAAAAGAAGAAAAAACAGGAATGATATGGTGTTGGATTGAAGATTACATTTGGCATTTGCTGTACAGGGAGCCATGCTCAGAAATGTGAACCATTTATGATGAAGGGCCCACTAGACAAGCCTGGTGGTAAGATTGTTGACTAGCTGAGCTTTTCTGAGGCACAAATACAGTAGATGTCTCTCGTGGACTACAGAATGTAAGGGGGGGGAAGTCCTCATCTTTTAATAGGTACGAACCTTGAGCTGGTGGACTGCAAGAAAACAGTAATACGGATTTAGCTCCAAGCACAAAACAAATAAATTTACACTTCCTAAATGAAAGTTAGACTAGAGCACAAATTTACACAAAAAAGGCCATTTCATGGCTTTTTATAAGCTATACCCAAATTAAAAGAATCATGTCTTTACTAAGTACAACGACACACACACACATGATTCATCTCAAGGTACAGATTTATCAAAAGCTCAAAGTGCAGACAAACAAGCTGATACATATGCTGGTAGATCTGACATTTGACACAATTATATCACTTCAATTATAGATATTCAACAGTTTTACAAGTGCATCATTAGACAAGGAATAGGCCAGCTGTTTGAGCTTGATATAACATGTGTCTATCTTCAACCAAATAATCTATTACTTTGATGAACCAAGGAACATGCCCAAACTCACCACTGATCAAGTGAAAGCAAAAAGAACAGGGCAGTTTTTAGCCTCAATATTCTTGCCATATCGTATTCCCACAAGGTCAAAGCCACATGTCCACCAATAAAACAACCGGCGCTGTCGTACTGTTCACATCCACGAGATTCTGGTGTTCACTAGAGTCTCCAGAAATCCAAGAAGGAATTTTTAAAAAGGATAAATAAAGCTTCCAAACCAATTGGTAAGATTTTAATCCTTTTTTAAAGTATATGGCGTTGGTTCGTAAGAAATTGGATGGGACTAAGATCCTATCTGGAAGGTGAAGCGTTGTAGTTATTTGGTTGCAAGGCTTATATCTGGTCTGGTTCCTCTTTTTAGGTCAATATTCCTGTCGCCATATAATTACACCATGTGGAATGGTTTCTCACATCTGGTCTTGCTTATTGTCTATCTCAACCTTATGACTGGTTCTCCTCTATTTGATTATCTGAAATTTTAGTTGCGAGATCACATGTGCTTGATGTTTTGTAAGCAAATCAATTAATTCTTTGAAGCGCTCTTTGAGTAACTTTTCAACCAACGACCATCCTAACATAATATTAAGATGTAGATAAACCATTCAACAAGGTATACATGCGACTTGAATCTTAGCGTGAGTAGATAACGGCCAGCAAAAGCCAAAGTTAGGAATAGGCATGCGAGAAGCCATTGCAAGCGCTTGAGAGTGACCTGACAATACATAAACAGCAAACTGAAATTACAGGATCTTGCTGAGTTGGAAGTCTCCTTCTTCTTGGACAGACGCTTTCCTTTAATTCATTGGAAGCAGATTGCGAGGTCCTACACCATCTTCTACTGCCTAATCTAACCAAATCTACTGAAGCTCCTCATATGGACGTTCATAGGTGGGTTAGTGACCTCTTCTAACACTTTTTGGGCGATTACTGATTGAGCTTGCGCTATCCTTCCCTCTTTCATGAAGGTGTACAACAAAGGTGGATTGAATTCTTGGAAGGTACTATGCATCAATTAGGGTTCTCAATATGTTGGACCAGTGGGATCTCTATGTACCATGAGATCTGAGGTTGTTACCACTGTCTTTTCAGGGATGGATTCGGACCCCTCTCTAGCCTCTTATCTCACACAAATCACAGATGGTTGGCGACTTTCATCCATGAGGCCATGCAGCATATAGACTAGTTGCTCTGTCACATAGACAAGATCAGGATGCTTAGTCAGACCTCACCCAAAGTGTGATCACTGAGTTTTCCAGTCGGAGGGCTGGAGCAAGAGATACGACAGACCCACCGGCGTGCCAATGCATAGATCAGGCTTGGGGAACTTCCTTCTATGTTCACCAGAGGCACAGTGAACAAGTGTGACAATGGCACTCATCCAAAGTAGACCACGCATATTGACCGACGCCATTGCACTTTCATGGGTTCTATGCCGTTGCCCCCGGCCCCAATGCCCATACACCACTGGAGCAGCTCTCTGCCAAGACTCTCTTATCCATTCTGAGCTGCCATGTGGACTTGGCCCCTCAGATAGCATACAGAGGCCTACCATAGTGATGCCACACTGTAGTTCCTACTGTCTCCATAGGCTCAGAAATTTTGTATTGGTGTTTATGTTTATGTTGTATTTGCTTGGATGCAAATGCCTGCTTAGAGGCTCCACCCATTCAGCCCATTGTATCAGATTTTTTCAATTATTTATTGTAAGCCATAAGGGGAGAGACGTCTCTCTCACATGCTCAGTACCACAAGCCTGCCTCCTGGCCACCTTCTTGATTCGTCCTGATTGCGAAGGCCTCGGGACATGCAGAGGGACCGGGTGTAATGGGATGGTGGCCTAGCCAGTTCCATGAAGACGAAGAAAACAATCACAACAATAGGAGACAGGTCTTAATATCCTAGGCTCTAGCGCACATGAGGCACACATGAGGGGGATAGGATGCCCAATCGCAGTAGCCATTCCAAAGGCTTGGAGAGAGGGTAGAGAAGGATGCTGCAGAGGCTCACTTGACTAGACAATTTTCCAAGACTAGTCCCTCTCTGTGTTTGTTTTATGGCCTGTCACTACAGCTGGTGTAAGAATGGGATCATGTGCGGCATGCCATTAGTCTACTATAGTATAGATTTTTTCTTAGAGGCCCCCGCAACTCTCAAGGATCATTCATATAATATATAATTGTTTGTGAGCTTCTTGTGGTGGCAAAGTCCTAGAGGGGTTGGGATCCGCCCTTTGCGGATCATTCATAAAGAAGTGCACCCAGTGTAGGTTGAGGCTTGGGAAGCCCGGCCTTTAAGAGAGATGAGGTAGGAGCTTGGGAAGTGGTTCTAGCCATCTTAGGCACGTAATTTACAAGGACAATGAAGGTGTCTTTTATACACCAACCGCATTTGTAGACATTTGTAGCTAGCTGCTAGCCACCTCCCCTTTGACACCCCCTATGAGAGACACTGCTTGAAGCAACAGGTACCACATGAGGTATTCAAAAGGTTTTGGTTTCAACTTTGGCCTAGCCTTCGACTGCACAAGATCTACTAGTTAGGCTCGTTGTTTGGCATAGCGTGGCCTCCCCATTAGATCCTCAGTGCAGCAATGAGGAGCGATGGTACTTGTGTTTGCATGACTCAAGATGAGGATACAATTTCCTACTGTCTATGGAGATGCCATTAAGCACAAAGGATTAGGAAATGCTCGCCCAGGATCATTGAGAGGGTGCGTACAGCTTGTTTTTGCGTAGGGATAGTAGCTTGGTTCAGAGGGGTGGAACACCTTCCCCATATAGATGGTATTCCCCGCCTATCTAGTGAGTGGGGAGACAAATACGAGCCAAGAGATTCACGAGGCCACTCCACCCTCTAAATAGCACTTAGAGCTCTCTGCAAAGGACATTATTTGGGAGACAGCATTCGTATGGAAGACCGTTGCTAGCATCATGGCCCCTTAACATCTAGTAGCACAATGCACACTTGTGATTGGGGGAGTCCTATGCCACTCTCAGTCAACATATGGTTGGACATTATTTGCACCTTGCATGTGATTTGGAATCAAGGTACAAAGGATTCCAAAAAAACCACTAAGCATCATGAGTGATTTCGGAAGGCCTAGACTAAGGTATATTTTATATTCTCAACAATTTTGAGGAATCCGTTGGTTGTATAGCCCACCACATTGGTTGTTGGCACTTGCTCCCAGGCTACCACAGGCAATGAACCAGGACCCAAAGAAGTTTGCACAATTGTCAGCCTATTAGTGCCTCACAAAAAGCTGATCATTTGTATTGTTTTAAAGCATCGAGTAGAAGGTACTAAAAGTTCCACGAGTGCTGAACAACCACAATCCACGAACTTCCTAGAAACAAGTTGTGCACAATTGAAGCACAAACATGGAAGCATAAGTATGCTATAAATGTCCATCTAAGCACTGTCGTCTTCTCATTTCAAGAAGAAGCCTTTCCCATATTTGTAATTTTCCTAGAATGTGCAAAAAGTGGATCTATACAATGCATGAGTTACCAAAGCAAAAAAGATTTTCTGATTAGATGAAGCATTAAGGGATGGGACACTACAATCCTAATAGCCAATCATGCTTTGAAATCCTAGTCGAATGTCACTTAATACTACAGCACAGAGCCAACTCAGCCTGCAAAGCAATGAAGTGGGACAACTATAGAACACAAGCAGTCCTGTTCGCAAATGTATAACATAAGTACGCTAGAAATCTGGCCAGAAATGAACATGGTCACAAGGACACGAAAATAGCACTGAGCAGACCACCAACATCCGCTAACCAGCCAGTCCATTGACCCATTACAGCACCCAGTCTGGGTGCATAGCCCTCCAAAGCCTCCACTGACCCATTACAGCACCCAACCTCAAGGTGGAGGAAGAAAGAAAGGCTCCCAAAGCCAGTGAAAATTGTGTCGCACCAAATTACCGCAATCTGCTGCAAAAAATTTTTAGACTCCTATCGTGACTCTTTATCTTGCCATGCATAGCAGCACCATCTTGCAACACTTGACATCACTGATTTACAATATTGGTGCTGGTTGTAATCAAAACATTCAAAGTCCTTACAGACTAGCACCACAAATAATGATAAAAAATATGAAACTGTTTTCTCCCACACAAGGATTCCTTCCCTCTCTGTTCTTCTACCTGGTACCGCTGATGACTGCTATAATCCAAAACATCGTCATGTATCTCACAGGGATGAACCGAGATGAACTCTACAGGGATGAACCATGACTCTTTATCTTGCCATGCATAGCAGCACCATCTTGCAACACTTGACATCGCTGATTTACTATATTGGTGCTGGTTGTAATAAAAACATTGAAAGTTCTTACAGCCTAGCACCACAAATAATGATAAAAAATATGAAACTGTTTTCTCCAACACAAGGATTCCTTCCCTCTCTGTTCTTCTACCTGGTACCGCTGATGACTGCTATTACAATCCAAAACATTGTCATGTATCTCACAGGGATAAACCAAGATGGAACTCTACAACCTACAGTTATAATGCCCACTTAGATGACTCTGACCTTACCAGAAGAATGACATGCAGTGTTGGTCTTAAAATCAGAGATGTCAAATGATACAAAGGAATTTTGAGCATAAGTAGCTCCATGCATCTCACATAAGAACGATCAACCTAGTATGTGAGAATTGTTGGAAGGAGCTAAAGAATGGAGGACAGTAACACCATTATGAAGAATGTGGGGGAGCGAAGCAGGTCCGGCACACCAACTGTAATGATCATGATATCTCTTTTAACTGTACATCCTTACGGTGGTCGATAATACACAAACACAAGGATTACACAACCCATTGGAGAAAAAAAGATGGCTTGTGATAAAAATGTTGAGATTCAAAGGAGATGGAAAGGCATGCTATTTATCTGACACATCTGCCTGTTCTAGAATTTCGAAGCATCTAGACCATCCCCCAAAACAAGAAAGAAAAAGGGAATTCAATAGTTTCTCCTACCTCATCTGCCTGTTTTAAAATTTCTAAGCATCTAGACCATCCGCGAAACAAGAAAGAAAAAGGGAATTCAATAGTTTCTCCTACCTCTGGCGATAATCAATGCTTTGCTCCTGTCTTGCAAATGCTTCACAGGAATCTGAAAATTCATCATGCTGAGAATCACTCTGATTTTGAAGAACAGAACCAATTCTTTCTTCTTCAATAGAGACATCTTGCATTCTTCCTGACAGTAATCCTTCCAGTTTGACTGGACCCAATGATCCAAATTCCAACTTTTCTATGGGGACAGCCTTGCTGTTGCCAGAAGGTAATACTATGACAGGAGATATCCGATGTGTTCTATTGACAACAGTGTCACCAGAGACTGCAAGACTCCCATCCCTTTCTGAAGGATAGAAAAAGTTTCCTGCACTATCAGGAGTACCAAAAAATGCATTGCTATGGACTGAAGCTTCCCTTGAAATATTCCCGTCTCCTCCTAGCTCCACATTACTTCTCTCTGACCTAGCCTTCAATGCTTGTCCATCACGCTTCTTTTGTCCATGGTATCTTGATCTGATAGCAGAGGCTTCATTATGATTGGTGGGATCACGGAACTCTAAGCTAGCTGTTCCTGGCCGTCCTTTGGCCCCAATTGTTAATCGTCTGGCTCTCTCAAAACCAGGCTTCTGCAAGAGCACCACAAAGCTTTCAGACTGGCATAATACGGCACAATAAATCCAGGATGATTCGGCAAAAAAAGCCATTTTTCCAAATGAAACTTAGCGACAGAAGGTGTTTGCTTCTTGTGAAAATAAGAAAAATTGTCACAAAACATACCACATTAGGAAAAAAGGTGCCTGTTCCTTTATGAAACTTGGGGATTCCATCAGCAAGTAAGCCATTTGGCGTGGTATATCTACTTTCAAGCATAGCTCCATGTAGTGCCGAAACAGAAAGGACTCCATTTCTGCAACTAGAAATTTGTGTGAAAATGTTTGGATTTATCATTCCAGGTCTGCCAGGGCCCTCCCAAACAGAATTCTCTTCAGTATACTTGGGATGAAGTGTATTTGATGATCGTAAAGGACCATGCAACCGTGTATTCTCAAGAAAACGTCCCACTTCCAAATTTTGCAGGTGAGTTGTAAAATTGCCTCTCAGAATATCAGCCTTTGTATCTCTGATGTCAAATATCTGCGAGTGGGTTGCGAAATCTTTTCCAAAAACCTCAGCTTCTGTTTCTTCAGTTTGCATGTCCTTCTGAGCTTTTATACTCAAAAGCATACTTGAAAAGTTGTCACTTGCCATCATTGTTTCAGTAGATTGGGCAGCTGTCACCTTCTCATCCAATCTAGTACTTATGTTGTGCAAATGATAACTGGATCCCACAGGATTGTGATACATATCTTCCCTTGTCAGTGGCATAGATGATGATGACTGCGACAGATTAGGGGCCATCATGGATGGACCTACCTGATCTGGTTGACCTGGAAGAGCCAGACATCAACCTTCCATTATCATATATCTTATTACTTTTTTCAAATAGATTGTAAAACTTCATCTATACAATGTGAACCATTAGATACATGCAACACCATACATGAAAAGAGTATTATCGTCAGCATTCTGGCAAAACCTAAATGACAGACATGGAACTGATCTTTTCGTGACACGATTCTAAAAACTTAAAATATCCACTAAAAATTTCGTAGCTTGTGGATTCCTATGCACATATATACCCGTACCTGTCGAGTTATTCTGTAATTGCAGGCTTGGTGTCATCTTCTCAGATTTTCGAATTGTATGATCAATGCAATTCGTGTCTGAAAAAGCATCCAGAACTTTAGAAATATCAACATGAAGACTATTATTGAAAACAGAAACATGGAGATTGTGGTTCCTTTGTTCTTCCATAATTGAATTGCATTCATGTTCACTCTCCAACTGTTCTTCTGGTGACTCTATGTCCACCACACAAGGTCTGCATTCGTGTTCTTGTACCATAATTGAAGCTTCAAATTCATCAGCCACGGTAGTTTTGTTGAGGTCAACTCCATGAAATCGATCTCCATTTGTTAAGGTTGAGGTATTGTTGAGCCCTTGCTTGGCCTGCTTCAGATTTTCCTTTGACTGTGTGTTGACCTCAACTTTCACCCCTTTACTGTTTCCCTTACCATCACAAGCAAAGGCATTGACCTGAAGTTGAAGCTGCTCCAAACCTAGAGCAGGAGCATCAGGGCGATATCCCCTAGAATGCCTGTCTGTATTTCGAAAAAATGCAGACAGATTCTCAGCAAAATGTTCTTCTGGACTCTGAAGCAATTTTTCTAATTGACCTGCTCCATATGCAAAGGCGCTGTGTATCCTGACAAAATTCCCTATGATGGCATAAAAATCATGAATTACAGTTAATACCAATCATTTGCGGCTCTTTATCTTACAAACAGGTGATGCCATGAATTTGCAATGGCATATGAATTGTTCACAATGAAGTAGTCTCACAGTAGGAGTTACCTTTGTTAACACTTCGACCAAGGTTATTATTGGAGCGTAATGGATCTATCACGTTCATAAATTTCTGAGAGAATACTTTTCCTTGAGTTCCTTCACTTCCAGGATGAATACTGTACTTCTCTTTACAGGCATTCAAGAATGCCTCACTGAGCAAAACCCCGCCCCCATGTTTTGGAGGTGATTCGTCTGTAAAAGGAGACAAACATTTTGACCCAACAATTAATTCCATTATCTGCACTGTCATTCAACAAGAGTTTGAGAACCTTGAGCTCATAAAATTGAATATGAAATTGCAAAAGCGGCAAAATTTCAAACAGTAGTATCGATTCTCCATGTACCAGACATGTTATGTAGAGAAGTGAGTGGAATAGGTCCCAAAAGACTGAGACAATACTGGTTCCAATCAAACTTGCTGTAAAACTCAAGGAAGCGAAAGAGCACCTGCCCCATTTCAAGGCAAGGACCACGTGATTACCAGGAATTTTGAATAGTGTGTGCAACCAATATAATTTGATGAACTAAAAAGACATACTTCAAGAAGATATCGTTTACCTCCAAAGGGCCACGTAGTGACCCATGAAAAACATGGAATACATACAAGACCAGAGTCTCCAACGCGTACGTAGAGAGAAGGCCATGATATGCTCCTAAAATTCGGCTTTCATAAAAGCACCAAGCTTTTACAAGAATAATACTCCTCTTGAACAGATGGTTTTGATCTATCAACATGTCAACCTGTAAGTTGCATATCACAGAGAATTTTGATGAGGATTTAAAAAATCTAAATCGCTTCACAGCATAGACTGTAAATAAAACATGTTCCATGATCTCCAAAAGAAATCTACCTCATCCAAAAAGCAGAGTGTGCTCAGTCCGCCAAGTTGATTAAAGGAAATATCCACAATAATGTTTTCCACCAGACATTTGACAACTGGAACCTGCATTTCCACTTAACATTTAACCTTCCATGGTTTGTATGCCTTAAAGGAAGATAGTATTCTTTTTTTTTTTTTTTCATGCAAAAGACTTCTATTAAGTAAGAACAAAAACCCGCGAGAGCAAGCCCAAAGCGGAATACATCATGAAATCATGAGGATAATAAAAAACCCCTCAGAGTGAGGTGGAAAGAAACCAAGGCTGAGGCTGAAAGTGCCATCTCAACCCTGTAGTAGATTCAGAGAAGAAAGGAGAATCCTTCCATTCCCTGAAGAAAGAAGCCCTCCTAGCTGAGGCTGCACGGGAGTCCCCCTGCATACCCGTCCATACGGCCATCAGAGTGTGTACGATGTCTGTCCAGATACTAGCCAATGTGTGCGAGGGATGAACCTGAGTACCCTCCATAGCCTCTGTGCATCTGGATCTCCAGATATGCCAGGCTGCTATGCTCGCTATAATCTCCCAAGAAGTATCCACAGAGGCATGTACAGCTGTAAAAGGACGGTGTGGAACCACATCCAACGAGCAGAACTCAACCCGATGACGTCGAACCGAAATGGCCCGAGAGGAGTCAAGTCCCTCATAGAAAACCTCAGGTCCTGTAAGAGAAAGCCAAGCCACCGAGCCCCAAGTCATAAAGAGTGGGGAATGGGCAAAGTGACTGAAGATCCTGGCTATCCCCATCCAAATCAATCTCGCCTGTCTGCAATCCCATAAGCAATGCTGAATAGACTCCGAAGCAGAAAGGCAACGAGGGCAAGTAGGGTCGGCTCCGAATCTGGACCTCCAAAGGTTCACTGCAATCCCTCCATGAATAGAAAGCCAAAAGAAGATAGTGATCTTTCTATTCCTGTGGGATTTCCAGAGCCTCCTCCAGAAGTACCTCTCCTGATCCGCAGTAATACCAAAAGTCTCCCAATGAGGAACTCTGGAGGGTCTCCAGACTCTACTACTGAGCTGAAATCTCCTGGCATTACTGACCGTGTAACGAAAGAAGGGGATGGTCTTCTCTCGATGCCCCGCGTCAATCCACTCCCACTCTCCGGGGTCCCACTGTAAATACCTGATGGGAACTCCTCCATAGAGCCAAAGTCTCCAAGACCCGGTGGAGAGTAACTGGGGGTCAGGGTCTAAGAACCACTCTAAATCTGATCCCTGCATCAAAAGGCCTACGACCCTGATAGGCTGAAAAGCAGACTCAAGCAATATATCATCTGTAGATCTGAGCAATCTGCCACCATCCTGGACACTGAAAACCAAAGCAACCTCCTGTGCATCTCGGAAGGCTAAGACCTGAAGTGGAACCCCGCCTCTCGAGAAAGTACCTACCCAAGTGGAGGAAGTGAGAGGCATATCATCTGTGTCTATCCAAGCCTCTGGAAGGGCTGTCTCAATCTGCAAGATCCTCCCTGCACTCCCTCTGAGATGTCCTGTCAACCTTGACTTGGTTTCCTCTGGAAGCCTACGGAAGGCTTTCCAAGATCCCAAAGAAGAAGCAAGTCCCCTCTCCCACCTGGCCCACTGCATGTAGAGTGAGGCACCCAGTGGTCTGCCACGATCATCTAAAATACTGTCGTTCCACATGATGGGCTGCCTATCAATCTCTTCCCGGGAGGAAGGAGGAATCCTCCGAAGAGAGCTTCTGAAACTAGCCCAAGCTTTCAGAATGGCAACCATGAGAGGGGATGAAGGTGATCTGAGGTGTGCTGAGGTGAAGATCCATCTAACACTGCTCATCCAGTCTCCTCCTGAGGAAGGTGTGCACCTCTGTATGCTGCTGATAAGAAAGTCCTTCCACGGTTCCTGTCCTGGCATAAGTCCTCGCACCACTATCTTGCAAAGTAAGGCTCTGCACTGTAAATCTGGATCAATAATATTGAGACCCCCATCCTGTGTAGGAAGGATGAGGGTCTCCCAAGCCACTCTGGCTAAGGCATCTGCTGTGCCATCAAGCCCACTCTAGAGAAAGTTCCTGATCGGTCTTCTGAGCTGAATGATGCAGTCCCTAGAACGGCACCAACATGAACAAATAAACCAAGCCGTGGCCAAGAGGACCTGGTTGACCACCACAACTCTAGAGGCAAGATCCAGCTTGGCTGAGCTCCAAAAGAGAAGCTTCCTTCTGATGCTCTCCAACACGGGAGCAAACTGCTGCGTGGTAGAAATACCCAAGCCGACCTGGCAGCCCAAATACCTGATAGGCACACCCCTCTGAACCCAAGTGAACCCTATGTCAAGTCCCCAAACTGGAGTGTCCTCATCACTGATCCAAAAGCCATTGGATTTATGCCAATTTATCTGCGCCCCTGCCGCCAAGCAAAATAAATCCAATGCTGTCCTGAAAGAAGTCAATGTCTGTGGAGAGGCATCCAAATAAATCGCTGTGTCATCAGCCAACTCACTGTCAAGCAGCTCCTCTTCTCTTCTGATAGGAAGTCTCAGCCCAAAGATGTCAGCTTGAGATCTAACATAGATGCTCATAGCTTCGGCCACGAATAAAAAAAGGAAAGGAGCAAGGGGGCATCCCTGACGGACTGATCTCGAAATCTGAGATAGTATTCTTTTTTACTTATTATAACAAGGAAAAGGCATTATATTTCAATGATTGTGCAGGGTCCACGTTGCCTTTCGTACAGAAGTATGAAAACTCACATCTTGACAAGATCTATGCACATATTTCACTTGCTGCAAAGAAATTCTATTTTGTACAACTAAATCCTGTACCAAAGGAGGAAAACAAGGAAGCCTTCTAACACACTCTGACTCACTACACCTGAACAAGAGAAGAGCGAACATGCAAGACTCCAAGTGAAGTCATTCTGGAGCCAAAACACTGCTGTATACTCTGTGAGTTGAATGTCACGATCTGTGACGTATTCCTTTCCCATGTGTGACTCTTCACTCTCTATATAAGAGAGGCCCAATTGTATGGATGACACACTACATCAGACACTACAGACACTCTACAAATATTCCTTGTTCTCTGCTATTTCAGTCTCCTTTCTGTTCCTTAGCACATTTCTAGATATAGTAAATCTAGGATTTCTTACAGTGGTATCAGAGCAAATTTCGCTCCTGCTTGTAGGAAATGCCCCCCCACCTTCTAGCGCCTATCTGATACATCTCTTTCCACTAGAAGGATATCCATGCACATTGTGCATGGAAGAGATGGAGAGAATGAGCGTAGAAATTTTTAGTGCCAACCCCACCTAAAGTCATCAATGGCCTCTCCATCTCCCCTACATCACGAGTTGATGTGAATGGACACGACAAAAATCATGTCTTTTCATGTGCTTGGGCTGTCCCAAAACCAAGGGACGCACCTTTTCCACCATCGGACACACCTTTTGATGAAGAGTTTTGACTCCACACACCCCATCGTGGAAAAAAGGACACCTCTTTTCGTGTGGGGACACCCCTTTTCAAAACAGGGTCACACCCCTTCATGAAAAGGTACACCTATTCCAACGGTCACACCCCTTAGAATAGGCACACCTTTTGGCACCAAGCACCCTACAAAAGGGCCTAAAAAGGGCAACCAGCCCTAAACCTAAGGCCCAACCCAAGATTACCCTTGCGTTCAAGTAACCCAACCTTTAATTTTTGGGAAAAGCAAGGCCTAGCAGTTATTGAGCCTTCGCAAATCGGCCTTTGGTGTCTCGTAAGTCCCGCCCTCTTCTCGAAAGTCGTGCCACCATCATGCTGATTCTGCCCCTCCCTTGCCGATTTCGGCTTGCCAGCCCACGCCAAGCCCACGCCAAGCTTGCCGTTTCTGTTTCCAGGCTTTGTGCAGCCTTTGGCGGCCTTCCTTAGTCACGCCAATCATGCCCTCAGCCTTCTGAATCTAATCGCCAGCCTTTGCTCAGCCATGGATGTGTTCCATCGCCTCTGAAGAGTGACAGCCTGACGCCCATCTCTGCACAGCCTGCTCTATCTCTTCACCTCGCCATCTCAGCCTGTGAACAGAGGCCTTGCTGTCCAATCATGCCCTTGGCGGCCTTTGGCGGCCTTTCTTAGTCACGCCAATCATGCCCTCAGCCTTCTGAATCTGTTCGCCAGCCTTTGCTCAGCCATGGATGTGTTCCATCGCCTCTGAAGAGTGACAGCCTGACGCCCATCTCTGCACAGCCTGCTCTATCTCTTCACCTCGCCATCTCAGCCTGCGAACAGAGGCCTTGCTGTCCAGCAAATCCCCTCAGCCAGCCCCTCTTGTACAAGAAAACCTCGCCTCTACACAACAGATCGAGATCATGTGTGGTTCGTGGTTTTGCTGGCAACACCTTTCTGCCCACAACCGGACTGTTTGATCGCTGAATCGCCTCCCTCTACAGCAAACCCTAATTTTGAAACTTGAAGCCTGACATCAGGACCTCCTTCAACTCGCAATTGATGCTGTACTTTTTCCAGCCCGAAGCTCACCGCTGGTACACGCTTTTCAGCACAGTCGGGCATCAAATTACAGCAAATGAAAGCCTCTTCCTTAAAGCATGGAAACCCCTGGTAATTCACCCGTCCCTTCAAGGACACCTCAGGCATCATCTACCACACAATATCGTGTTCAGATTGCACAACCAGCCCATTTCGGAGCTTTTGCATCATGGGTCTTCTGTGTCAAGTGCCCTTCCAGTGACTTGGACCACATCCTATACCTTCTGCGTGAGGCACCTCAGTTACATTACTTCCTCAGCACAGTTCACGTTGTGTTCCAAGAGACACGTAGATACCCAGAACCCGATATTCCTCATGAGTTTGCTGTCCATCTTTGGAGAGACTTTTACCCCTCAGCTTCAGGATCTCCAGGGTACTCTCCACCTCCTTCAGCTCCCAGATATCCTCCTGCACAGGTTGTACCTTCCCCAAGACAGTATTTACACTTTGAAGGCACTCCTTCTCCTGGATATCCTCCACTCCCGACAGCAGCTCCTTATCCCTTCTCAGATCCGTGGACTCTGCAACCTACCCCTGTACTCTCACGAGCAGTAACACCCATTTCGGCATCACCAGTGTTACCTCAGACATGACCTCCTTTACCAGATTTCCACGGCTGATTCCATCCTGCTTCTCCTGCCCCCTCCAACATGAGCAACCTCAGGTAGCAGCCCGAATCTCTTCCAAGAATGGTACAAACTAGCGCAGGTTCGTGCTTTTCTCACAGAGATCTCCGATATGTCGCAACGCTTGCGTGCAGCCTCTCCGGAGATAAGCGACTCAAGTCCAAAAAAGACCCCTGAAGTCAACTTACAAGGCGAAGCACTACTTCAACTTCAAATTTCCTAGCTTCAGGACAGCATCTCCGACTTGGTCCAGAAAGTCCAACAACTCCAAGATTGTCGCAGTACCACACATACAGAGGATGACGTGACGCAACCAGACGACTATGTGGACTCGTTCCCACCTGAGGTAGAAAACATTGAACTCTGTGCCCTCTACCGTTTACTCCAAGCTTCCAAAACTAAAAGACTTGACATTAAACTTCCGAAAGCCTACACTGGTCAACGAAATCGTCGAACAGTTGACCAATGGCTCGCAAAACTGCGCATGTACTTTGACACTGTTGACCTCACTGAAGGCAAAAAGATTGCCTTGGCAGCCTCACTCCTCAAGGATACAGCTTTCCTATGGTGGCAACGACGCTTAAAGGACGGTAAAAGTGTGTTAGCTTGGGAACGTTTTGAACACGTGCTCCGTAAGCAGTTCATACCTGCCAATGCGGACTTCCAAGCACGTTCAAAACTCAGACAGTTGGAGCAAACAGGCTCCCTGTCTTCCTACATCTCTCAGTTCACCACATTTATGTCTTAGCTGAGATGGTACATGAACATATGCAAGAGACCCAAAAACTCTCATGCATGAAAGTGAAGGCTTCCTGCCTTTCCATGCTTTATAAGGTGTAACAGTTTTCAATGCCCTTGTAGGTGATCTATTCAGCACATAGTTGGCACACATCACTACATCAAGCCAAAATTTATTGGGCGAAGACTTGGCCTTAAGCATGCATCTAGCCATCTCCATTGTGGACCTGTTTTTCCTTTCAGAAACAGAATTCTGCTGAGGAGTGTAAGGAGTAGTGCATGAGTGAACAATGCCCAGTGAAGACAAAAAGGCATCAAACTCCTTTGACATATACTCCCCCCCTCTATCTGTGTTGAGGGTGACAAGCTTGCATCCTGATTCATTCTCAACCATATTCAGCCACCTCTGAAAGCATAAGAAAACTTCAGATTTGGCTTTCAAAGGATATACCCAGCAATATCTTGTGAAGTCATCAATGAGAGTCATGAAATACTTGTACCCCCCAATGGCATTTGTCCTCATTGGGCCACAGACATCACTGTGCGCAAGCTGCAATTTCCTTTGTGAGAGTTTTGGACAATTCTTTTGAAAAGGAAACCAATGCATCTTACCCAAAAGACAACCCTCACACACATGTTTAGAAACTGTGTGAGTTTGAGGTACATCATTTGCCATCTGCTGTGAATGTAGCTTTGCAAGAGCTCTATAGTTGAGGTTGAAGGGACAGAAGGGGGAAGAAGAGCAAGAGAGAGAGAGTGTGAGAGAGAGAAGACTCAAGTGTGCGGGTGTGAAGTGATGAGCCACACCACAAACTCATTAGTTTTATTAGGATTAGGTTTTACCCTATGACTGTCTTAAGACAGTCATAGGTGTCCTATCTTTAATAAAGGGGTGGCAATGTGCCTTTACCCCAACAACCTCCCACCTAAAGGCCAATGTGCCTAAAGGGGAGAAAAGAATAAAAATTACAGCAATATACAGTTACTGTATACAAGACCATAAAATAAGAATGGTCTCATCCTAATCCCATGATGTGGCGGCAATGTGCAAACCGCTCTGTAGGCAAGCTCTTAGTGAGCAAATCTGCAGGATTATCATCAGTATGCACCTTCACAAGCTCAAGTCGCTTGTCTTCCAGACCTCCCTGATGAAATGATATTTCACATCTATGTGCTTGGTCTACTGATGAAAGACCGGATTCTTTGCCAACATGATAGCACTCTGACTATCACAATGCAAAACTGGCATATCTCCTGTAATGCCCAAGTCTCCCACCAGCCGAGTAAGCCATATTGCTTCCTTGCAAGCCTCAGTGGCTGCAACATATTCAGCTTCAGTAGTTGACAGTGCAATGCATTTCTGCAACCGAGACACCCATGATATAGCACCTCCTGCAAATGTGAAAATATAACCGGTAGTAGACTTCCGGTTATCTACATTCCCTGCATAGTCTGAATCTGTAAAACCATGCACCAATGCATCCTGCTTACCATAGCATATGCACAAGTCTTTGGTACCCTTGAGATACCTCAAGACACCTTTCACTGCTTCCCAGTGCCGCTTGCTTGGATTTGCCATATACCTGCTGATGACTCCCACCGCAAAAGCAATATCCGGACGAGTGGCAACCATGGCATACATTAAAGATCCAACTGCAGATGCATACGGAACCTTGGCCATTTCAGCCTTATCATCATCTGATTTGGGGCTGTCCTTACTGCTGAGTTTTAAATGTGGAGGCAACCGGGTACTAATAGACTTCCCCCCCTCCATTTTAAAGCACTGCAGTACTTTGTCAATGTACTCCTTCTGTGACAGAAACAAAAGTCCCTTGGACCTGTCACGAGTAATCCGCATGCCAAGAATATGATTTGCATCACCCAAGTCTTTCATGTCAAAAGACTTATGCAGTTGTTTCTTCAAAGCACTAATCTCATGCTGAGATTTACTGGAAATAAGCATGTCATCCACATATAGAATGAGTAGCATCAAACTGCCATCCTTTGCCCGTTTGGTGTACAAGCAATGATCGGTCTCACACCTATGATACCCTTGGGACTGCATGAAGGCATCAAACTTCTTGTACCATTCTCTTGGCGCTTGTTTGAGTCCATACAAGCTCCTCTTGAGCTTACACACAAGCTGCTCTTTCCCTTTAACAACATATCCCTCTGGCTGACTCATATAGATCTCATCATGGAGATCTCCGTGAAGAAAAGCTGTCTTCACATCCATCTGACATAAATCCATGTCATCATGAGCAACAAGAGCTAACACTACTCTCAAAGTAGTCATCTTGACTACAGGGGAAAAGATCTCATCAAAGTCAATGCCCTTCTCCTGCTTAAATCCCTTGGCAACCAATCTGGCCTTATACCTCGGTAAAGCATTTGAATCCACTTTGACTTTGTAAACCCACTTGCATGGCAAAACCTTTCTGCCTGCAGGTAGCTGCACCAAGTCCCATGTATCATTTTGAAGTAGAGAGTCCATTTCAGACTGCATGGCTTTCTCCCACTTCCTTTTCTCTGTTCTTCCCATAGCTTCCTTGAAGCTGGAAGGCTCACCACAATCTGTCAGCATGATAAAATCAGCCACATTATTGGCTCCTGGAACAAACCTGGCAGGAGGCCGTTGTACACGGGTGCTCCTCCTAACAAAATGTTCCGGATTAGGCTGCTGTCCAGCCTGTTCGTCATGCATGACGGGTGGCTGTACCACCATATCTGGCTGTTCTACAGCCCCATCTGCTCGCATATCTAGTGGTGCATCATTGGCAAAATTATCTGGCTGATTTCCAGCCTGTATACCCTCTTGAACAGGGTTATCTGCAGCAGCCTGCTGCTGCATATAAATGGGCATTCTTTGCTGTCCAACATCATCATAAATAACCCTCCTGTATTCCACAGGTTGCACGGGTTCCTTGTGTACACTATCCTCTTTAAAGATGACATCATTGCTGCGTATAATCTTCCGTTTAACGGGATCCCAAAACTTGTACCCCATTTCACCTTCGTCACCATAACCCATAAAGATGCATCTGATAGACTTTGGATCCAGTTTGGTGCGTAGTTCTTTGCGTACATGAGCAAAGCACTCGCAGCCAAATACACGTAAGTGCTTATATGAAGGTGGTTTGCCAGACCACACCTCCTCTGGCACTTTCAACTCCAAAGCCTTGTTTGGCGACCTGTTAATAATGTGAACTGCTGTTTGCACGGCTTCTGCCCAAAAGCCATGGGGTAATGCAACATAAGACAACATACATCGAACTTTCTCCTGAATAGTTCGATTCATCCGCTCACTTGCACCATTTTGAGATGCATTATGAGGGGCTGTGAGTTCCTGTTTGATGCCCTTAGCTTCGCAAAACTGCACAAAAGCATGTGACACATACTCACCCCCATTATCGGATCTGAGGCATTTCAGCCTACGACCTGTCCGATTCTCAACCTGAGCGACAAACCTCTTGAAAGCATCCAAGGCATCGCCCTTATGCTTCAAGAAATAGACCCACACTTTGCGTGTGGCATCATCAATGAAAGTAATAAAATATTTTGCACCCCCTAGTGATAACTGTGGCATCTCACACAAATCAGTGTGCACTAGATCAAGCGGTGCTCTATTCTGGGGAGTTCTCCTCTTATGAGGAGTCACAGAATGCTTGCCAAATATGCAATGATCACAAGTAGGCAAATCTGAAAAAGAAAGAGACGGCAGATAACCCAAACGTGACAGTTCTTGCATTCCTTTAACAGACATGTGTCCCAACCGACTATGCCACAATGAAACCTTTGGCAGCTCGGTTATGGCAACAACATGATTACCCACACTGGAAACATAAAGAGGGTACAAGGTATCACTCTTAAAACCCTCAGCCACTACAGCCTGGCCATCAGTAATCACCCATTTGGAATCCCCAAATGTGGTGTGGTAACCACTATCATCCAATAAGCCAGTGCTAATCAGATTTTTCTTGATTTGCGGCACATGGCGAACACCATCAAGCATAAATATGCGTCCATCAGGGAATACTATCTGTATACTGCCAATCCCTGCAATCTAACATGCATAGTTGTTCCCAAGATGAACAACTCCATAAGTACCTGTGTAGGAAGTAAACCACTCCCTATGAGGAGTAACATGAAAAGAAGCACCTGAGTCCAAGAGCCAGGTGTGCATGTCATGGCCATCAATAACCAAAGCATGTGCTATTACAGCAAAAGAGCATAAAACATCATGTATGTCACTGTCACTGTCCTCTGCTGCAACATTCACTGCATCCAAGTCATCTGCCTTGGCCTTGCCTTTGCCTTTGCTTTTGCTTCCATCGCCTGCATCCTTTGTTTCAGCCTTCTTGGCTTTCTGATCCCGTATGAACTTGAAGCACTTAGACTTTACATGTCCCTTCTTGCCACAATAAAAGCATTCAATATCCTTTTTGCCACGGGACTGACTACGGGATTTGGACTTACTAGCAGATCTCCCCTTCTGCTGAGTCCTGCCTCTATCCTGTACCTGCAAGGCATTTGAAGACTTGCTGCTCGCATTATTCTTCCTGCTCATCTCCTCCATAAGGAGAGAGCTCTCTACATCAGCATACATAAGAGTGACATTCGAATTTGACAGGGTGGTCTTGAAAGTGTCCCAACTCTCAGGGAGGGTACACAACAAGAAAGTAGCCTTGAACTCCTCATCAAGGTTCAATCCCTGTGCAATAAGCTGTGTAAAGATGGCATCGAACTCACTCAAGTGTGAGGTCATAGCTGTACCTTCCTTCATGCGAAGATCAACCAGCTTCTTCAACCAATAAACCTTACTGGCTGAGCTCTTTTGGGCATACAACTCTTCTAGCCTCTGCCATAGGCCATAAGAGGTCTTTTCAGCCTGAACATTGAACACAAGAGTATCAGAAATAGTGAGCATGATAGCTGCCCTTGCGGACAAATCAAGCTCTTCCCAGTCATCAGCTGCCATGTCAGATGGCTTGACACCCTTCACCCTTATGGGCTTAGAAATCTTCTTTAACAGAAGTACATTCAAGCACTGTTCTGCCCATAATGCATAATTGTGTGCTCCTTCCAGTTTCTTTATGTTCAGAATTGAAGATTCACTTCCCCCTGATGCCATATCAGATAAGGAAAGTATCTGACTCCCTGGAAGTAAAAAAGACTGAATAAAAAATTCTGATTTCTCAGAAAAAACCTGCTCTATCAAGAGCCAGGAGCACTCACAATAGTGCTGTTTTTTACTGTCAGGAAAATCTGCAGCAAAACAGTAAATGTCCCTGCAATCACTGTACCTTCTGACACACTGTACCGTGCTCAAATAGGCATAAACAGTAAATCCAGAATGCTGCAGCTGTTCCACAAGTGCTTTAACAGTGCATCATCAGCTGACAAAACACAAAACACTGCTGTAAACACTGCTGTACTGGCTGTACTGATCACTTCTCCCACCTCAGATGAGGTATTGCACTGAGTTAATATGCATAAACCACTTGGCATACACCCAAAAAAAAAATGACACTTCAGCCTGTCACAAAACCTGCAACAGAAAATGGGATAAATCCCAAGCAATCACCCTTCTGCCAAGGGGATAAAATGCATCTGAAGATCTCTGTCGGTAACCCAAGTGCTATCAAACAAAATCTGGGCAAAAGCCCCTTGATCTGACACCTGAACCAAGTGAAGAACACCTCAACACTGAGGTAGCATGCAATGTGAAAATCTCTCTGACAAAATCAACCAACAGTGTAATGCATATACTGCCCTGTGTAGAAATGACACACACAGATCCCAACGTACAAACACTCAATGAGGAACCTTTTGAGCACTGTCAACGATGGACAGTTAGGGACCGAGTAAACTCGATGCGCCCTGGCCAAGCGTGGCTCAACTGAGGTTCTCTGAGTGTTGCACAATAAATGTGACCTGCAAGAAAATGTCACCTCGACACTGCGGAAATCGAGACAAATGTGTGCTCTCTGGCACCACACTGCCTCAAGGCATACAAAGCATCAACTACCGGGCAAAAGCCCTATGATCTGCTCACCCGGAAACTGAGATTCAAGCCCAGTAAAAGCATAAAAATCCTCTGCAAAATCAAGGCATTTCCTTCACGAAAACAGATAACTGTGCAATCAACCACACACTGTGGTTCTCTTCACCTCAAGCACGAGGTAAATGAAGGTACTTGCTGTACTTTCAAGAAAACACAGTTTTGAGAACTGAAAGATGATCCTGAATCAAGAGCAGAGAGCTCTTTCTCCTTTTCTTCCAAAAAAAAATTCTGTGCCTGCTGTACTTCCTGTACCTGCGCACGTGTGCAGGGTACGGAATCCAAAAAAAAAATTTTCGAAAGTTCTCCCTGATGCACGTCCTGTACCTGCGCAGTGTAAGTCCGTACGGATGTACGGCTCCTGTACGACGTCCGTACGGCAGGTACGGATGGCCGTACCTGAGCGCGCGCTGCGCGCTCTGGCTCTGCGCGGCCTGGTGCTGTGCACTGGCTGCCCCTGCACAGGCTAGCAGCAGCTAGCTGCTGCTGTAGCTCTAGCTGCGTGAGCAGCTGCGCTGCTCGTGCTGCTCCGCTTGCCGCCGCCCGTGCTCACGCGCTGCGCTGCCGTTGCTGCCTGCAGACCTGCGACGCCTGTCCGTACGGATGTACGGACGACGTACGTCCGTACACCTGCGCTGTCACCTGCTGGCCCGCGCTGCCGCCTGCTGGCCCGTTGGCCCTTGCAGAGGCTAGGTAGAGGTCGAGGGGGGTGGGTAGGCAAGGGTAGAGGGAGAAGTGGCTCTGATACCAGTTGAAGGGACAGAAGGGGGAAGAAGAGCAAGAGAGAGAGAGTGTGAGAGAGAGAAGACTCAAGTGTGCGGGTGTGAAGTGATGAGCCACACCACAAACTCATTAGTTTTATTAGGATTAGGTTTTACCCTATGACTGTCTTAAGACAGTCATAGGTGTCCTATCTTTAATAAAGGGGTGGCAATGTGCCTTTACCCCAACAGAGATGACCCATTCTCTCATGCCAAAGATGAGTTTCAGCAAGCTGTGAATCTGAAATAGCAAATGCTTCAATAGAAAGTGCAGCTGAATGATGATCAAGGTGATAAAGATTCTTTTGCAAAGTGCCAGTGAGAACTATGGCATTGTCATCACGAAGATCATAAACTAGGCATCTGTAGCCATCAAAAATCACTTTGAAACCTGAAGTGGCAATTGCTGAAATTGAAATCAAGTTGACTTCAATTCCAGGCACAAAAAGAACATTTGTCAGAGTGACAATATGACTAGAAATGGATGTGAGCTGCACATCTCCAATTCCTTTTACAGCATAGGAAGCATTATTAGCACATGTGACAATCCCCCCTCGAGGTGCATCAGCTAAAGAATGAAACAATTGTCTACAAGATGTGACGTGCTTGGAAGCACCACTATCAAAATACCAAGACTGAGCATCATTAGCAATAAAGAGTGCATCAGCTTTGGAGGGATCAAATGAGCAATGGACAGCCCATGCCCAATCATCCTAGAGAGCATGTGCATGTGAAGCATCTGCTGGCTCATGGGATTCAATAGCATGTGAGGCATTAATTGTCAATCCTGCTTTCTTTTTCTCCGAAGCAATGTGCTTCCTGCATTCTGATATGTCATGTCCAGGCTGCCACAATAGTTGCATCTTTTCTTCTTTGACTTATCTGCTGTATTTTTAGATGCATGGGAGAAATTGCAGCTGCTATGCGTAGATTTAGGCTTGCCCATAGGCTTGGAAGCCTTGCCTCTTCCTGTCTGCTGTGAAGCAAATGCATTATCAGGAATAATGGCTTGTCTATTAGCACGACTTTGCTCTTCTTGCAAAAGCAAAGTAACTAGCTGATCAAAAGAATAGTGGTCTGGATTACCCATGGCCACTAATCAAAGGGTTGTAGCAAATCCTTGATATGTATCTGCAATCCATTCAATGTGGTACTCACAAGCTGAGAATTTGGCACCGGCAAGTTGTTCCATGAGGTCCTTGACCTTTGTCAGATATGCATCCATAGAATCACCTTCATTCATACTGACTTCCTGTAATTGCCTTCTCAAATATGCAACACGTGCCTCATTGTGAATATGATAGAGAGAAGCCAATTTGTCCCAAGCATCCTTTGTTGTCCTGCAAGACCGGATGTGTGGAATAATGATTCTCTTGCATGATGAAGCAATACATGAATGTGCATTTGCATCTCTTGCATCCCATCTTGACTGTTCCTGAGTTGGGGGAGCAACAGCAGGAGTGCTAGAAGATAAGGCATCAGGAGAAGTACTCCTGTTAGAAAATACCCAACAGAGGAGGGTACGCAGAGCGGAAGACTTATAGTAATGCCTAGGAGCTCACACAATGTGCGTGTGGGGTGAGTGGAGTCACAAACTTCTTTACTTAATGTGCGTCACATAGATGTGCAGACTCATCAATAGACAATGAACCAGCCAGATATAGAAGACACCAAAAAATATATTTCCATCCAAAACTATGGACACAATACAAAAGAGATAGATCCAGAGTCCCACCAATGGTGTGGTCCTCTGACCTAACCACAAGGTCCGCCTATTTGCCGGCTATCTCTAGACTCGAGTCCGCGTGCTCCATCTCATTTCGACGGAGACACTGCAAGGATATGGAATTCCTCTTAGTAATATGGTTGCAACTGGAAAGGGAAAGACAGAAATATTAATGAAACTAATAGCTTAGGCTTGAGGCAAAAAAAATATTGGGTTGGCCTAGCCCACCTGGTTCAAAGGCTTGGTTTTTGTTATAGTTTTACCCTACTACAATTTCAGCCACTTCTCTCATCCAATTGGACAAATTTTGCATCAGTAGTTTGGAATATTGCTTGTTTTTTTATTTCATAAAATTTGAGCGTTCATGTTTGGATTGTAGTACTTGCTTTTTTAACTTGATTTACTGAGGCATTTGGATTCAATGTAAGAAATCCTAGATTTACTATATTTAGAAATGTGCTAAGGAACAGAAAGGAGACTGAAATAGCAGAGAACAAGGAATATTTGTATTGCTTGAGTGTCTGTAGTGTCTGTAGTGTGTCATCCATACAATTGGGCCTCTCTTATATAGAGAGTGAAGAGTCACACATGAAAAGGTGTGTACTCCAAAGTGTATGTGCATGAAGAGGTGTGTACCCCTTGTGAAGGGTGTGACCCTTGATGAGAGGGTACATTACAATAGGAGTGTCTCTTCCATAGAATGTCTCTTGTGAAGGGTTGTGCCTCATAGGAAGTGTCCCGTCGAAAGGGCATACCCTTCCACAAGTGTCCATTCATCAAACCATCCATAAGTCTAAGATATAGAGAAAGGAATACCTCACAGATCGTGACATCCCCTCCCACTCAAAATAAGACCCTGGTGGAGATAATGAACTGATGTACAAAATATCACGGTAAATTCTGAAAATACTGCTGTAAAATGTCAGGGTACTGCTGTAAGTCTTCATCAGATTGCCAAGTAGCGTCGGAGTCGTCTAGATCTCGCCAAAGAACAAGGAATTCCGTGATAAGTCGATGTCGAGTCTCTCGTTGTCGATGGTCTAAAATACGCTCAGGAATAAGGACAACATAATCGTCTTCGATTTCTGGGACATAATCACGTGCAGGAGGAATTGCTTCATCGCTTGGAATGTACGTCTTTAGCCAAGAAATATGAAATGTCGGATGGATTTTACCCCATGATGGTGGTAATTCCAATTTGTAACTTAAAGGTGAATTTTTCTTGACGATCCGGAAAGGTCCATAGTATCTTGGTTGCAACTTAGGAAACACAGACTTAACCGTCTTATAGCGATGTGGGGCTACAAATAATAGCACCATGTCATCAGTGTCAAGTTCCAGGTGACGTCTATGTTTGTTGGCAGACCGTTGATACCGCTCTTACGCTTTTCGCATATGATCCTTGACTTGGAGTAGAATGTCTTGCATTTCTTGAACCAGTTGATCAGCTAGGGCCACTCGATGTTGAAGTACAAAATTCGTTGGTACGATCAGAGTGTGTCCATAAGCTGCTTGGAATGGAGTCATGCTGATGGCACTATGGAAAGAGTTATTATAAGCAAACTCAAGGAGTGGTAGATACTCTTCCCAAGCTGCTAGGCGTGACTGAATCTAATGTCGAAGCATTTCTTCCAGAATTTGGTTGACTCTTTCAGTCTGGCCATCTGATTCTGGGTGGTAGGCTGAACTGAACAGTAGAGTTGTACCCAAAGATTCGAATAGTGAAATCCAAAAGTGACTGGTAAACTTAGGATCTCTGTCGGATATGATATTCCTGGGCAATCCATGGTGTCGGAAGATGTGTTGTATGAAGAGTTTGGCTATGTCCGAAGCCTGTGCACTGCTTTTGCAAGCAACAATGTGTGCCATTTTGGACAATCGATCAACAATTACCATAATCTGAGTGTTACCTCTGGAGGATCGTGGTAGTGTTGTAATGAAATCCATGGAGATACTTTCCCACCTTTCAGTTGGAACTGAAAGAGGCTGAAGAAGTCATGCTGGAAGTCGTCGGCTTGCTTTCATTTGTTGACAAGATATGCAAGATGTAACCATTTTGATGACGTCGCTTTTCATCTGAGGCCAATAGTATGTTGCACTAAGTAACTTATAAGTCTTGTTGATGCTTGGATGGGCAGCATAAGGAACTACATGATGCTCTTTTAACAAAAGACATCGAACATTCTTGTCATGTGGTACACAGACGCGATCTTGATAAATACAGAAGGTCGTCCGTATAAGAATAGGATGAGAAAATCTTCTGTTCGGAAGTCGAAGGTTGATCTTTTGAAAGAACTTGTATTGCTGTGCCGAAGTCTTTATCATTGAAATACTTCCATTTGAGTGAATTCGAAACATCCACAGATAACGTAGAGATTACCATAGCTGATGCTAGAGTTAACCTGCTGAGAGCATCTGCAACTACATTGCGTAGTCCTGGAATGTACTCAATGGTCATGTGAAAGTTGGCCAGAAACTCAACCCAGCGTGCTTGTCGAGCGTTCATGACTGGCTGAGTAAAGATATACTTTAGAGAGTGATGGTAAGTCTTGACCACCGAGTCGGCTCCCATGAGATAATGTTTCCAAGAGCGATAAGCATGTACAACGGCAAGAAACTCCTTATCATAAACAGGGTATCGGGTTTGGATATCGGAATGTTTATGGCTGTCCAAAGCAATAACTCTGCCTTCTTGCATCAAGACGGCTCTTGTAGCGATGTCGGAAGCGTCGGTCATGACCTCAAATGGAAGGTTTGGGTCAGCAATAGCCATAATTGGTGTGGTAGTGAGTGCTTGCTTGAGTAGTTGGAAACTATACTCTGTTTCGGGAAGCCACTGAAAAACTGCTGTGCTTTTCAATAATTCGGACATAGGAGCTGCGATTTTGGAAAACTGATAGACCTTTGTATGGTAGAAGTTTGCCAATCCGAGAAAAGAGCGGACATCATGAACATTCAGTAGGCCAGTTTTGGATTATCTCGACCTTCTTGGGATCCACAGAGATGCCTTGAGCTGAAATAACATGTCCCAAATATTCGAGTTGGGTCTTGAAGAACTCACTCTTCTCAATGTTGATGTAGAGAGAATTGGCGCGGAGAACTTCAAAAACTTGGTGAAGATGTCGTTTGTGCTCATATAGGGATCTGTTGAAAACGAGGATGTCATCGAGGTAAACGATGACGAACTTATCGAGGAAAGGCCTGAAGATGTCGTTCATTAGTGTCATGAATGTGGCCGGGGCATTGTTTAACCCAAAAGGCATGACCAAACATTCATAGTGTCCATACTTTGTTCAAAAAGCTGTCTTGTACTCATCGCCTTCTCGTATGCGAATTTGATGATAACCTGAACGAAGATCAATCTTTGAGAATTGTGTTGCGTGTAGAAGTTGATTGAAGAGATCATCGATGCGAGGCAATGGATACTTGTTTTTTATAGTGAGCTTGTTGAGGACTCGGTAGTCGATGCAGAGGCGCATTGACTTATTCTTTTTCCACAAGTCGTACAGGAGATCCGAAAGGGCTGCGACTGGGCCGAATGTGACCTTTGTCGAGTAGTTCGTACACCTGTCTTTGGATTTCTTCATTTTGAGTGTAAGAAACCCGATAAGGAGGTTTCGACGGTGGATTATTGCCGGGAATAAGTTCGATTGGGTGATCCACTGGTCGTCGAGGTGGTAACTGCTTTGGCAATTCCTGTGGAAAAAGGTTGGTTGAGGTATTCAGGAGTATCCTTTGTTGGTGTCTCCTCTACTGCCGTAACCAACAGAAGTGAAGTCTTCACTTGATGTTTACGAACCCACTTCTTTACTTGTAGGGCAGAGGCAATTGGGGCTGAAGGAGAGTCCCTAGAACCAGTTAGCTCAATAAGTTTTCCCTGGTGGACAAACTGGATAGTATGGCTGCGAAAACTGATTGATGGATCATAGTCGTAGAGCCACTGTTGTCCAAGTATGACATCGTACCGAGAAAGAGGCATGATGTCGAAGTTCAACTTGTCCGTATAATGTTGGATGCGAAAAGATAAGTTTTTAATCCTGGTGCTGCACAAGAAGGTAGTTCCATTTACGAGTTCAATTTGATAGTGCATGAGACTAGGACTGGTGGTCAACCGAAGTTTGTCGACCATAGAACTAGCTAGGAAGTTATGAGAGCAGCCAGTGTCGATGAGGATAGTGACCGTTGTTTCACGAATTGATCCTTGGACACAAAGTACTTGAGTGGCCAGGGAAGGTTCGGGGTTGCTGGCAAGGCTCATGTGGATGGTATTTGCCATTCGAACAGCTTTGCCTTTCTTGTCTTGTGCTGGGGTAGCATCTTCTGTTTGGGAAGTGCTAGGTTCCATATTGGAATTTTGCTTTGCTCGCTTGGGACAATCGAACCATCTATGGTCGCCTGTACAGATGGTACAAAGTCCTTTTGTGCTGGAGTTGTTCTTCTTGTCAGTGGCCACACCTTTATGTTGAGGATGACGGTAATGACTTTGTGAAGAAGAAGAGGCGCGATCCTTGGAGGGGTGCTTCTGTCGGAATCCAGCATACGATTTCTGAGACTTATGGGGATCTTGAGACTGTCGCTGACCTTGATTACCCGAGTTTTTTCTAAACTTGGGGTTATCTTGAGGACGAGCATCTTTGGCCATAGTAGAGTTCTGTGTTTTATTAGCACTCTGCTTCCCTGTGTTTTGGAAATCTGTAATGCGCTCTGCATAAGCAATAGCGCGAGCTGTGGTGGTGATGTTTGCTTTAAGGACATCAATGCGTAACGAGGGATTTAGGCGTGAGATGAAAGCATGAAGGCGATCATCCTCAGTTAAACCATCAATCTCCAGCACCAAGCTTGATGACAAGGCAATCAAATGCATATTTATTGGTTACAGCCAGGAGAGCAGAGGGTATCGGTTATACCAACCAAATACTGGGAAAATTATTGTCAGTAGAGATGTAATCTTTGCTGAACATTCAGCTTCTCCTCTTGTGGACTGCAAAGCTGAGCCAGATGTTGACATGTTTGATGCCTTTGACTCTTGGTTACCTCTACCTTCCTCAGAAGAAGACTTTGACCAGCAACATGAGCCTCCTGCAGGCCCTCCAACAAGCAATGATCAGCCACTACCCCATGCTGATTTGCAGGTTTCTCTTCCAGCACAAAATGATCCCACTATTCATGATGCAGTGATTGAAGAAATAGCAAAGGCAAGTTCCCAGATGGCTTCTTGATACATTGAGGCACAGCAAACAAGATCAGCCTTTTGCTTCCCGGACAAGATCAGGGAATAGACAGATGCATGGTCACTTTCTTGAGTTTGCACTCCTTGCTACAGCTTGCAATGAAAAGCCTTTGTGCCATAAGGATGCTTTTGACAGCAAAGAGTGGATGGATGCAATGAGAGCTGAGTTACAATCCATTGCCAAAAATGACACATGGGAATTAGTAGATCTCCCTCCCGGCAAGCATGCCATTGGTACTCGGTGGGTCTACAAATTAAAAAGGAAATCTGATGGCAGTACCCATCTTGTTGCAAAAGGGTATGCCCAACAACAAGGCATTGACTTTGAGGAGACATTTGCTCCCACATCCAAGATTACTACCATCAGATGTGTCATTGCCATTGCATCCCATCACCATTGGCAAGTGCACCAACTTGACATCAAGACTGCTTTTCTTCATGGGGATCTGTAGGAAGAAGTCTATGTCACACAACCTCCCGGCTTTGAGGTTGTTAATTCTGAAAACAAGGTATGCCGGCTGAGAAAAGCCCTTTATGGTTTGAAGTAGGCACCCAGGGCATGGTATACCAAAATTCATGCACATTTACTATCTCTTGGTTTTCAAAATAGCCCCATAGAACCCACTCTTTATGTCCGTGGGAGCGGATCTGATTTTTTAGTGCTGATTTTATATGTGGATGATATGCTCATCATGGGCCTAGATACTCAACATATTGCAGCTTTCAAGGCTGATTTGCAGCAGGTTTTTAAAATGTCAGACATGGGATAGCTCCACTATTATTTAGGCATTCAGTTTGCTCATGTTGAGGGGGGTATCATGATGTCACAGTCCAAGTATATCGGACAGCTCCTTGATCGTTTTCAATTCGAGGATTGCAAGCCAATCTCTACTCCAGTGGACACTAGCTTCAGATTTTCAGCTAATGATGGGAGCCCACCATGTGATATCACTCTTTATCAGCAGGCTGTTGGATGCCTTATTTATTTATGTCACACCAGACTTGGCTTACAGTATGCAGTATCTCAGCTCAGCAGATTCATGCACATGCCCAGTTCACAGCATTGGCAGGCAGTGAAGAGAGTCTTCAAATATCTCAGAGGCACTCAGGATTTATCCCTTTTCTATGGTGATCAGGGTTCACTTACCATGCATGCTTACACGGATAGTGACTGGGCAGGTTGTTCCGACACCAGAGTGTCACATACTGGCAATTGTTTTTTGCTTGGCAATTCATGTATCTCTTGGCTCAGCAAGAAGCAACCAACAGTTGCCACATCTAGCTGTGAGACTGAGTACAGGGCAGCTTTCACTGCTACAGTAGAGTGTGTTTGGCTTCGACAATTACTTACAGATCTTGGTATTCGCCAAACATCCTCCACTATTGTCTACATTGACAGCCAGAGTGCTTTGGCCATTGCGCATAACCCAGTGTTTCATGCGCGTACCAAGCATATTGAAGTTCACTATCATTATGTTCGGGAGCGGTTGTCAGCAGGAGACATAGAGTTGTCATATCTTTCCACAGAGGACAACATAGCAGATATGTTTACAAAGGCACTTCCTCGTCCCAAGTTCGAAGTCTTCCGACAGGCTTTACACTTGGTTCCCTTTGTTACATGATCTGCATTCCTTGTACATTCATAGGTGGCTATATCCTTTTGGATGAACATATGCCATTAGAAAATACCAGGTATTCTGAGACGTTTCCAGAATACTTCAGCCCATCCCATGGAGGGGGGTTTGTAGGCCATCTTCTGGTGGTTCTAGTGATGCCCCATAGGCCATGGTATGTGCCTTGTACGCATAGATATAGGCACTTATAGTTTTAGTGTCTTTTAGGCCACTTAGGACACTTAGTCCTATGTGACACCTAGGACACTTAGTCCTAGGGTCTAGGTACAAGTACTTTGTACTCTTTCTTTTCTCTACTCTAGTTGACGTGATGGCTAAGACTCATCGACTCCTTGTACCTTGTATTCTCTCTTTTGCCTATCGATCCTACATCCCCGATAGTAGCACATCATCACTCTTTTGGACATAGCCTACAAGATCTTCACTAAGGTCTTGTGTTTGCAATTGCGTCCCCTCCTCCTAACATTATCCGTGACATGCAACAGGATCCTAGACAACGTCTTCATTTTTTGAGAGGCATTGGACTTGGCCCGTGAGGAGCCTCTGGACATTGAGAAGGCATATGATAGGGTGGGGTAGGCTTTTTTGGAAGGCACCATGCACACACACACACACACACACATATATGCATGCATGCATGTGTGTGTATCACACACACATTCATACACACATATATATACATATATGCATGCGTACGTGTGTGCCATGCACAAGTGCATTCAATGGCTGACGGTAAAGCCTACCAGAGTACTAACCCCTCCGACTCCTAAATCCCAATTCTATAGAAAAAGAAAAGCCACCTTTGAAAAGATTTCTCGAAGAGCTGTCATCGCCAACATCTGCAGATGAAATTGGACTGCTGTATTATAACATTGACACAACCAGCACCATTCTTCTAGCATAATTGGCTCGTACTGACTGGCTAGGCCAATCAGCAAGCGGCTAGATGTCCAGTTCTTATGAGTTTCAGAGAGACAAGTAGCTAGCTGAACAGCCTTAAAACTACAAAACAGGCTGGCCAACCAGTCTATAGAGGTTGCTAGTCAGCTCAACATAACACGTTGCGGAAACCACCAGGACCGCATATTCACAGGTGCATACAAAAGTGGATGAGGAGGAATACCATAGCACATAATCCACTGAATGCAGATGAAAGGTGTTCTAAATACCTTGGAGAGCTTGAGAGGAGTAGTAAATCTTGAGGGGGGGAGTTGGTAAGGTGTGAAGTATAATTAGTACGGTTTTGATTATTTTCGTCATTGGTGGCCTGTTCAAATAAATTTGAAAAGTACTGGGCTTTAACAAGTGTAAATAACGAGGATCCCTTGGAGAGCACGTCTGGTGCCAGCAACCACAGTGATTCCAGCTCCAATAGCGCAGATTTTAAGTTGTTGTAGTTCAAAAGCTCGTAGTTGGATCTAGGGGTGGGGCAAATGGTCTGCTTCTTTTGGTGTGCACCGGTCACTCCATTCTTCCTATCAGGGGACACATTCCTAGCTTTGGTTGGCTGGGACGTGAATCTTTGGAGTCTACCCATGTATATGAAGGTTGGGTGCAGACTGATCATGTAAAGTCGAGCAAAGCAGTTAAGTGTTCTATTTTGCAAGCAAGCAGTCTTTGCCAGTGTAGAGGGGAGCATTAATCCTTGAATCGTAGTGCAAAAGTACGTGAGACTACTGCAACTTACTCTCTTATTTTGTTTATATGCCAATCTCTGAATGCTTCAATCTGCAAACGCACACTAAATAGGTTTGTGAAGTGAAACAAAAAACATTTATCTTGCCTTCGGCTAATCAAGTCGCTAAAGAGCAAAATACAATATAACGAAGAATGCTCATTAACCGAAACTCAGAGAATGGAGTCATAGACAATTCTCGGCTCACTCTTAGTAAAGACGAGTCCAGTTGACTGTCCAAACTACGAAAAAGAGTGATACCTCGGCCTGTATGAATTTTACTTCGTTTACTTGATATGGAGCTTTGTGGCTGCGCTCTTCGTTTTCAAGTATGGTGCAAAGATGAAAAGCCCAAGAGTCATTCACACGGTGAAGCCCACTACATGCTGTAAGATCTATATCCCCGTTAGGCAGGTACGTTTTGAACGGTACAGACCCAATTGGGAAGACCTAAAACCATCCAATACAATCATCAATTCACCTGAAATAAAGGACGTGAAAATTGTAATTAGCCTGAGCAAGCAGAGCTTGTCTAAACGTAGTGCTACTCAAAAGAATTGCAGGAGTTCCTATTTAAGTACGCAAAATTCACCTCGCAGTCGAAGTCTCTTCTTATTAATTGTTCCAGGTATTCAATTACTGCCTGCCTTCGTTCTTCGGATAGCCTGGAAGGTTGGATGCGCTCTAAGAGCTCTGCTGTTTTCGACTCAGCTTTTGCCCACCTCTCATCGTAGTCCGAAGAAGAAAAGAGGAAAACCGACGACGAACCTCCAGGCAAGAGGCCGTTGAGCACAGGAGAATCCATGCAAACCAATTCTTTATCTGC
Organism: Dipteris shenzhenensis; assembly: GCF_047967505.1. Taxonomy (NCBI): domain Eukaryota; kingdom Viridiplantae; phylum Streptophyta; class Polypodiopsida; order Gleicheniales; family Dipteridaceae; genus Dipteris; species Dipteris shenzhenensis. The sequence goes on along the minus strand of NC_141610.1, from coordinate 34,263,861 downwards.
TCTCCACTGTTTATATGATTCCTTTGCGGTTGGAAATCGGCCGTTTATCTACTGATGAAGACTCAATGTGTTATCCAATACGACAGCTCAAAGTATATTCGACGTTGTTGGCGCCGGCTACTCAAAAGTTTTAAGTTCGTTGGGTTCCGTTCAAGGTCACCTCCGGCATTTTCAACAAGGCACCTGCGTGAAAGGTAATAATCCAGGTGTGCCGTGCGATGCTTGAGTCGTGGAAAAGGCCTTCGGCGTAAACCGAACGTTTTGGGCGTCAAGCTCATTCGGTCCAAAACAGACGTTGTTAACATCAAGGTCAAGCAGCCGTCGTGGCGCAATGTTTACTCGGTCGGCGTCTCCCTGTGCGCATTTCAATGCGAATAATCAGGAAGACTTTAAGAAACGGATGCGCGTAAAAAAGAGTACCAAGCGGCGACCACGTCATGCAAGGAAGGAAAACACGAACGAACCAGCGAAAATAGTCATGTTCCAGATGAAAGCATCGAGCATTCCAACGGCAATGAGGCAGGGCCGGAGAATTCCACCGGCAATGAGGCAGGAAGAACGTTCAACGGAGATGAATTCGGCAGACGGTACAAGGGGCAAAGGAAGCTCGAGCTGATTCAACCGAAAAAGCAAGGCTATGTACCAGATTAAGCAAAGGAGGTTGCCGGAATGGGAGGAAGCAAAAGCTCAGAGCTTCGTCCCTGTCGAGAGATCTGCATCAGAGCGTCTATGGTATAAGCACGAAATGGCAATCCGTCCGTCGTTCGTTGAAGTTCTACTCTGTCTGTCTGTCGGTCGCTCGACCTCGACCTCGACCAAACGTAGGCTCGCCGGCACACAAAACACCATTCAATTCGCTGATTTTCTGTCTGTGGAACGAACGTTCTATGATCCAATCTCGTCGTCCATCACAGAAAAAACTCCGACTCCTGTGCTGTGTCCGTCTCCGCGTCCAATGCCCGTTCTATGCTCGCATCTCTCTCCCTCTTTCTCACCCCCTCCAATGCCTCTTCTACGCTCCCATATCTCTAGTTTCCCTCTGCTGTCACCCTTTCCCCCTCCAATACTCCTTCTATGCTCCAATCTCTCTCTCTCTCTCTCTCTCTCTCTCTCTCTCTCTCTCTCTTCCTCCTCTCGCCCTCCAATGCCCCTTCTCTACTCCAATCGCTCTCCCAGTGCTGCTGTGTCCCTCTTCCCCCCCTCCAATGCGCGTTCTCTGCTCCAATCTCTCTCTCCCTCTCCCCGGCTCTCCCCCTCCCCCTCTCGCCCTCCAATGTGCTCCAGTCTCTCTCCCTGTGCGGTATCTCTCTCCCCCGTCAATGCCCGTTCTATGCTGCTGTCTCTCTCTCTCTCTCACTCTCTCTCTCTCTCTCTCTCGCTCGCTCTCGATCACTGGAGCTGCTTTCAAGCTCGGGGCAACTCAGGGGCGCATGTCGTGGGGTCGGGCATGTGCGAATCCAGAGAAAGTGCGAGAGAGGAGTGCGGGCAAAGATAGGGAGAGGTCTGTGATGAAAGATCGAGCAGGATGAGAATGAGCCATCATCTCCATCCCCAATCCCAAAGGACAAGAAGAAGAAGAGCAGAAAAAGGACCCAAAAAGACACTACACACTGCACAGAGATATCATTGTTACAAATGTCCTATTTTTTATAGACCCCATCCAACACATGTTTTATTATTATTTATATCTTATATCTTGCTTGGAATGGACTTTTTATAGGGGTCCAAAAAGACCATTCGTAGGAACAATTCTCCTCTCCTTTGACAATCTTGCCCACTCCCAATAAATAACTCCAAATATGGTTTTATCTCATTCATTCCTTTGCTTCCCCGAGTGTGCCTCTACCCCCTAGCGAAGGAGTCAGAAGGCCACCCTCGAGTCTTTACGGTTTGACAAGGCTTTCATAATAAAGGACTCTCAATCTCAACCTACAAGCTTTCATAATAAATGGGTCTCGCTCTCAACCTAAAGGCCCTCAAGCTATACCTCTGTGTTTTGGCATTACGGACTCTCAGTCCTTATCTGTTGTACGTCTAGCTTCCATGGTCTGACATCTCATATTTGGTCTCCTGTGGACATTGATCCCATCCTCTCTCTCTCTCTCTCTCTCTCACACACTCTCACACACACATGTACTTTTGTTTCATTTGTCTCCTTCTAATTACAATGATTTTCTCTAGCCCTAGTGCAATGTTGGCATTTCTTCATATAAGTGCTTAGCTTCTCTTTCGAATTACAATGACATTCTCTAGCCCTAACATTTTTATTTTTTTCTTCATATAAGTGCTTAGCTTCTCTTTCGAATTACAATGACATTCTCTAGCCCTAACATTTTTATTTTTTTCAAAATTAAAGCCACCGACTTGATTAAAGGGGGGTAATAAGCCCAAATAAAGACCTAATACAAAACTTGGCCTTAACTAGGGTAAAAACCCAAGGCCTACGCTCAGGACAACTACAAGGAAAGACTTATCCTAATTTGAAGTTGACTTACACTGAAGGACAGCATGGCTAACTACCAGGTGTTGGACTTCCAACATACACCCAAGTCGTGCAACAAAGTCTTAACCATGACGAGGATGTCCTTTCTTTATAAGTGCTTACTTTCTTTTAGGATGCACATTGCTTAAGCTTTTTTTTTGTGACATTTTTAAATGATATGATTCTTTTAAACAATTCCTAACTTTTATAGCTTCATATTATGTAGTTTATTTATTGCATATGAATTCTCCTTGTATTTCTCCAAGATAGCTATCAACTCATTTCCACATCTAGGCATGCATTGCAATTTTCAAAAGAACCAAGACCCATTACTTGGGCCCACATTAGTTATAAGCATTATTCTTTATCATTGTTGTCATTTTCGCCACTTTTGCTCAATCTCTTTGTCTTGAGTCACCTCCTCTCACCTCAAGCAACATTAGTCATCTCCTCTCACATCACACAAGACCAGCATAGCTTTTCATCCTCAATCATGTAATTCAATACATTCAGAAAAGTGCAATTCATCTATGTTGATCCCATAGTAGCCCATACCACCTACTCATGCCTAAGGGTGGATTCACAAGCAAGCCTTGGATATCGTGCCACTTGCTCTATATGTCCGAAAGCTAAGGCTTTTTTGCCAAGAGCTTGGGCACAAGCGGATTCACAAATGGGCATCAGATAAGTACATTACTTATATAAATGCTTTGAGTCAAGCAAGTTAAAGTTGGCCAAGTGGTTATCATGGCAACTTTTTAGGTGCGATCCACTTGAGTTCAACACTTGCCTGCCCTACCCACCTTTTGTCCAGCCTTGGACAACCGCCCATGATTTGACTCCACCCAATGCTAATTCGAATGCC